>NC_085964.1:15360493-15680258 GCF_910591565.1 Cydia splendana | reverse complement strand
TATTTATTTTAGAAAACACCCGGGTATGGGGATAATATTTTGAAAAAAAAATTGGTAGATTTGACGTCGAAGGTGGTAGATAGGTAGGACGCAGGTAAAATAGGTAGATCTACCTAAAAATTGGTAGATGTGACAACACTGCGCGTATACAATAAACGGCAATAAAACACTGAAATATGAAACCTATGGAAGTGAAACGTCAACGAATAATGCGTGCCACTGTGACGTCATCTTAGAACTAAACATGGCGGTTTTAGTGCTGCCCAGAAGATTTTTACTGTTGCTAGGTTTTATCGATACATCGATACCTTTTTAACGTTCTCGGCTCATTTTATTTAAAATACTAAGTATGTATTATTTGTGGAGTTTATGTTTTAATAGGAAGTAAGTAAATAAATAAAAATTCTTTATTAGTATATTGTTATGTGAAAAGATACTTTGATTTAGTAAGATGTGTGGAGTCTAGGACAATTTCGTGCTTCAAATTTGACAGGTAAACGAGATGACGCTGTACTACTCAATACATATTGCGATTTTTGCGGTAACACTGATTTTCAAAAGTTGACGTTTGACAACTTAGTGACCGCATAACACATGGCGCAGTACAGCGCCATCTGTTTTGGATGTCAGAATAAGTGTACGTGTTTTTCTTGGACTTTACCTCTCCATTACAATCAATTTTGTTGTGTTGCTAACCCTAAAGTCTGTAACACACTACCGCACTGCACCTCGACCTTGGTTCGCCGTATCTATAAGTGAGAGCGATACAAAATTCAAGCTTATTAAGCGACGGGTGAAAAAAAACAAAACACCTTCAGAACATTTTTTTATTACAAAAATAAGGAATGACTTCCGCTCTTCAACTTCTTCAACATTTATTCAGCAAATAGGCCACAAGGGCATTTTTATACGTCAAAATAATAACAATACATTAACCATTTTATAAATTACAACTATATGTATATGGTCTCTTAATGTCGAATTATATAAAAAAACTATAATAATGATATAAAAAAGCCCGCAGGGCAGCTTGTGGAGTAACGACCCCACGGACCCGAGTGCTCCCGAGAGTCGGTCAGGGTCTCCATCTCCAGCTCTTTCTTTTTATGTTCATTTCTTGGTAAGCTATAAAAATGATTTAATTATTAAATTAAGATAATTTAGTTGGTTTGAAGCGGGGTAGCATGATAAAATAAGAAAATATAAATAGGCAATCATAATATATCGATATCAAAGTCGATAAATAAAGTACAACCCTAGCTGAAATGTTTACATTATTTAAGCGTAAAAATATAGTTAAATAAATCCAATCACTTCATGATCTATAACTGCACAGAAGAACCTTGCTATTTATAATGTGAAACATCCTTAAATTTCCCAGGAACATTAACAATAACCAATATTTTTCATGTAAATTATAGCGTACCTGTGTATGGTTAAAGATGGCTGATTTGGTGGTTTTCTTATGCCGCACCCTAATACACTACACACTGGCATATTCGCGACGTAATTATTTACATTTGGCTTCAATTATTTTCAATCACAAGCAAAATATTGAAAGATAATTAATAATTTTTGTTTTCACCACGACTTTTTGACAGGACAAGTACCTGCTGAACTGACAGACAATGACATTTGCGTGACTAAACATGGCGGATTTTCGGCCGCATTAGGTATTTACGTATTTTCATGGAACACTTTATGTCCGTACTGAAATACTGTCACCTTTTTTTGCTATGGGTTACAGTGCTGAGTAAAAACGAGATAGATATATATTTATGTGTGTGCCGTCAAAATGGGTGCTATTTCTATAAGCAATTGTACGTATAGAACAATATGTCTTGTCCCTATTATATAGGTCTATGCAATAAAATAGTCAGCTAGCAATTATTACTCGGCGACAGTTTATTGAGTTCTACAAATGTTTTTCTTTTCTTTTATTCCAGACCGACAGCAACAAGAAGCTAGAACGCGACGTGTTCCGAAAGGGCGACGCGGCGTTCGTGAGCGGCGACCTCCTGGTGGGGGACGAGCTGGGCTACCTGTACTTCCGCGACCGCACCGGCGACACCTACCGCTGGAAGGGCGAGAACGTGTCCACGGGCGAGGTGGAGAACGCGCTCAGCGCCAGCCCCGCGCTCGGCAACAGGGAGGTTGTGGTGTACGGCGTGTCGGTGAGTCACAGCTGGCTCTGCCGATCTAAACATATTATATTGACATAAAGTTTTATGACAAGAAATTAATTGCGTACCGGGATTGATTATTGATAGGTTGCTTATGCTACGTGACAACGGGCATAACTATACTAGATTAATCTAATGATAAAGTCGAGTAGAACTTGTTCTTGTTCCCTTCAATGCTCTTTTCTTAGGTCTTTACTCTGTTCTGCACATAGAGAGTAGGTCACATACGTCACGTGGTATGGGAAGACATGATCTCCAGACTTTTTGTATGCAATATACAGGTTCAACCTACACCAATGCCTTAAAATAAAATTGTGACAACGAAGGTACCTACTTAATTGATAAAATCATACAAATTGGGCCGTTGATCAAGTTGGAATTGAATAATTGTTGTGAAGGTAATATTACTATTACTGTGAGTGATATTATTAGAATGTATTGTATTCCAGATTCCCGCGAACGAAGGGCGGGCGGGCATGGCGGCGGTGGCGGACCCGGCGCGCGCGCTGGAGCTGGCGCGGCTGGCGCGCGACGTGGACGACGCGCTGCCCTCCTACGCGCGCCCGCTCTTCCTGCGCCTCGTCGACGACATCGACATCACCAGTGAGTGGGACAGTCTCCGACCGCCCAACCCCCGGACCCGACTATCATAATTATAAATGCGAAACTATACAGGGTGGAAAGGCACGACGATCCTTCCCAGAAGTATTAGGTCGTTTAAGTGATACAGAGACTATTGGTAATGGTAAGAATCGTTAATTGAGTAAAAAATAAAAATTGCAAAAATACTACTTTTTAACTGTGGTGATAACCCTATAGCATGTGCACATGACGGCTAGATTAAGGATCTCCGTCGGGAAAGCTCGGGACTTTACACTTTTTTCCGATCGTTGACAGTATCGCAATGATGTATGAATGACGCATAAATGTCAAATAAATCAAATGCATGCAAAAATATTACAAACAATTTTATTACTTTCTTAGATAATTACTTTTTTCCAATATTTAATACTATCTTCTTTTCACATACGGTGTTCAAATGTACCTCCGTGTATTACAACGCCGCCGCAGCCCGTACCCGAGTATGTCGATGCACATGCGATATAGTGTATGCTCTTCGTCATTTATCCTCCGCAGAAAGCACCAATTAGCCTTTGTCTCATTTCGTCCGCAGTTTCACATTCCGTTTGGTTTGGTACACCATATCTTTTACACAGCCCCACAAATTTAAATAGCCACGAGCATCTAACATTTTTATTTGAAGAATATGACATTCAATAAGTATAGTTCAATGAAAATTTAATTTCAAACATCAGACGTCTTGTCTATTTCCTACCACGCAAGAAGGTTTGTTAGTTTGGTATTGAAGAAGTATTTATTCTTGATTTATTCTTAGTATTTCATTTTTGCAAGTTCATTTGGTGCAACTAACACAACCTACATGTAATTTTTTATTATTTTAAATAGTTTCCAATTATTCGAAAATAATTTTGTGAAACGTGTTAAGAAACTAAAACCTTTTTATCAGTCAAGGAAACCAGAGATATTTATAAGACGATTGCGTACTTTTGAGTGGTTGTCAATGTCACCATTTGAACTGTCGTTGTAAACAATGTTGTGGTTAGTATTATTAATATTAAGGAATAACATAACTATTTCATTCAAGTATTGAACAAGTGGAACCACTAAGAAAGCGAAAATCCTGCAATGATTCTTACCGTGCTGTAAGCAGACCTAATAAAAATGGTTAGATGGCAACAAATTAGCATAATTTCCTGTCGAATACTGATTGTTTACAAGTAAGTTCATTGACCCTGTCACCTGTTAGGGTTAGAACAAAGTAGTTTTTTGCGTGGATGTTTAAAAGGTCATAATTTAGAAACGGTTGCCCATATTAACATAGTTTCTATGGAGAAAACATAGAGCTTAGGCTAAACTATCTCCCATTTCCGGAAAGGATCGTCGTGCCTTTCCACCCTGTATATGAGCGTTTTCCAAAAAAATGTACATTTCATTCATGTCTTCAAAATATTGACTTCTTAGGCTCATTTTACTCAGAATCATTTATTTTGTACATTCACGCCTCATACATGAAAATATGTCCCAAAATTCTTTATGATAAAAAATTTTTCTAGTGCGTCACGCTCATACAAATAAAAAAATTATTTATACAAAAATGTGACGATCTGGAAAAGAAATCTTGGGACACATTTTTTCGTGTATGAGGCGTGAATGTACAAATGATTCTGAGTAAAATGAGCCCAAGGAGTCAATATTTTGAAGACATGAATGAAATGTACATTTTTTTTTAAAACGCTCATATACCTACCTTACTATCTGTCTGTCTGTTACTCCTTCATACGTAAACCGCTAAACCAATTTGGATTAAATTTGATATGGAGAAAGCTTAAGGCCCAGTGTAATAGTGTTTATCAATCATGATCATGATCATTCCATGCAGACGAAGTCGCGAGCAGAAGCTTTTAGTACTAGTATCCCAAAACGCCAATCGGACCTTTGTACCCTACCTACTTATAGAAATTATTATGCGACGTTTCATTCGTATCTGTCATCCTGATCCATTTTTACTTTTCGATTGGCGTTTGTCGATAAACGATTGTCTTAGGGTCGGTTGCACCAAACTGTTCGTATCGTTAAAGAGTTCGCTAAATTTTTATGTATGGAAAGTTTCATAGTAAAGTGCCGGGGCGCGCCGGCTGACGTTGATCAGTCTGTCAAATGTGGTTGGTGCAACTGGCCCTTAGTCTTTATTGTATACCTACTCTTATTTTTGACATGTAATCGTAACACGCTCATAAACATCGGGTAGGTCCGTCCCGCGCCCAGCACTCTTTAGCTAAGTACTCGTACCTATCCAGAATTTACTCATAATCTTTTGAATTTCATCGATATCATCGAGCTGGTAACACGAGGAAGAAAACCTGGCCGTCGTGTTATTTATAGCGATCGTGCTATTACATTTTATAGAGTAGGTAATTCTTATGCTCGTTATCTATGCCCAGGCCATCCATAAACGTTAAAACATTAATTGCCACCAACAGAACATAGTTTTGAATTTATTATAGCTATCCTCATAACGATAAAAATATGAAAACTTTGATTCGTTTCCCCCAGGCACATTCAAACTAAAGAAGCTGCAGTACCAGAAAGAGGGCTTCGACCCGGACGTGATCCGTGAGCCGCTGTACTTCCGCGCCGGCGCACAGTTCGTGCCCGTCACCTCCGAGCTCTTCAAGGACATCTGCAGCGGCCGCGTCAAGCTCTAAACGGCCGCGTCACGACCCACGCAAGGGAAACGTGCGTTTACAGCACGCGTGAGATTGACGCAGACACATTGGGCTATGAGCGCGCGTATGAAAGCTACTAATGTTATAGGTACTTAGTTTGTATGTGTGGATATGTACGGGGTATTGGTTGCATTTTTATCATTTAATGGTGTCATGTGCCACTCGAGTGTCGAAACGATAAAAGTGCAACCATCTCAGGCACGCCGGCTCATATTATTCCTACCAACCTGGCAATTTGCCGTACATTTCTGATTCGACAATTATATTTACATACAGACCCAGAAATCTACCTATACGGCAATTATTCGTAACATACGATTAAAGAACTAAGTGTGTATCTAACGTTGTTATTTTATAACTGCGCTTAAAACCCAATGTTAGGCAAGACGCATGAGCTTCATAAAAAAACATCATTTTTGTTATAAATAATATTTTCGTGTTGTTTTCTGTATGTTTACAAACTCATGCGCCTCTGGGCCTCGCTCGATGCGTTAGTACTAGGTATTGCACCGCACTCCCCGAGCAAAATAAAAAGTGTCGAGGTCTGCCTATAAAAGTCGAAAGATTTTGCTCCATTAATGAACATATAGTAATTACCTATTGTTATAAGCCGGTACTTAGCTTTCTTGAGCACGTTTTTTTTTGTGATTTGGTACAGGGTCGGAGCTTGTAGCAAAATTGTGGTTTACTTTTAGACCGTGTTGAAAACGCTGGTCTGAGACCAAAGTGAAGGCGGATAATTGATTTATACGATTAATTGATGCTGTACTATAATTAGATTACCCTTCATATATTATGCTGATTATAATATTTAGGTGATATTTTTACGTCGTTAACTTATTTAGTGGAATTGTTTTCTCAGCACTTATTTGTGAAATTGACTATAATATTCTGATGCGGTTATTGGTATTTTACGTGCTAGTAAAATGGTGGTAGAACTATTTCCGTAATTAGTATGTTACTGTTGGTTTGTGAATGTTTCAAATCAACGAGTGTTGTGGTGGTGCAGGCGAGCAGTCAATTAGATGCGTAGGGCATGTTCAATAAACACCTGTTTATCTCTAATTGCGTAATTATATTTCATGAAATATATAGTAACAGCAAGTACTTGATGACGACGCATTTTTTGTATATAAATATTCTTTAAAAAAACATGGCAATTGGTAGTATTTTGGTAACCTGAAATATTTTTTTGTATATTTATTTAAATTAATTACCTATATGTAACAGACTACACTGCTAAAAATGCCACACACCCAATGAATGAAAGTCATCCGTAAGCGGAATTAAAGATATTTTTAAATATTCAATTTTTCAATAATTTTCAGCCTTCCTAATGTTAAATCCTAATCAATTTGAAGCAATAAATATTATCTTAAACATTTACCCACATTATTATTGACACTAAGAATGTGAGAACAAATATTTAGTCTAATACAAATATATATGTAGGTAGATAAAATATATTGTAGATAACATTCCACCATCTAGTCTCATAAGCAGTTTTATTTGGTGAAAGTGCACCCAGCATTCTTTATGATATATCTTTAAGTTCCTGTTTGAATTATAAGGATTTTTTTTAAATTTTAAGACAGTTATTTCAATGGAACGTCTATTATATTGTTTGAAAATGATTTCAAATATGTGTTGCGTGCAGCTGAAAAAATGAAACTTGGAAAAACAAAGCGTAACACTACAAACTTTGTATGGACATTCCATTTAGATATCTGTGCCTTGCAACAAATTGCACTTAGAACACGTACCTAGTGCGCCGTCGAACTACGCTCCGAATTTGTTAAATATATAAGTTGTAAATAAATACCTAAATTATATACCTACTGTTGTTTTAATTATGTGTGAAAGGGAAAGAGTGAAGAATCTCAATTGTATGTCACTCTCACTGCCATATCATGTTATACTATACGACGATTTTGACGACCGGTCTGGCCTATTAAGCCGACGGGTTCAAATCCCGGTAAGGGCATTTATTTGTGTGATGAACAGTGATCGTACATTTTCCAGCACTTTTGGTGCAGCAGAGTGGTGTTAACGGAATTGGTATAGATAATTTCAACTGAAATGGTAAATTAAGGTTAATTTAACGTAATTAACGCTAATTAATCATTAAGGGTTGAAATTATTTATACGAATTCCGTTAACACCACTCCGCTGCACCAAATCGATTCGCGTGGTGTTAACGGAATTGGTATACATAATTTCAACTGAAATGGTAAATTAAGGTTAATATCAACGTAATAAACGCTAATTAATCATTAGGGTTGAAATTATTTATACCGTTAACAACACTTTGTGCACCAAAAACGCTGGAAAATGTACGATCCCTGGTGATGAACACAGATATTTTTTCCTGAGTCATGGGTGTTTTCTATGTACGTACATATTTGTATATATATATCGTTGTCTTGAGTACCCACAACACAAACCTTCTTGAGCTTACCGTGGAACTTAGTCAATCTGTGTAAAAAGTCATATAATATTTATTATTATTTATTATCATAGCGTGTATGCTGTAGTAGCGACTAAACGTATACTTGTTGAAAATGTAGAAGAGGTACTTGATGAGAGGGTACAGAATAAACCCTTTAGTGACCATCGGTAAACCTTGCGATAAGGTTTACTTACCTACTAATCCGCACTTAAACAAGATTTCCTAAAACTCCGTGTGTGAGTAAATGTTTTCTGCCACTCTATTATTTTATCGAGTTATTGTACAGTCCACTGTAAAAATATGGGTGTAGACAACTTCCTCAAAAATATGTCCCATAGTTCTTAATTCACTGACATAAGAGTTATGGGACATATTTTTGAGATGATTTGTACACCCATAATTTTTACAGTTTACTGTACTAATTGTGTTACTGACAAACTATAGGTACTTTGCGGGATTAATCAAACGATGTTGCACATTCGCTATCTCGTATTTATTGTATACAAGCTCAAATAACAATTAATGATCGCAATAAATGCTAAAAAATATTTTAATGACGTTTATATGACTGCACCAACTGCGTAAACAAAATAATAGAACTTTATAGTTAGTGTTTCTGATCTTGCACAAATCAAGAACAATAGCAGTCAGCCTGCAGTTCTAGCTTGACCCACGGTCCAACCTATAGCACTTGCTTCAATTAAATTTGAACCATTTTCAATTGGAACAGAGTCTCATTTCTTTTGATTCGACCAATGTTAAAATTACAGTTTTCATACAAAGTAAGGCCTGAATTTAATCATGTTTTAACGGACATGTTAACAATTTCTATTGTTCTTGATTTGGAAAAAGAAATCAAAGAATACTAAGTAAAACAAATTGTTTTGCATTAAAATATAATCTGAATTCTTACATGATTAATATAGACTCTTTTAACGCAATAAACTGCCGAACAAGCGAAGACTAGACCCAAATATAACAGTGCTGCTGCATTATCTACTTTACATGACATATACCAAGCAGTATTTAACGTGTTGCCTACTATTTTTAACCGACATCAAAAAAGGAGGTTATCAATTCGACCGTATTTTTTTGTATGTATCAGAGCTCCTTTTATAACTTGTAGGGTTTAACTTTAGTTACCTATCTAATATTACGTATTGTTATAAGCAAGCCATACAATTTGTTTTTATTCAGCAGCACTATCGTATTTTACAAAAAAAATCTGAACGTAGTACATTGTACAAAGTACGAAAGGGCAGTGATAGGCAATTTATAGGTCGGTCACACTGATTAATTTAAACCCTAAACTGGGCTGTAACCGCGAAAATCGAAGTTCGCAAATTGCGGGCATTTTTCTCTGTCACTCTTATTACGCCTTCATTGGAGTAAAAGAGAAAGATCCCCGCAATTTGCGAATATCGGTTTTCGCGGTAGCCCCTCAGATCTATATGTAAAGGGGCCCACTGATTAACAATCCGCCGGACGGTATCGGCCTGTCAGTTAGAACAAAATTTTGACAGTTCCGAACAACTGACAGGCCGATACCGTCCGGCGGACTGTTAGTCAGTGGGCCCCTTAACAATCTGATGCCAGTGATACTTGCTTCAATTTTTTCAACTTTTTAAAAACTTAAGGTAAGTCACGTCACTGATGTGACGTGTAGGGTATATAGACTGGAGGAAACCGGCCTGTTTTGAAAAAAGTCGTCGACATCTCTTCTAAATACCTAAAACTGGTAGGGATGTGTTCCTCGTGATCTCTAGAATACGAATTGACCGGTTTTAGTTTATGGAGGGGGGGACGGGTCGAAAAAAAGGGGGGCAAAGATGACGGCCGACCATCATTGATATTTGTTCACATCTTGAGTCCTATGGGACCGATCGGTTCGTGTGAGGTGTCGTTTGAAAGAGTATTAAACGTGCTATTATTGTTTTATAATAACCGTAGTCATAACTGTAGTCCTTTACAAGATATTTTAAAATATTTGATTTTTTACCGTGCATGGATAGCATAAGTACTGATTAAATATGCGTCTAACTTAATAAATTACAATTATACCGCAATTATTTTATTACAAAATATACGAGATATTTCATTAGCTTACCAAAAACATAAGTTTGATTGGTGTATGATATTATATAACCAAGTAATTACGAATTTTGTTCAGCATGGGTCACTAAGCGCTGTCACGTAAATGGCGGGCGACCGGCGTCAACTTTTCATTATTTCTCGGGTTCTATTTTATTGATCAGTTGGTGATAGATACCATTTGAAAGAATATTAAACGTACTATATTTGGTTTTCAATAACTGTAGTCATTTTCAAAATAATTGAAAACATATGATTTTTTACCGTGTATGCACATGCAACTCAATAAATTATAACTTTACCGCTATTAATGTAATTACAAAATATACGAGACATTTCATAAGCTTTCCAAAAACAAGTTTTATTGGTGTTTGATATTATATAACCAAGTAATAATGAATTTTGTTCCGCATGGGTCACTGCGCACCGTCATATAAATCCCAACAAACAATTAGGCGACAATTAGCACCTATTTTCTTACCTAAAGACATAGCCTGGCTCTAGAATAGCTACATATTTAGTCTTAGTTTTACAGGCTCTGGTGACATAAAAGTGTTCAAAAGGTTTATCTAAAGATTTAAGATCTACAGTAGCTGTTTTGGGCGCTATAATGCATGTTAAGCTGCTAGTGTTATAGCTTATAGCTCAAAGTGAATTGAACAACCTTAACATCTATATGCGTAATAGTCTGCAATTTGCACTTAAGTTTCTAAACGCGTGATAAAGTCTTCTACTTATAGCCTCTTATATCGCAATCGCTACTTAACTCTCTTGTATGACTTACAGTCGAACAGAGAAGTTATGAGTCGCTATTATAGATTTAAGATCATGTAGTTACAGACGAGCGTTATTTAAATACCGTAGTACTCTCTAATCTCATAACTGTCAATAGAGTCATACCTATAAGCTAAAACTACAGTGCCAAACGCCAATGAATCAATAGGTAAGCAAAAACTATAAATTAGACAGCAAAATAAAATAGTAAATAAATATAAATATTTTACTCAATATTGACCTAATGTTACTATTACTATACTTAAAACCGGAATTCACGGGTAGTTATTGTTCACTGTTTCCAAAATTAAATGTGGTAGACCACAAATAAAAATATATTGCATTAAGATAAATTTGCAAAGAATCAGAGGCCCTTTAAAATTTTGTTTTAATAATACATATATGTACCTAGTTGTTGACAGTATAATTAATTTCGCCAAAATAAATCCGCAGATAACGCCGGCATCAGTGCACTAAAATAATTACTCGCCATTAGATTTTACTTCAAGTTATCAGATTGTAAGCTTACAAAAATGCAACGAAAGTAGATAGTGGCAAAGAAAAATAACGTGCAATTACAAATATTGACCATAAATGCTAATTTACCATCTAAAGCTGAAACTATCACCTATGTGGACCTACGCTGTTACTCAAATAGTAGTCACTTATTTTGCATCCTGGAGCGTGCCGGCGACAAATATCCCTTTAAAGCGCCACATTAAGCCTCAGATCTCAAGGTGATTTTAAATTATTAATTACGGAGTGGGTTTGAAAACGTTTTACGTGTAGATGTGAGTCAAATAACAACACAGATATTAAGTACTTTATATGCAGTGGTCTTGCAATCATGAAAGCTACGAACTTAACAATGTTATGAACCTAGAACTGGGCTTTTGTCAAAACATACTTAAGTTTCCTGTGATAAAAGACAAAGCAAATAAACCATCATTTATATCGATATTTTATAACAGAACCTCACATTTTGGATACTTATATTATCAAATGTACTGTCAAACAATAATAGAATGCTGCTGGTCTACCAGGCGCTCGCCGCGCCGTGTGTTTGCTTGCTTGCTTGGCGAAATTGGTCCTGGCTTACATATATATTTATAATTGTACGGTAACTAAACAATATTTTTGGAAAGTTAATAAATAGTTTGTTGATTTTATTCTAAATATTTCACGCTATATTTACTACATTATCTCTTTCTCAAATTATTTCAGTGACTAAGCAAACCTCTTAGGTAAAAAAAAATTAAACATTTTCTTTAATATTTTTAAAATGGTTTTTTTGGGCCTCAGATTTCAAACAATCGAGTATTCACAGAAAATTTAATATGCTTGCAAATGGTATCCACCAAGTATCAGAAAAATAGAACCGGGAATATAATGAAAACTCAACGATGGCCGGGCTCCATTTACGTGACGGTGCACAGTACCCATGCTGAACAAAATTCATGATTACTTAGTTATACAACATTATACAGCAATAAAACTTACATTTTTAGATAGCTCATAAAATGTTCCGTATATTTTGAAAACATTTATTGCGGTAATGTTATAATCTATTGAGTTAGAAGCATGTTTTACCAGTACTTAGGGGTCATCCATTAATTACGTCACACGAATTTCTAGGTTTTTTGACCCCTCCCCCCCCCCCTTGTCACATTTGGTCACATTTGGCAAACCCCTCCCCCCTAGTGTGACGTCACATTTTTTCTACGAAATCGCCAAATCGAATTAAGTAAGTACCTAAGTATTATTAATATTTTATCAAAATATTTTTGACGATATAAATATTAGTAATTTTATAACCCAAAACTGCTTAGGAAAGAAAATTAAAAGAATAATAACGATTATCGTTTTAAAAACTTGTTATTTAAATGTACAGCTAATAAAATAATTTAAAAAAAAAAATCGGTTACTGATGAAGTTAAAGTGACGTCACAAAGTTTGTGTCTCCCCCCTCCCCCATGTCACAATATGTCACATTTTCTTGACCCCCTCCCTCCCCCTAAACGTGTGACGTAATTAATGGATGACCCCTTATGTCCATGCACGGTAAAAATCATATATTTTCAATTATTTTGTAAATGACTACAGTTATGACTACGGTTATTAGAAACAAATTATAGTATGTTTAATATTCTTTCTAATGGTATTCATCACCAATTGATCAGTAAAATAGAACCCGAGAAATAATGAACAGTTGAGGTCGGTCGCCCGCCATTTACGTGATGGTGCGTAGTGACCCATGCTGAACAAAATTCATCATTACTTGGTTATATAATATCATACACCAATAAAACTTATGTTTCTGGAAAGCTAATGAAATTTCTCGTATATTTTGTAAGAACATTAATTGCGGTAAAGTTATAATTTATTGAGTTAGACGCATGTTTTGTCAATACTTATGCCATCCATGCACGGTAAAAAATTATATATTTTAAAATATTTTGTAAACGACTACAGTTATGACTACGGTTATTATGAAACAATAATAGCACGTTTAATACTCTTTCAAACGACACCTCACATGAACCGATCGGCCCCATAGGACTCGAGATGTGAACAAATATCAATGCTGGTCGGCCGACCACTTTCCCCCCCTTTTTTTCGACCCGTCCCCCCCTCCATAAACTAAAACCGGTCAATTCGTATTCTAGAGACCACGAGGAACACATCCATACCAGTTTTAGGTATTTAGAAGAGATGTCGACGAAAATCGTGAAGGAGAGGACTTTTGTTTAATTTTCCTATACACTAATATACAGGGTGGAAAGGCACGACGATCCTTTCCGGAAATGGGAGATAGTTTAGCCTAAGCTCTATATTTTCTCCATAGAAACTATGTTAATATGGGCAACCGTTTCTAAATTATGACCTTTTAAACATCCACGCAAAAAACTACTTTGTTCTAACCCTAACAGGTGACAGGGTCAATGAACTTACTTGTAAACAATCAGTATTCGACAGGAAATTATGCTAATTTGTTGCCATCTAACCATTTTTAGTTCTGCTTACAGCACGGTAAGAATCATTGCAGGATTTTCGCTTTCTTAGTGGTTCCACTTGTTCAATACTTGAATGAAATAGTTATGTTATTCCTTAATATTAATAATACTAACCACAACATTGTTTACAACGACAGTTCAAATGGTGACATTGACAACCACTCAAAAGTACGCAATCGTCTTATAAATATCTCTGGTTTCCTTGACTGATAAAAAGGTTTTAGTTTCTTAACACGAATTGGAAACTATTTAAAATAATAAAAAATTACATGTAGGTTGTGTTAGTTGCACCAAATGAACTTGCAAAAATGAAATACTAAGAATAAATCAAGAATAAATACTTCTTCAATACCAAACTAACAAACCTTCTTGCGTGGTAGGAAATAGACAAGACGTCTGATGTTTGAAATTAAATTTTCATTGAACTTTACTTATTGAATGTCATATTCTTCAAATAAAAATGTTAGATGCTCGTGGCTATTTAAATTTGTGGGGCTGTGTAAAAGATATGGTGTACCAAACCAAACGGAATGTGAAACTGCGGACGAAATGAGACAAAGGCTAATTGGTGCTTTCTGCGGAGGATAAATGACGAAGAGCATACACTATATCGCATGTGCATCGACATACTCGGGTACGGGCTGCGGCGGCGTTGTAATACACGGAGGTACATTTGAACACCGTATGTGAAAAGAAGATAGTATTAAATATTGGAAAAAAGTAATTATCTAAGAAAGTAATAAAATTGTTTGTAATATTTTTGCATGCATTTGATTTATTTGACATTTATGCGTCATTCATACATCATTGCGATACTGTCAACGATCGGAAAAAAGTGTAAAGTCCCGAGCTTTCCCGACGGAGATCCTTAATCTAGCCGTCATGTGCACATGCTATAGGGTTATCACCACAGTTAAAAAGTAGTATTTTTGCAATTTTTATTTTTTACTCAATTAACGATTCTTACCATTACCAATAGTCTCTGTATCACTTAAACGACCTAATACTTCCGGGAAGGATAGTCGTGCCTTTCCACCCTGTATATGGTTAATATTAGTTACCTTAAACAAATTAATACAAAAATAAATGATCAACAAGTAATTACATATTCATATCAAATGAAATTTAATTATTTATGGATTAATGTAAATATTTATTTGTTCACGAAAATAATTAACATGATTTCAATCAATGACTAGCTATTAAGGCGATTCTATTTCGTCATTCATAAAACTCCTAAAAATAAATTAGTCCTAAAAACAAAATTATTCGAGACAGCTAAACTCTTATTAAATGGTTAAATAATTTAAGAAAATAATGATTAAGTACATAACAATTCTACGGCTAGCGTATTGCTTATTGTATATAAATATAAAATAATACTATGAAATCAGTACCGAGCAGCTCAAATATACACCCGCCTTGTCTGTTTATTAAATTAGCAGCACGTTATTTTTCTTTCTATTTCTATAAACTAAGTATAATTCCAGTTCTAAGCTAATTACAAAATATACAATTATGTCGAAGATATTTGTGATGCGGATCATAATACACGTGCACACACGTGTACACTATGCACTCTCAATAAACACAAGCGTGTCTATAATTTGTGTTCGTCGTAACACTAAGTCCAATTTTTGACTATCATATCAATACATATTCGAAGGATAACAATATGGAATGTAATTCAGTATCACATACTGAAGCAGCATATTACATGTAGGAAATATGCAAAACATCATGAATTATCAAAACATTCATGCGACACATTCTTATTGCTTGATCAGTAATTGTTTTAGTTCTTCCAAATATATTATGTTCATTTATCCGCTTAAATTTGCAATTTAATTCTATTGCCCGAACGAAATTAGTGTACATTTCACATCTAGACTTGCATTCTTAATCATAAATAGGTGCCAAAGCATAAAAATCCGCATCATTTCCTAGCTAGTTTTAACCAGTGACGCCGCAGCGTCAACGTTAGAGGAAGCTAGTTCAAATTTTACTGCAAGGTTTGGAGGGTAAGTTATTAACTATTTTCGTATAAGCAAACCCTTCCCATGATTTCCTTCCTATGATTCCCTTTCACGGAGGCACATTTTACCGTCCTAACAACTTTCGTCCGTATGCAGTGCACACATCGAACGTCGGGTAAACCCTCTGACGGGCTATATTGGTGTCGGGCGACGGGAATCTTACGCAGGCACGTTTTACCGTTCTAAGAACTTTCCTATAATCCGCCCCTCTACTACTCAATACATATGCAGTGCACACGTCGAACATCGTATAGAGTGAGTGTGTCGGTGTCGGGCCTATCAGGTGTTGAGGCTGGGCAGCCAGGCGGCGAGGCCGGAGCGCGGGTGGGCGGGCAGCGCGGCGCGCAGGGCGGCCTCCTCGTGCGCGGAGAGGCGCAGCAGCACGGCCAGCGCGCGCGTCAGCTGCCGCGCCTCCAGCTCGCGCGCCGTCAGGAACCGCAGCACCACGTGCTTCAGGTACCTGGACATATTACACGGTGAGTACGGGACGAGGGTACAGGTTGTTTCACGAAAGCTGGCACGAATGGAATGAACGAAACTTTCAAAGTATGAGGGTGGTATTCCACCTGTCCAATTTCTTTGTCTTTGACATTTTGCTTAATGAGAGAGTGAGACGCACTGACATTGGACAAATGGATGCCTGAGTGGCACATGTATCGGAATACAGGCAGAGCCGCCATTTTATTGGTTAATGTCATCATCATCATCATCATTCAGCCTATATACGTCCCACTGCTGGGCACAGGCCTCCTCTCACTCGCAAGAGGGCTTGGGCTATAGTCCCCACGCTGGCCCAATGCGGATTGGGGACTTCACATATACCTTTGAATTTCTTCGCGGATGTATGCAGGTTTCCTCACGATGTTTTCCTTCACCGAAAAGCAAGTGGTAAATATCAAATGATATTTCGTACATAAGTTCCGAAAAACTCATTGGTACGAGCCAGGATTTGAAACCGCGACCTCCGGATTGAAAGTCGGACGTCATATCCACTCGGCCACCACCGCTTTTTAATGTCATACACACAGATATTTTCATTCACTCATTCGTTCCATTCGTGCCAGCTCTTAAGAATTAACCTGTAAGTACGTGACGCTATTATTTCAATTGAGTATTCCACGATACGATATTGTAGATTCTGATGAAGGTAAGAAGGCCGATATTTGGTAGTATAACATTTGAATAATCTTTTTTTTTTATTGGTTAAGATAGCTATTGCGATATATATACACGCGTCACTTTGGCGAAAAAAAGTTGATTTTTAAAATATACAGAGGATATACGAAAGCTTGGTAAAAATATTGACTTTTAAGTACATGGCTCAAAGCAGGGGTCGGAAACCGGTATTTGCTCCATACAAAAATACCGGTATTATTAAGTTCTTTTTCGTTCTTTGGTTTATTATTTCATTTTTAATTGGACAATCTTATAACACAAAGACGTTACCTAAATACATGATTCAGTCCTACGTAAAATGCATAAAGTAATTCAAAATAAGAATTAGAATAGAATAAGAATAGAATAAGAATAAATGTTGGCCTATTTCAGGGTTTTTTAAAAATACCGGTTCCGAGCCCTGGCTCAAAGTGCTGTTGATTACTCAAATGCTTCGATGCCATCGTTATCCTGCTTACGATTATTTTTAGAGAAATCAGTGAGTTCTAGATACGACATTTATTTCTGCTTGCAAGTATATTATCCATAAGTTATTCAATTGATTAGTAAATGTGTCTGAAGGCTTAAAAACTTACCGTCTGCTAATGTCTTGTTCTTCCGCTGCGAGTAGATCAGGTTTACTACTTTGAAGTTCTCGCTGTAGTGTTTTCTTCATATCAGATATCCGATTGTCTAAAGTCTTAATTTTCTGTCAATAAAATAATATAACATTAAACCAACTTATAGAAAAATAGGTCATCTTAAATTAAAATGAGATGCAATACAAGATTTAGCGTGTTTTAATCAATAAGTTATAAAAGGTTTATAAAGGTAAAATATGTCGTCGGGTGACAAGCAAAACTCACTAAGTAATATCAAAAAATGTAAGTAACAATGCTTAAATACTTTATTACACTTGTAACACGGTTTATTGTCCAATAATTTCAATGGTGTTATAGTTACTTACTTTTGCTTGTCATCCGACGATGTGTTAATTAATATTCGACGATATGGGAAGTCCGACGTTAATAGGATCATTATTATTTAATTTCGCATCGAGGTTTTTTCCACACCTTAATATCATTGACAGAATCACGATTTTTAGGGTTCCGTAGCTCAAAAGGAAAAAACGGAACCCTTTATAGGATCACTCGTGCGTCTTGTCTGTCTGTCCGTCTGTCACAGCCTATTTTCTCGGAAACTACTGGACCAATTAAGTTGAAATATGGTACACATATGTAAATTAGTGACCCAAAGATGGGCATGTTTTTTTTACAATTTTAAAATACATAGTTTCGAAGGTATTGAAGAAAATTGCCAATAAATAACCATCCCCCCCCCCCTTTATCTCCGGAACTACTGGGTCTAAAATAGCCTATAGATGACAGGAAAACCTATTAGAAATGTACAGTCAAGCGTGAGTCGGACTTATGTACGGAACCCTAGAAACGCGAGTCCGACTCGCACTAGGCCGGTTTTTTTTAATGGAATGAGGTAGTAAAATGCTATCATACCTTATTTTTATCACAGATTTCAGTTTCTAAGTCTTGTATAGTCTTTTTGAGTGAGTTTTCACTTTCCGCCATATCGTCGATCTTCCTGTTTAGCTGCTCGATCTCTGCCTTCCGCGATTCGTCGTTTTCCTTTATTAACATACATGCTGCTTGATTCTGGAAACAATGTACCTAACTAAAATTACATATTTTTAACTAGGTGTACCCAAAAAGTGTTGCACTTGTATTGTATTCTTGATGATCTTTTTCAAACGAACTGGTTATCTATTCGACACTCATAAAATCTCTACTGATCCTCAACTGTCTGCGAATTTACGAATTTAAGTAAGGTAGGTAATATACCTTTATATGGGAATACGGCGTTTACCTCAACCAATTATACCTATTAATATTTATTTTTTAACCCCCCAGGAATAAGAGGGCTGATTGCGGGTTGGCTTTTTTAAAAATCTAAAGCGTTGTCTGTTAAGATGGTTCTTAGATAGGTTTTTATATGACTGTTGTGATTATTTCTGGGTTTTTAATGTCATCTACGTCCCTTACCTCTTTGTGCTGAGCTATGAGCGTCTCCAGTTCAACTATCTTGGCCTTAAGTTCGGCTATCTCGGCCTCCTGGTACCGGACGTCGCACTGGCTCATCTCGATCGTTTGCGACATGTGCGCGTTGCGTAGTAACGCCTCGTCTTTTTCGCGTTTTTCTCTGAAAATTATAATAATAGGTTATATTAGTTAGAAGAACACATGTGTTGGAAGTTCAGACGCTCAAACTGTACCTACTCGAACTATCATAGAAAAAACAAGTATACATACTTAGATTACTAAGTAAATTTCTCTTCGATGAGTTGAAGTTTGTATCAACTGAAAGTCAAAACAAAAGGACATTGTTCAGGGACTATCTTGAAATATTTTTTCTCCGACTGGTAATAATGACATTATTTAAGACTGAATGCACTAGGCACATCTGAACAAATAGTTACATATTTGCATAAGAAAAACAAGCGCCATTCCAAACATTAATCATGTCGCATGTACGAGTACTTACTTGTCATACTTCCTCTGCATATCCACATAATCGTGCTGCATATCCGTCACCACCGAATTAAGATGATTGACTTCGACTTTCGTCTCGTCATAAAGCCGGTTCGACTTGTCGATCTTCTCTCGGAGGATCTTCACGAGCGTCCGTTCGTTCTCGAGCGCTTCCGACAGTTCTCGGTTTTTCTCGGTCAGTTCTTCAATACGACTCTCGAGTTCCATTGTTTTTTCCTGAAATTAGCGGTTTTATCATTAATGATAATGCACTTTCGACAAGACGACTCGAGTGGCCTACCTATACACGGTGGCTAAAAAATAACTGCATTCCTGTTGCCAGGGAGGTTTTGGGATTATACTGAGCAACTTTTACTATGGGACCAACCCTGAAATCGCAATAAAAAAAAATAACCCTCCCATAGAGAATGGACCAGCCAAAATTTATGAAACAGCCATATTTTTTTTCGCGATTGGTCCCATAGTAAAAGTTGCTCAGTATAATCCCAAAACCTCCCTGGCAACGGGAATGCAGTTATTTTGAGCCACCCTGTATACTTACTGCTATTTATTAAAACGAGTTTTATTAAGTTGCTGTAATATATATATAAATATCGCTATAAAAAAGTAGGCATAACAGATCTTAAGCCCGTGCTAGAATTTTAAATCTAGCGCCAGGGCCGTGGTGACCACAAGAGTTATGGCAACTAACTATCTTAAAATCAGTCATTTTAATTACAGTGGTATTTTACAAATTTTCCACAAAAAGCCTCGACACTTACATTTAAGCATATGTCTACCACCGAATCACCAATGCTAAAAACATTGTTTAAAAAAAAACTAAATAAACTCATTCTTATAACCCAATATGTCCATAACCAAGAAGCCATTTTTGTGGAAAATAACGGTACCGAATTTCATATAAACAAGTTATGTTTACCTCGATATTTCGTTTATTAATTTTATTATGCAACAATAGATAATGGATGTAAAAGTGTAGAATAACTAGGTAGAAGAAAACAACCAATGATAAGTATATAAAAAAGAACCGATTTCAAATCGTTATACAAATATTTTAAAGCACTTCGAAAACCATATAATATTACAAAACAACACACACGTATAAGCGGTAGTGCAATCACGCGGAGAGTGGCGACAACATTCACCGCGCTGGCCGGCGGCTCACGTAATACCCATGCAACACACTACATACCAATACCACACGTTCTTCTTATACAACACAATGTTATAAGAGCACAATAGTATTCTATTAGGGCACTGCTATAATGTTTATACGCGCGTACGTTTTGATAACATTGATAAAATGTTCTGGCTAATCTCCTATCTAAATCACCTGATGATCTCAGTGTACTCTTAATTTTACCGTCAAATTAATCTTCGTAACACTTGTGCTAATTAGAATTACTTATCTAAAATATAATACATATTTGTTTTATTTTATTTCATGTAGGTAACGAATGTTTGTAAAGTAGGTATTCGGGTAAATTCGCATGTCGGATAGTTCCGAAAATTTGATGAAAATCAACCTAAATTCCATTATAATAAGAGTCCCTTTTCGGCATTATCCGACAGTTTTCGACATTCATAACTACCCGAATACACTTCGCTGGCCTAATATTACAGGGTTCTATGTTTCACTTTTATCGAACTGAAATCTGAACATTGTCATAGTGATATTAAGTCGAATTTCAACTATCTTGAAAATGTAACATAGAACCCTGTAATATTGGGCCAGCGACTTACTTACTTTTATGAATTTTTCTCGTATACGTTTCGAAACAACATATTGTACCTCTAATCTACAGGTACTAAAATTACTTGTACTCTTGTATGTATATATATTTACTAAAATCGAATAGCTTAAATTACCTATCATAAATTAAAGGCGGGATGTTAGTCAGCCAAACATGCAATTAGTAGGTACCAAAACCACAAAACAGCCCATAGCCACATGCAGGTGAAATTAAAAAGATGCTTTATTCAATAAAATAATTTATTAAGTAAAAAAATCAGTGCTCAAAGTCCTTTTAAAATAAATTAAACATGAACTAAAAGTATCATAAAATATACATAAAAATTAACATTATGTAAAATTAAACTCACTCTGAAGGTGAATAAGTATCTCGCGTCACAGTGTATATAGGATATGTATATATTGTAGTAAGATTGGCGCACAAAGGAGTGGCCGTTGACACCTGTGTCATCGGAATGATGACGGCATGTCTACGTGCTGCTGATACATTATCGTTATCACGTGATAGTGTGCATATAGGAACTTATCTCTGTAGTACGCTAGCGTGTAAAAATAACAGCATCTTTAATTTTACAACAACACTCAAACTCGCTAACTAAAACGCCACGAAAATATGGTTTATATGGTTACCTATAGCTAAATATGGTTATCAATAAGTACTGAATATTAAAATATCTCTCGCAGCAACATAAAATATATGCGCTTGCAACTTATAATTCATGTTTAGTGTCAGTTTTCATTTTCGGTTGAAGTTTGTTTTACGACTTTTTTGAAGCATGCCAGGTTAATACGTAAAGGTTTATTTTAGGATAATACATTATAATGTCTTAAATATTGGGACGGACGTATTTAGTCGATATATAGGTACAAATGCCTAATAAAATAATTATATTTATGATAACATTAAGATGTTTTACATGCAGGCAAAACATAAAGTCTGCAACGATTTTGATAGCACACGCAATGCAAGTGTTATCTTAAATGTCAAACTTCTATGAAATTATACAAAATAACACTTGCACTGTAGGTACTATCAAAATCGTTGCAGACTTATCTTGGTCTAACTCTACCTTATTATAAAAATATATTGCACATGTTGATAGTTGCCATCAAAACACAGATAAAGTTTATATTGGAATAATTATTTTATTAACTAACTTGTGTGCAATAAAATTCAATTTGGAAACATCTAAAGTCATAAGCATAAAATATACCAGTCTAAGTTTTATTTACTATTTACTCAGCTACTAGGGCCATGGCTATTTACATAGGTAAAGTATAATTTATAACAGATTTGTTATGCTGTAACTTGATAAAAAATAAGTAAAAGGAAATTATCCATAAAATAATCACTGCTAATATTCGGTTTATGCTAATCGAATCGAGAAATTAAATTACATTTTGCATATTTATTTCATGCAGGCAAATTACATAACGTATGCGTAGGCATAACGTATTACAGTCAAATGTTCATTGAAGGTATGATATTTGTTATTGGAGGATTGATTGTATGTATATTTGTATTATATACAGGAATATATTTACGATTAGGCATACAACGCTGTTATACATTAAATACAGGCCACTAGAGAGTTATTCTTTCTAACTAATCATCAACAACAGTCTAAGTACAACTAGTAAGAATAAATTCTAAATAAATATTTTCATTCTTAAATCCTTGTATATTTCTAGACAACAACGTTACAACAATCAGGAACTACTGTTTAAAAGCGCAATTTAATATTTCTACAAACATGTAGATACCTAAAGGTAGGTATATAAAGTTAATAAAATAAGTGATCAGTGAAATATGAATAGTGAATATTGCCGAGCAGTGTCCGCGATTTGGATAATAGCCTCAAGCAATCCCTTTATCATTATTTAAACTCAATTAATTCCCAATTTCCCGTGCTATTAACCAATGTCAAAAATCTAAGAAAATAACAAAATGCAAATTGAAAGAACCCGATTAGGTACAGGAAGGGTTTTAGATGTTGTTCAAAGGCCCAGGGTCCAACTTCCAAAAAACGATAAAAAAAATACCGAAGTCTGAGATTAAGTGGTAAAACTGTGCCATATTAGTCAAAAAAGTTTTTCACCCATTTAGTGGCCCCATTATTTTAATTAAATTCCAATTCCATTAAAACCTGCTCAAGCACGCACGCGAGAATGGAAAAATGTACAAACTCTAGATACTTCCCATATTTGTTATATTTCTTGAAACAAAAAATACTGATTTAATAATTGGTCATAGTAAAAAAATATGATTATATGATTCATATGTAAATCAAACAAAATGAAAAATACCAGACACGGGGCCTAAATTGGACGTGCTAAAAACTCTACGACGGCACTAACTATGACTTGCATATTAATTTATGTAATCGATGAAATCATATTGCTGGTAATGTGCACGTCTAATATAGGCAAAGGACACTTGTCTTGTAGGCGTGATCACATTATTAAAATAAATACACCGATTAAAGCGTTTCTGAAGGCATAGCAAATTAGCTCAATCTCATGATATTTTACAAGTTATAATATTTTATCTTATGATATTTTACAAGTTTTGACAAATGTAAGTTTACTGGGATGGACAAGCTTGCTAAATAATCACTTGTAAAATTCATGTGATAGAACCCTAGTTACATTTTTTATCTAAAATGCACAAAACGCACGCATTTACCCTATGTTATAATTTATAATGTAAGACATTGAATAGCTAGTTGTGCTGGCGCTTCCTATACTCGTATCCAGAATAGAAAGAGTAAACTAAAGGGTCCCACAGATTACCAGTTCGCCGGACGATATCAGCCTGTCAGTTGTTCTGAGCTGCCAAATTTTGCTTTTAACTGACAGGCCGATCTCGTCCGGCGGACTGGTAATCTGTGGGCCCCTTAACAGTTACGGGTGTGTATTTCACGATATTACCGCATTATCTGTTTTATAATTTACCTGCCTTTTTTATACACAAGGCTAAATTAAAAAATAAAACATCAAATGAATGTCAGAATACTCTTCTAACTGGTTATCAGTATAGACCTAACATAATTCTACCAGCGTCACACTACCACAGTACACTCTAAATGCTGTAGAGGCTGGGACTCACGCCCTCGTGGTTGGCGGCGCTCCGCAGCCCCTTCACCTCCATCGCCAGCGAGTGCACCTCGCCGTTCAGCCGCGCCACCTGGCCAATCGAGCGAATCAGCAACGACCCCAACAATGTTGGGCTCTAATAACCTATCTAACCTGTTCTATGTCTTCGAAAACAATCTAGATTTATTTAAAATGGCAAACCATTGCGCATGTCATTTTAAAATTTGTCTGGTATACGAATGAAATTTAATTACCGTTAAATATTAAGCTGGTTTATTATAACAAATTAAGACAATTCAGACACCCCACGTCAAGGCTTAGGGCATTGCGATTTCGTAATTTGAAATTTAGTAATAGCATATGACGCACTAGCACATGCAAGAAAACAAGCGAAGGAATATAGACATTGCGTAATAAAATCATTAGGTTAAGGTTAATTAATGATGTTTGTTCAACTTTAATAATTAGGGCACATTACTTAGAAACAAGTTTGGATAAAATAGATAGATTACTTTAAATATGGGTATAAACTTACCTTCGCTTCGCTATTGATAAGATTCTGCTTGGCCTTCTCCAATTCGGCCGCCATATTGAGAAGTTTGTCGTGCATCTCTTGATTCTCGTTTTCAACTCTTCTCCGTTCCGCGCCTTCTTCGCCGGCTTGGCGCGACAGTCGCGCCACCTAGCGGTACAACCTCATATGACAATACATGCAACAAATGCCTAGCCAATAACTGCCTGGCGAATATATGACGACGCAGAACGAATGGATTATTTACAGACAGTAAAAATAAAACCTTAATAGCACTTTCGTATGTTGACATACACGGTATAAAACTGATTTGTGGAAATAGTCCAATAATGTCACATTTACCAACTGTAATCACTATATTAAATTGTTATCAGTTAGTGTTTAGAAATTACTTTTTATCAACTGCAGTAAAACACCTCGCACCAAAACATTACTTCATGCAAATAAATCCATGCAAACCAACAGAAAACAACAAAATATACATAATTAAAATGCAAATCAGTTTATTTACACTGACATCGGATGCATTATGTTAATACTAGACAGAGTATATTACAGAGATGTGTAAACAGGTTAAGAAATGCTTTTTATAGATATTTTATATTTAAAACTGCATAATACGATATTCAAAATTAAACATGACGTCTGCGGGCGTTTTTTTAACTAAAATTACCGCTTCATAGTACAGATGCTTGCCTTCTCAGTCTCACTTATATTATAACAAAATAATGCCTCACGATTCTTTTACTATTCTCTGTTCACTGTATCTAATTCTGAATATCCTTCTCGGCTCGTACGTGAAGTAGGGTCAAGGCGGAAATAGTGGCTCAGTCGCCCAAATATCGCCTCTCTCGTACGAAATTAGGTTGAGTGAGCCACTGTACCCGGCCTTTTTCTACCGAGCCACTGTATCGTCCTTGACCCTAAGTACTTAATTTGGGTTTTACGCTAGGCTAATAATAAATATTAAAAGTATAATAAAGTGTGAACCTGCGTTTCGAGCGAGGCGATCTGGCCGCTCCAGGAGGTCTTGACATCCGCCAGTGCCATCTTGGCCTCCTGCAGCTGTCGCGCCAGCACGGCTCGCTCGCGACTCACGCGGTCGTACTCCTCGCACCCGGTCGGGGTTACTTCGCGTTTGTCTGAAATATTTACTATTTTTAGGCAAAAGCAGTCACATTACAAGTCTGGATTATTATGGTGGGAATTCGTATTAACAATCAGTATATCTTTTTAACCTAGTTTAGGACCAATCAATCTGCAAAATCTTTGAATTAAGACCTAAAAAGTTTAACTGTCAGCAGCATCAATGTTGGACGCTGCGGTGCGGTTACCTTCGGCCATTGAAATTTGATGGAAACATTGGGCAGCACGATTGCCTCTTTTTTTTTTAAATAAATTGCTTTCTCTCGCTTCGCCCGCGACCTGCTCGTGTCAGTATCATGGTGAGTAGTAAAGTTGACGAAATACAAAGTGAGCCGATCTTGTTCAAACTTGTTCGAGAGATCGGCTCACTTTATATTTCGTCAACCTTACCGTAGTCGAGTATGTGATGATGCTCAGAGCCGGGTGGCGCAACGGCTCGCACGACAGCCAAGGCAGCTCAATGACGAGGTAGCGCGCGTTTCCGCTTCGCATAATCTCGCTGCGCTAGCTAACAGCAAGTGTATAAGCCTATTAATAGGGTGGTGCAGTACCGTCGTCGTGCATGTGGTGGTGTTGGGAGGCGGGCGGCGCGGCGGCGCGCACGACGGCGAGCTCGTCGGCCAGGTCGCGCACGCGCGCCTCCGCCTCCTCGAGCCGCGCCGCCTCTGCGCTGCGCGAGCGCGCCCATTCTCGCCGCAAGACCTCCATTTCCTCCTGAACACAAAACTTTCATTACTTATATGTACGTATATTACAGGTTCGATTGCACCGAAGCGTCTGTCACCGTTAAAATGTTAGCAAAATTTTATAGTATGTAGTTTCATAATTTTCTGCTGAGTAACTTTGACCATCCGTCAATAATTGTGATCGGTGCAACTAACCCATAGTCTTGACTTGTGTCTACTCTCATGTTGTGTATAATCCTGCAAAAAACTAATTTCACTTTAGCCTGACTTTTAGAGAATACTTTAAGACTAGGGTGGCCCAAAAAACATTTTTTTTTATTTTCCTACGGGGCACCCCCTTATTTTGTTACACTTATTATGCTGATAAAATACACCAAGTTTCGTAATTTTGTCACACTATTTGCACATGTGATTTATAAGTTTTTAAGTAGAAAAACATTTTTATTTCTATTTTTTATAATTTTTCAAAAGTAAGATTTTTTGAATTTCACCTAAAAAATCATAAAAAATAGAAATAAAAATATTTTTTTACTTAATAACTTTTAAATCACACTTTCAAATAATGTGAAAACCACTACTTACATAAAAATCTAAAAAATAATAACTTGATTTTTTTGGATTTGAGCACCCCCTTGTAGTTGAGATAAGATTACAAAACTTGGCGTATTTTGTCAACATAACAAGTGTAACAATATGAGGGGGTGCCGCTTCTTCTAACTAGAGTTTGAATTTTTCCCATACAAACGTGAACCACCCTATTTAAGACGTTAGAATAGTGCCGCCAGGCGCGCCTGGCACTCCACCAGTTGCTTCGGCCTGCACCACCCGCGCCGCCGACTGCGCTGTCAGTGTAGCTAACTCACAGTAAGCGTGTCGAGGCGCTCCTGAGCGCGCTCGGCCGCCGCCAGGCGTGCCCGGTACTCCGCCAGTTGCTTCTGAGCAGCATCGCGCTCTGCCGCTGCTTTCGCTGCTTCCGCCTGCGCCGCCCGCGCCACCGACTGGGCTGCCAATGCTTCTTCCCCTGTAAACATATTGTTATGTTTGTTATGAGGCATGTAGTACCTACAAATTAAAACTAGTAAACTTTATGCCTGCACCATCTGCCTCAAAATACAGTCAGTCAGAGCAAGTGCACCCATAGATAACCTGTACTTTAGATACAACCGTAAATAAAAAGTTATAGGCTTTTCTACCTTGGTCCTTGACTAGTCGTAACCTCTTATTTCCAACTGCCTTTCTCACGGAGCTTACAACTTTACTTGATCATAATAGAAAATTTATCCTAAATTTTTCTGGGGCTGATTATTATATGAGGTTTTGACAGTTTTTGTTTACCCTGGATAAAATTCGTATCTCAATACCTTGAACAGACGCCAAAGATAGTCTCAACTCTTCTATTTTCTGTTCCCAATATGAATCTCTCTCTTTCAGCTTTGCCTCCAGTTGTGATGAGTACTGCTGTTGCAGAGCCGCTTGGTCCACTCTCCCGCCTGTGCGGTCTGATAGGTAGGACTCCAATTGTGGGGATATAGACTAAAAAACAAGCCCTTCTTTTAAACAAGAATATATTTTAAGAGTAACTTTCTATTATTGAATACAATTCGAAAAAGATAGTTATTGAAAGTAAATTGAATAAATTTCAATTTATTTTTGTACAATTTGAAGACCTTAAAAAGTCCATTATTAAAAAATATTTTCTGTGACGTAAAATAGTAGTACATTTTATATGAGACGTTTCAGAAACAATAGAATTAATAAAAATTTCAATTTAATTTAAGAACTTATAGTTTTATATATATATATACATCTCTTTAATTAACCATTAGGGGCTGTCCATAAATTACGTCATCGATTTTTGACGATTTTTGACCCCCACCCCCCTAAAATCATCCAAAAATCATGCTTCGAATGACCCCGTTTCCTCCTTCGTCATGCTACCATCATCCGATGTCCAGACCCCCGCCCCCCTAATTTGAAATGACGTAATTTATGAATAGCCCCTTAGTATCAGAACCTATTAGTTGAACCAAATGATTCAGTGCTACAAAATTATTTGGCATAAAATAGTAATCAATACCACAAGAATAAACTTACATCTGATGTTGTGTCTCCCTGTCCCCCAGAGCTGGAGGGGCTGGCGGTAGACTGTTAAGTATTGTGTATTAGTAACAGATGTGAAAGGCAAAATTAAAGCATATTCTAGTAGCATGGGTGCTTACTAGAAGATTCATACTAATAGTAATCATTTTTCAAATGGCTATATCACACTGGCGTTTTTATTAAAACAAAAACTAAGCTAATATTTAAGATTTGAAATTAGTGTTGTGAATAACACTCATTTTGGGGCTTAAAGACTCGAACCCTTAAGACTCTCGAGGCTTAATGCCTCAAAGGTGGCAAAGCGATTTCTTACATCCATACACGTAAAATAAATAAATACAATTCCCAAATATAGTTGAGTCTTCAAGACTTAGGAGTCTTGAGGGCTCGAGTCTTTAAGCCTAAAAATAAGCGTTATTACAACACTGTTTGAAATGCCTGTGGGGCTTATATTTAACAAACACTCTTAAAGCTGAACAGGTCAAGGTAAATAATGAAAACACTCACTGAGTCATCTCTCAATGTAATGCGGCCCAAAAAGGCACCAGTGCGCCAACTGCTAGTCAATTTACTAATGTCACTGCCTGTCTCCTCTTTTATTTTGCTTTTCAAACTGGCGAACATTCTGCCTAATTATAGGCGAGGCTGCAAATAATATACAGTTGACAAAAATCAATGTTAAAATGTTACATGTTAGTCTTAAATGTTGTTTCTAGAAAAATATCAGGAGCAGTAGTTACGCAGTAGTAGCCTTACCTCACCTTTTCACAAAATATATTCATACTGATAAAAGAATTCACCCTAGTTTGCAAATTACTCTGATAACATCCAATTAAAGACCCATTTAGTTCACTAGGTATTAACCATAACAATTAAGAGACGTAATGTAACCAGTACTTTAAATTGAAGAACTACTTACCATATCATGACATCTATAAAAGCAATTGTATCAAAATGCAACACTAAACATGGATATTGTAACTAAATAATAAATACAACAATCAATTCTTTCGCGAACTGACAAGAAAAAGGCATAGACCTATATAATAGGGACAAGACATATTGTTCTATACGTACAATTGCTTATAGAAATAGCACCCATTTTGACGGCACACACATAAATATATATCTATCTCGTTTTTACTCAGCACTGTAACCCATAGCAAAAAAAGGTGACAGTATTTCAGTACGGACATAAAGTGTTCCATGAAAATACGTAAATACCTAATGCGGCCGAAAATCCGCCATGTTTAGTCACGCAAATGTCATTGTCTGTCAGTTCAGCAGGTACTTGTCCTGTCAAAAAGTCGTGGTGAAAACAAAAATTATTAATTATCTTTCAATATTTTGCTTGTGATTGAAAATAATTGAAGCCAAATGTAAATAATTACGTCGCGAATATGCCAGTGTGTAGTGTATTAGGGTGCGGCATAAGAAAACCACCAAATCAGCCATCTTTAACCATACACAGGTACGCTATAATTTACATGAAAAATATTGGTTATTGTTAATGTTCCTGGGAAATTTAAGGATGTTTCACATTATAAATAGCAAGGTTCTTCTGTGCAGTTATAGATCATGAAGTGATTGGATTTATTTAACTATATTTTTACGCTTAAATAATGTAAACATTTCAGCTAGGGTTGTACTTTATTTATCGACTTTGATATCGATATATTATGATTGCCTATTTATATTTTCTTATTTTATCATGCTACCCCGCTTCAAACCAACTAAATTATCTTAATTTAATAATTAAATCATTTTTATAGCTTACCAAGAAATGAACATAAAAAGAAAGAGCTGGAGATGGAGACCCTGACCGACTCTCGGGAGCACTCGGGTCCGTGGGGTCGTTACTCCACAAGCTGCCCTGCGGGCTTTTTTATATCATTATTATAGTTTTTTTATATAATTCGACATTAAGAGACCATATACATATAGTTGTAATTTATAAAATGGTTAATGTATTGTTATTATTTTGACGTATAAAAATGCCCTTGTGGCCTATTTGCTGAATAAATGTTGAAGAAGTTGAAGAGCGGAAGTCATTCCTTATTTTTGTAATAAAAAAATGTTCTGAAGGTGTTTTGTTTTTTTTCACCCGTCGCTTAATAAGCTTGAATTTTGTATCGCTCTCACTTATAGATACGGCGAACCAAGGTCGAGGTGCAGTGCGGTAGTGTGTTACAGACTTTAGGGTTAGCAACACAACAAAATTGATTGTAATGGAGAGGTAAAGTCCAAGAAAAACACGTACACTTATTCTGACATCCAAAACAGATGGCGCAGTACAGCGCCATGTGTTATGCGGTCACTAAGTTGTCAAACGTCAACTTTTGAAAATCAGTGTTACCGCAAAAATCGCAATATGTATTGAGTAGTACAGCGTCATCTCGTTTACCTGTCAAATTTGAAGCACGAAATTGTCCTAGACTCCACACATCTTACTAAATCAAAGTATCTTTTCACATAACAATATACTAATAAAGAATTTTTATTTATTTACTTACTTCCTATTAAAACATAAACTCCACAAATAATACATACTTAGTATTTTAAATAAAATGAGCCGAGAACGTTAAAAAGGTATCGATGTATCGATAAAACCTAGCAACAGTAAAAATCTTCTGGGCAGCACTAAAACCGCCATGTTTAGTTCTAAGATGACGTCACAGTGGCACGCATTATTCGTTGACGTTTCACTTCCATAGGTTTCATATTTCAGTGGAAAAAGGCATAGACCTATATAATAGGGACAAGACATATTGTTCTATACGTACAATTGCTTATAGAAATAGCACCCATTTTGACGGCACACACATAAATATATATCTATCTCGTTTTTACTCAGCACTGTAACCCATAGCAAAAAAAGGTGACAGTATTTCAGTACGGACATAAAGTGTTCCATGAAAATACGTAAATACCTAATGCGGCCGAAAATCCGCCATGTTTAGTCACGCAAATGTCATTGTCTGTCAGTTCAGCAGGTACTTGTCCTGTCAAAAAGTCGTGGTGAAAACAAAAATTATTAATTATCTTTCAATATTTTGCTTGTGATTGAAAATAATTGAAGCCAAATGTAAATAATTACGTCGCGAATATGCCAGTGTGTAGTGTATTAGGGTGCGGCATAAGAAAACCACCAAATCAGCCATCTTTAACCATACACAGGTACGCTATAATTTACATGAAAAATATTGGTTATTGTTAATGTTCCTGGGAAATTTAAGGATGTTTCACATTATAAATAGCAAGGTTCTTCTGTGCAGTTATAGATCATGAAGTGATTGGATTTATTTAACTATATTTTTACGCTTAAATAATGTAAACATTTCAGCTAGGGTTGTACTTTATTTATCGACTTTGATATCGATATATTATGATTGCCTATTTATATTTTCTTATTTTATCATGCTACCCCGCTTCAAACCAACTAAATTATCTTAATTTAATAATTAAATCATTTTTATAGCTTACCAAGAAATGAACATAAAAAGAAAGAGCTGGAGATGGAGACCCTGACCGACTCTCGGGAGCACTCGGGTCCGTGGGGTCGTTACTCCACAAGCTGCCCTGCGGGCTTTTTTATATCATTATTATAGTTTTTTTATATAATTCGACATTAAGAGACCATATACATATAGTTGTAATTTATAAAATGGTTAATGTATTGTTATTATTTTGACGTATAAAAATGCCCTTGTGGCCTATTTGCTGAATAAATGTTGAAGAAGTTGAAGAGCGGAAGTCATTCCTTATTTTTGTAATAAAAAAATGTTCTGAAGGTGTTTTGTTTTTTTTCACCCGTCGCTTAATAAGCTTGAATTTTGTATCGCTCTCACTTATAGATACGGCGAACCAAGGTCGAGGTGCAGTGCGGTAGTGTGTTACAGACTTTAGGGTTAGCAACACAACAAAATTGATTGTAATGGAGAGGTAAAGTCCAAGAAAAACACGTACACTTATTCTGACATCCAAAACAGATGGCGCTGTACTGCGCCATGTGTTATGCGGTCACTAAGTTGTCAAACGTCAACTTTTGAAAATCAGTGTTACCGCAAAAATCGCAATATGTATTGAGTAGTACAGCGTCATCTCGTTTACCTGTCAAATTTGAAGCACGAAATTGTCCTAGACTCCACACATCTTACTAAATCAAAGTATCTTTTCACATAACAATATACTAATAAAGAATTTTTATTTATTTACTTACTTCCTATTAAAACATAAACTCCACAAATAATACATACTTAGTATTTTAAATAAAATGAGCCGAGAACGTTAAAAAGGTATCGATGTATCGATAAAACCTAGCAACAGTAAAAATCTTCTGGGCAGCACTAAAACCGCCATGTTTAGTTCTAAGATGACGTCACAGTGGCACGCATTATTCGTTGACGTTTCACTTCCATAGGTTTCATATTTCAGTGGAAAAAGGTGACTCAACCGAATGAATTGACACTTGACATTGACAATTAAGCGCTACGCTCAGCGTAGTATGGTCCAAAACAAAGCCAATAATTTAAACCTGTAAAATCATTGCACTCGGCGCATGTAGTTTGAGTTGAGACGTGGGCCCACCTTAAGCCCCCTCCACACTCCACACTCCACCCTCCGCACGAAGGGTAATCGGGACAGAAAATTTGAGACTCGCGCCTTTTGGTACAGTCAAACTTGTTTGACTGGCTACTTATATTTGTATATCGCGCATGTAAAGGCCGTAACACACTATCGCACTGCACCGCGACCTTGGAGCAGTCTAGGAATAGCTCGTACTGTGGTGTAATAAAGTGGTAATAAAGTGGTGCAGGTTACTTGCGAATGTTATAACCCTAACACACTAACGCACCGCACCAAGGTCGTAGTGCGATGCGGTGGTGTGTTACGGCTATAATTGGCCCATAAGCCCCCCATTCACACTCCTACCTTGTAGTCCGCCTCGTAGTCCGCCTCGTTGGGTAGGATTGTGTATGGGGGTTGCGGACTACGAGCCGTCCTACAAACGGCTAAACGGTAGGAGTGTGAATGGGGGGCTTTAGATCTAGTATATTGAATATATAGCTGGTCAAGCAAATCTTGTCAGTAAAAAAAGGCGCGAAATTCAAATTTTCTATGGGACGAGATCCCTTCACGCCTACATTTTTCAAATTTGCCGCCTTTTTCTACTGACAAGATCTGCTTGACCATCTATATTTTGAATAGATGTGGTATACGCGTGCGCCTCGCCCGTGAGGGACAGAACATACGCAATGCAACAAAATTAAAAACACTTTTTTAACATTCCTGACAACATACCAAAACAACCGTCGTAATTTTGTCGGGTTATTTGTTGCCCACCGTAAACTATAGGGAATAAAAAAAATGTAAGACCGTGACAAGGACAAACAATAATAGGTAACGCTTTCTCTGCTACGTCTACTGAAAGTTCCATAAGAGCATCTCGTTCGGTCATATCCCGGTTCTACCATTTCCTCTCTATACTAAGTATACTATTGTTCTGTCCCTCACGGGCGCACGCGTAGGTATGTGTAGAAAATATAGGTGCTACACCTATGTTTCATGCCTAGTACAGTCAAGTGTAAAAATATGGGTGCACAAATCATCTCAAAAATATGTCAAATAGATCTTATGTCAGCGAATTAAGAAATATGGACATTTTTGAGTAAGTTGTCTACACCCATATTTGTACATTTGACTGTACCTACTATGTAAAGTAAAGCGCTCTTGGATATGTAGGTAGGGTTATTTCCAGTACTTATACCTAGTTTTTTTTGTATCTGTACAGTCAAGTGTAAAAATATGGGTGCACAAATCATCTCAAAAATACGTCCCATAGCTCTTGACGTGAATTAAGAACTATGGGACATATTTTTGAGTAAGTTGTCTACACCCTTATTTTTACAGTTGACTGTACCTATTAATAATAATACATTCGTAGTAGCAAAAATATCTAATCGCTGTTGTTATCGATTTTAAGTTCTTTAAAATCTACTTGTACCTACCTACTCATTTACTTTTAATACTTACCGGACATTTTTATAGGACGTGTTCAGAGCGAAGAATCGGTACCTACTCGTACCTACAAACCTCTATAGAAATTGCCATCAGTCTGATGGATCAAGTCCCTGACCTAGTTTTAGTAATTGTTACCTTATAGAGGTACCTAGATATTGTATACAGCCCCCTCGACGCCAGCAATTGTTCGCAAAGTTTTTTTTATGGTTATGGTAATACAAAGAGGCGTATTACCGCGCGTCGTAAAATTTAATGACCGTGAGCAGCGAATCGCGTAGCTTAATAATGCGTGTTAACTTTTCTCTAAGTTCGTAAATTCGATTTCTGACACGTACCGTAAAATCAGGGAACTATAGTCCTTAATTACCACTATGGTCCAGTTTTTAACAGCCTTTATGATTTGTACTCGTTACATTTTTTTAGCTTAGATGTATCTATGTTCTTTCTATATTATTATACACAACATAATTTGAAAAATACTTACACATATTTTACTGGAATTTGAATTTGGACCATAGTGGTAAGTCGTGGACTAAAGTTACCAGATTTGTACAGATCGGCTAGACAAATAGGGGCAATCAATCAATTAAGTACTTATCATATTAGTAGGCAACTAGGCAGTGGCAGATATGCAGTGTTGGCCTCCCTAGGCCCCAGGCCCTATAGGAACTAATAGCCGCCCCTTTCTCAGCACCCATCTATAGACTGCCGCTCTAATATCTTGCCGCTCTAGGCCCTGGCCTACTGGGCAAATCCGCCACTGTTAGTAGGCATCTGCATAGAGAAATATAAGTAAAGAAAGAGTGGTAACTCCATACATCAGTTTTCTTACCAAAACGTGAGTTATTTCGTAGTCGCCATCTAGCGTCAAGTAGCGGAATTTATCAATACCTACTGCTAGTTGACAATAGATGTCGCGGCGAACGAAAACTCTAATGCTCAAAAATTTTCAACATATATTACAACCGGAAGTCTATTTTCAACTCCTTCTGCTTATAATATTAGATTTAAATTGTTTTAGTATTAGTAGTTAGTTTTTCGTCAGTAGCGACACTTGTGACATCTGATGTCAAGTAGCGGTACTGATAGTTCCCCTACTTGACGTTAGATGTCGACTATGAAATAACTCGCGTTTTGATAAGAACCCTGATGTATGGAGTTACCACTCTACTTATATTTCTCTATGGTATCTGTGATCCATATATCTGTACTTAGATCTAGACAATAACATTAAACTTTTTCACTTCTCATGCTCAAAAAGTGCACCTTTATGTCGTGCGTAGACGACATAAAATCGCATTTTATGCTCTAGAGCATAAAAGTAAAATTTTCTTCTAAGACTAAGGTAATCGGTCTCAACAGCCAAACAGTTAAAACATATTGCACAATTTTACTGACCAATAAAATTGTGTAGATGACAAAACTTGTTATATTATTTTATTTTTGCTACAATTTATTAGAAATCCGTATTTTCTGTCATTAAATTTAGTAAATCACATAAAATAGGAGTCGATTATCGTTCAAAAATGCTCCGAAATGTTTGACTTGGCAGAAAACCAAGCGTCTGAAACTCTGATCACATGTTGAAAAAATAATAATTAAAAAGTTAGTTGGCGGGAATTGGTTATGTATTATGTTCTTTCGCTTTACGACAATTTCGTGGTGTAAATTGCCGTGAAAAATATAATTTCATTTTCCTCGCAATCGAAGTGAAAAGCAGAGTGTACAACAAGGGCATAAATGTCCATTTTTAACCGCGTCTACTATTTTGGTCTTCGCTTCGCTCAGACCAAAAAATTGCCTCGTGTAAAAATGGGTCACTTTATGCCCTTGTTGTACAATCTACTATTAACGAGTGTTTTTGATCACTGTCGTATGGTGTTTCGTTTTTATTTTTGCCCGATCCACTTAAAGTTGACCGTAAAACACGGTAGTAAAAAGTCGTTAAAACTATCTTGAAGGTACAATGGATTATCGACTCTATCACTATGAACAAAAGATTACAAGTCAAATAATACCTAGATATAACACTATTATTTTTGGACACAATTTATATTTAATAAATAGGAAATATCTAAAAAACCGGACAATTGCGAGTCGAACTCGCCCACCGAGGGTTCCGTACTTTTTAGTATTTGTTGTTACAGCGGCAACAGAATACATATTAATCTGTGAAAATTTCATCTGTCCAGCTATCACGGTTCATGAGATACAGCTTGGTGACAGACAGACATACGAACAGTGGAGTCTTAGTAACAGGGTCCCGTTTTTACCCTTTGGGTAAGGAGGCCTAAAAAGTAGGTGACTTGATCGTGACATCACTTGTTCTGTTTTCACGTAAATTCCTTAATCGCTATACCGCTTTGACAGTTTGAAAAAAGAAAATGATTTGACTAGGACTAGCAGACAGTACCCTATTACTTTGTTTTCTTAAGTACCTACACTGTTAAGTCGATTGGACAAAACTAAAAACGAAACATTAGGTATAAAAACTATTTTAAAATTATCAGCGGTATTTGTAGTCTGTTCCGAAAGAGAAGAGTCGCGGAATGTAAGGGAACCCACACATTCTACGACTCTTGTCTTTCCGCACAGACTAAAAGAAAGGTATAAATAAAATGTACAAACCACATATTCAGTTGTTTATTATCTATACTGTACTCAAAATTGATCCGAAGATCACATCACATAGTAATTTCATAAATAATATTACAATGTCATGTACTTTCTGTGATTGCTCGTGAATAAAAAATGTTCACAATATTATCAATATTTGTTCACTGGACCGGTTTACCTTTAAGTAGACTGTACTACATAATTAGATACCATTAGTAAGGTACTCAAAGAACTTACAGTGTATTTGATGAGAGATATAATAATCAATTATTGTTGCAGTTCATTTTTTTGTCAATATATTTACAGTTTTACATTTTTTTTTGTGATTTACAAATAAATTCTTGAATATTTTAAGGTCATCATTATTCCACTTGGATTTACAATAACAGTACTTTATAGTTAAAAATATCACAAAAATGAAATATATTATGTGTAAGACACACGCAACATTAAAAATACAACAAAAAGAAAAAATATAAAATCCACTAGAAACCTTGGGCCAGAAGAGTCCCTTCTAAACAGGAAGGATACTTTCGATGTTCATCTTTCATAACGGCAATTTGATACCATAGTCATTTTATCACACTAATTAATATAAAAGTAATCGATTGTCTTACAATAAATGCGTCAGATCATAAAATTTTGATTATAAAAATTATAGGCAACAAATAATCCATGAAACGATAAATTTCAACAAAAAATAAAATGACAACTTATACATTTAAGAGTCTGCGTGCCGTATTGATAAAAGTGAACAGTTCACCCTAGCCACTAGCACGGACCGATAATAACAACCAACATAAACACAAACGCAACGAGTTCTAATGAGTTTGACTCCGCTTCCGATATATTCACCTTTTATCGATATGGCATTCCACTTACGATACGACAATAAATATATCATAACACGCTTACACATTAATCACTTCTTTAATTCCGACGCTAGGAATTATTTCATAATATATACCTAAAAATATAATCACGGCACAAGTATCCCTCCGACTAAATTACTAACGTAGTGTCACTTTATGAGGATTTAGAATCAAATATGTATTATGTATCTTAAATATTTTTTATTATTAATATATCATTATCAAAATATCCACTAAATGGGAGGAATAAATCAAATTATTAATATTTATTCTAATATTAATCGCATGACTGATCAACAAAAAGGATATGGACTAGGAATAATATTAGGCATTAGGCTTCCATGCCTCCGGGGTGCGCGCGCCGGGACTCGGCGGCGGCGTCGAGGCCGAGGGGCGTGTGCCGTGCGGCGTCGAGGCCGAGCGGCGTGTGACGTGCGGCGTCGAGGCCGAGTGGCGTGTGCCGTGCGGCGTCGAGGCCGAGTGGCGTGCGCCGTGCGGCGTGTGCCGTGCCTCGCTGGCTCGCGCCGCCGCCGAGGCCGCGCTAGCGCGCACGCCCGCCTCTCTCTATCCGCATATCACCCCTACATACATACGACGAGATAAATTTGATCAAAACGTTAATACTGTTTGTGTCAAAAACGATAGCTATTTCGTAATGCTGTACTTCCCCGAGAGGTAATCGGACTCGATCGCCGGTCACTATTTTGTGCTTCGATAAACGAGGATCGATATCAATAAAATAATGATTATCTAGCAAAATCTATCTGGAATAAAGCCGACGTTCTATCCTAGAATTTAAATAGCTTGGAAGTATGCCTTCTTCATTTTAATATTGTCCGATAACGTTCATTGTATTTCGAATATCTGTCCTCTATCACTCTACGAGTGTCGTGATCTATGCTAAGTGTGAACCGGGCGGCGCGCGCGGCGCGGCGTCGCCCGACGGAACGTGAATTGTGCTCCGGCGTCAAAAGTTTTAGTGCCGAAGGAGAGAAGCGGCTACTCTATTGGTGTTTCATTACTGGTTCACTTAATCTAAACTACTGTAAACTTGTCACCTAGTAAAACAAAATATTATAATTCATAAAAAAATTAACATAATTCTCACAAAAATGCTCACAATAGGAGTGTGGTGAGGCAACTTTTGACACCGGCCTGGGCCGTCTCGCCAGAAGCTGTGGCCGGCGCGGCGGCGCCGGTGCCGCGAGCGCGACGCACGACACTCACGCCGCCGCGCCGCCCGTCTCAACATTACATCGCTTATATACAACAATTTTGTGCGACGCCAAACGGCAGACGCACCGATCTTTACAGGAACTCATATCGTATCTTAAAAAAAATATACAATAGTAATAAAACATTTGAAACCTCACTAACTACTATTTGACGATCTCGGTACGATCTCGATAAAATTACTCAAACGGCTCCGGCGCCTCGAAATCTATTCATATCACAATCGCATGACCGTGCCTGAGAATCATATCCCGCTACAATATGTACACACTCTTTCCCGAAGACTTAACGAACGTTCCCGGCGGGAGCGAGTCGCGGGCCGCGCCGGCGGCGGAGGGACGAGGCCGGGGGAGGGCGCGACTCGCTCCGGCCGCTCTACTCTCTACACTAACCGATATTTACTAAGATATCACCACCTCAGCCGCGGGAGCGACAGTGCGATCCGGCCGAACCTGCCGAACCCGAGTGTGCCAGAGGCGCGATCGATATGGATACCGCGGCGATGCGGGCCGGGACCTGGGACCGGACTCGGATGGGTGAAGAACTAGGTGAAGGCGAGAGGGGGGTGAGGGTGAAGGGGGAGGACGGGGCGGTTAGGGGGGTCGCAGGGCCGGCGGCAACTGCACGGGGATGTGGTAGTAGCGGCAGGCGGCGCGGCGGCACGCGCCCGCGGCGGCGTCGCGGCACACCACCACGCGGCACCCCACCACCTGCAGCCCGCACCCTGGAACGCCACAACCGCCATCTTAAAAACTTACTAAACTGTACAACGACCCCACATCGACACATAAGTTTAGGTAAAATTGCACATAATTAAATACACGATAGGTAACATTATTTACAAGCCAACCAAATTAAGGTAATGTTCTACAGTTTGACACATTCCAATAGCTTCCGACCTGACTGTTATCAATGGATCGAGGAATTGAATGCAACTACTGGGGCAGTGTCAAACAATACGACATTTTATCTTATGAATATGACGTACAGACCGTACAGTTTTGTCAAGTAATTGAATTTGATATATGATCTTTATTACTCAGGCAATATATTATGACTAATATTAATATTAAAATGACACCGTTTCAATAAACAACTAAAAGACTAGGTAAAAGGCTAAATAATTAAATACATATCAAACACTACCTACATTTCTATTACGAATGTATATAAAATATTAAGGAGTTAGGTTAGGTCCATCTATATGGAAACGAATGTACTAATAAATATTTACTATATTCAAATCTTCTAAATAATTACGGACTACAAACCACTTTAAATCAGTTGCTACTTATTGACTATTAATATAGTCATACACAGTGATCAATCATGCATAGAATATGAGGGAAAGGAGAGGTAGAATAAATAGTAAAATGAAATATGTATTTTAAAATAGGGTTGTTTCTTGTTTTAAGTATGTCGTTCAAATTAAAATTACTGTCAAAACACTTACGACTAAAGGACCCACGACAAGATTTGATCAAAATTATGATTTCTAACATTAGTGCTTTAAAATGTCGGCATTTTCAGATAACTAAATGTTGTGACAGTAACCAGACTGAATGATTAATATTTTAATTGAGAAAGTTACACGACTTATTTGCAGTGATTTAAAAAACTAATCATTATTGGTATAATAAAAAGCAATGCAACCCACCTTCACGAATATGAACAAATCTGCAGGTAGGTCTTGTACATCCTTGTCGATTAAAATCTTGGCACACCGGGAGGGTGTCCAGTAACTGAAAATATAATAATATCTTATTAAGGTACGTTATATTATCCTTCAAAATGTTTGCAAGCGACCATACAGTACTTCCAACAACCCTTAGGTCTAGGAACCAGTGACCAAAGTTACATATTCAGTAGTTATGTTATGAATTTTCACTCGGAACAATCTTGTATAAAATGATCTCTTATTAGTTAGTACTCTTGTAATTGACTATTGCGGACAATTTCAATAATGAGTACCACTTACGTTACGTTCTAATGAATTACTTAATTATTGTCATAGTCGATTTGGTCTTTTTTGTAGTATCAAGTGTCCTGTTCATTGTGGAAGCTCCGTATGGTGACTGCTATATATAGGTAGTAGATATAACTATATCATGAACAGTTAAGACTTGAGTTTGAATATTTGTTGGTATAAACATAATTATCTTTGTTAATACAAGATAACGGTTCATGAACAATTTTGTTATTGTGTTAATACTAAATCTAGTTGATCACTTTTTGAACATTCATACATCTGACATTGAACAGTATCCTTATGGCACAGCCGTCTGAAAAATAACGCTGAAATAGTTTTTGTAATATCAAAGAGCAGGGCAAGTCGAGGAACCGTAGTATTAAACAGTACGAGACGTGTCACATGAGCAAATAGAGCATTCGATTGGCAATTTCTAACAGATTACCGTTAAAGGGAAGTAGACACTAAAACACTAATCAGAAATTAGAACTAAGCGTGTGTAGTTTCTCATTCGCTACATAAATAAACACTAAACGGGACACACGGAAGGCGAAACTGCAAGAAACGAAATTGTTCGCTGCTTTAATATTACAATAACTTTACAAGATTCGTTGCACAATATGATTGGACCTTCCAAGCATTCTTTCACCGACTAAGCCCGCCGGGTAAGTGTGTGTCACCTTTATATTGTAAAATCTGTTGATAAATAAATTTACACAGCATTTAATACGAGCCGGAAAAGAATGGAACTCGTCCGCGTTTCCGTTACCGTCAGAGAGTGGTGTTAAGGTACGCTGCATTATGCACATAGTAGGTATGAATATATAATATCTAAATGGCATGCAGAACGCTTGAAGTATAATCATTATTGCGCAGCCAATCTCATTTAAGCGTGACTATATTTTACAAAAAAGCTAAAGCATGATGCTAGACAACTTTTACCAGGGCGAGGGCGTACTAGAGGTTTGTAGCGTCCAAAGTGTACCCAATAAATACCAACTGTTGCTATAACAAAGCTTAAGAGGCTGTGTGGGGAAGTTACGGTATGTGGCTGCATCGCCGTGATGATTAGACACCGCCCGTTCTCGGTGAGACACGGGCCGGTCATGCTTCGGTCGTAGGCATGGTTACAATGTAAATAGACAAATAAATTTAAGTATACCTTTAGCTTACATGACAGTTCTGGACGTGACATGTTAGTGGTAGTACAAACTGCAACATAATGACCATTAGAGAGTGCGGTTACTGTACGACAAAAAAAAGAAAACCAAGTATTTATTATTACATCTACGTGAACACTTTGAGTAAGCATCAGATAGGCCTCAACGTAAGCGAGGATTGAAGCCGCAACTGCGAAGCACTTAAGCATTGACGGAGAAAACTCCAAGTGACGTGTCTGTTGAAAGGCTAATGATATATGGTCGTGATTGGACCTTAAAAGCATGAACGCAAATGTGGCTTTGAGTCACTTCGAATGTCTCCTTTCACCACTTTCATTTCAACTACCAACTACACACAGTTAAAAATAAAATTAAATGTATAAAGCATTAAGGTTGGAAAAAATCTATATTATTATTATAAATATATCCCCCTTATTAGCAGTTGATAGTTGACACTTGCAAGCGGTGAATATCAATGTGCTAAAAAGTTGACGAATAAAGTAGAGGTGTAGTTTTAAAGTGCAATATCAGCAGTGTTTCAGGGGTTTTCTTCCAAATAATGTCAATCAGTCAACTTTTTAACAGTTGAGAAAATTTGGCTTCATTATTTTAATTCACTTAACCACCTAAACTGAAGCCGCCAGTGAGTGAGTGTGTCATTATTGGTAAATTAATAAGAAGCGTTTTGTAGGCTCATTAGTCAAGTCATGCTCGAGAAGCGGTTCAGTTTAGGCGACAAACAGGAAATCACTTATACGAGGATATTAAAGTAAGCTGATTGTATCTTACCGGGTGTAAGCAAGGCAATACTGTAGAGTGACTTCTTCCACATTTGAAAGCAAGTATGTCTCACTATACAAAACTAAAAATCATCAACAAGTAAGTTGTAGCATCAACTGTTCATTACAATATAATCAAATACAGGTACAGCACAAAGACTAAATGGCTGATGTGGGTGAGATGACATTGATACACATGAGACGCCTGATAAGCGATGCCATCAGTTCGCGACCGTGCGGTCAGCCACAGCATGTTCCAATCATCTGTGTCATCATTGTACAAGTACTTTGTTTGATTCTAAATCCATCGTAAAACACGACACCTGAAAACCTGCATAGGCATAAAAGGAAGATATGATATCATGATGACTAACTGTTCCGCGTTTATCTTCCTTTTGTGCGTGAATGGCTTGTCGATTAAAAAGCTCACTTCACCAAAGCGTACCTTTACCCGCTGGTGTGAATAGCCGCTAGGAGTGATCGTGTGCTCGGGCTGTTGGTGGCACTATTAACAAGCGCTTATTCTACATAAGCTCTCTTTAAGCATCAAGAACCAAACTAAAATGTCTCTACTGAAGCATAGTAAACGAAGCAAGCTGTAGTTTTAGTATGGATATGGATATTTACGCTCATTTTGTATTGAATTATTGATAAAATTAAATATTAAAAATCATAGCTGTGACTATGAGTTAAAATAAAAAACAGTTTTAGGCCTTTCAAACAGTTTTCTATTCTATATTTTAATAATTATTTGTCTTATAATAGAAACATAATTTCCATCATTTATGATTATGACATCGTCAATTTAGTCTTAAAGTTAAAATTCTTAAATATAAATGTGATAAATTCTGATAAACCAATCGATTCGAGCGTCACAATAAAATAAAAGGGCATACAAAATGTGGATGGTAGCAGAGATGCACTCGCCGGCAGGGTGAAGGGTTAGCGTGCCGCAAGGAGGGTTAGAGCAGAGCTCGAGAGGCTAAGAGGGAGTGCGCGGCATCTACGCAGGTGGCAGGTGGCCTAATTTCCAGCGTTAATAAGCGATATGCGTCGAGACGCAAGGTTCCAAAGTCAACCGGGATAGGTTAGGTGCAAGCGTGCGGGCAATGGCAGCGGTGGGCACTGCACGCGGCACTCGTTACCTGTCCGCGCTCGTCGGTGTAAACCACAAAGGGCGCGTTGGTCGGCGCACAGCCTGACCGTCCCAACACAAAAAGCGACAAAAGATTGCAACGACAGCCGAAGCGGTCATTCGGAAGGCATGTAACAGAAAGCGTTCAAAATAAATAGAAAGAACGTGCGACCGAAAATAAAAATAAAGCGGTGGCGGCGCTCGCCGCAACTGCTGCGCTAGTGGTGAGCACGCCGGCACACTGAGCACACACGAGGAGCCTCTAGAATAATGAGAACAATACCTGATGAGCCAAACGTATAGGGTGGTGGGTTCTATTCCATGCGAAAATTAGAAGGCGGCGGTGTTAGGTGCGGGCCTGCAGCTGCAAGCCGGAAACCACTAGGTTCGGGATCGACACATCGGCCAAAGCGCACCCGTGCGGACCTCCTCCGAGAACAAGCGTGTACGTAGCGGGATCGACGGACTAAGCGCTCAACTCTCAGTACGACGATACTCACGATAAACGACGATCGACAAGAGGTAATAAAAAAACGTACAGTCATGCATTCAAGCGTTATTATTACCGGGATCGTAGATACGAGAAATATACACGCATAAGATAATAACGGTAAGTGAGTAGAATACACAATAGAATAGATATAGCGTTACACTACGGAGACTTCGGCGAGGGCGAATCCTCTCGCCTCGTCCTTACAATAATACAATACAAATGTGACAACACGCCTAGCGCTAACCGCCCCGACAGGCCGGGGCTCACACTCGGCCACACAGTACGAGTCTCTACGCGGAGACCCCGCGCCCCGCCCCCTCCGCCCGCGGGAGCCTGCCGAGCCCCGCTTATGTCGTTTTCATCTTTTTGTAGGGGTTGACCGCGGCCGCGGCGGCAGCGGCCGCGGCAGCCGCCGCCGGCGGCGTGGGGGGAGGCATCGCGTACATGTACGGCTGCTGGTAGTAGGCCTGCATGGGCATGGGCGGCGCGGGCCAGCCGCGCGGCATCATGAAGGGCGCGCGCATGAGGCCCGCCGGCATGCCCTGGCGCGCCTTGAAGGCCTGCTGCGTGTACGCGGCCGCCGCGTGCGCCATGGCCGACTGCTGCGCGGCCAGCGCGAGCGCCGCCGCGTAGTTCTTGTGGGCCACCTCCTTGGCCACCTGCGCCGGGTCGTGCTGCGGGTCGGCGGCGGGCGCGGGCTCGGCGGGCTGCGCGGGCACGGGCGGCGCGGGCTGCGGCGGCGGCGCCGGCGCGGGCGTGGGCGTGGGCTGGCGCGAGGCGGAGGCGGGCGCGCCCGCGGGCGGGGCGGACGAGGCGGGCGCGGGGTACTCACATGACACGGGCACGAACGGCTGCTGGAGCTGCATCAGTTGCTGGTAGGTCGTCGCCGGCTGGTACACGGGGACGCCCGCTTTGTCGGCGGCGGGTCGTTTGTACGGCATCACACCGGGAAAGGCCTGAAATATGAAAACGATCGATTAGTATCATAGAGCGGAGGCCCGCCGTCCGGGCGACCCGGACGATAGCATAGAGATCGTAACGATCCCGACCGTGTCGAGATACTTACGAAATTATCATAATAGAAGGATCCGACGCTCTTCATGTCCATCTGAAACGAGAAACAAGACGGTTGAACGGAGGTTCTCGGGTCGCGAGGGTGGAGGGTGTCGTAGTGGTGCGCCGGGGCGCGGGGCGAGCGAGGGGGGCTCCCGGTCGCCTCGCGTGCCGGCGCGCTACGGAGGAGAGGCGCGCGGAGGAGCGTGCGGGGGAGGGGAGGAGGAGCGAGGAGCGGAGGTGAAGCGTGCAAAGCTGGCGGCTGTACCGGTGGCGGCTCGAGCTCGGCGGGCGCCGGCCGTTTCTTGCCCGGCTCCGAAGTCGCGCTCGCTGCCGGCTGCTGCGCTGCTGCGGCCGTCTACGTGAAGCGAAGCGTCGCGGGACGGGACAGAAACAATAACGATGTAGTAGATGCACAGAATACACCTAAAGCTTGGCAAAAGGTGATATTATGCGATAGATAAAACTAAAAATAAAGTGAAGCGTGAGTGCGACGGAAGCGTGGCGCGAGCCGGCGCTGCGGCGAACTGAACATAATAAGCTTTGCGAACAGAAGCGGCGTCGCGGCGAGCGAAACCAAGCGGAAGAAGAGAAGCGAGCGCGAGCGAGCGAGGCAAGAGCGTGCAGCCTGGTGGCGTACCGCGCCGCGCGCCTGCGCCTTAAGGTGCGCCTGCAGGTGCAGGGGAGGGTGGAAATAGCGGCAGGGGTCGCGGACGCAGCGGCCCTTGACGGCGTCCATGCACACCGTGACACAGCCGTCGTCGTGCGCGGCCACGGGCGGCGGCGGGTGCGCGAAGCGACACTCGGACTCGGCGCGCTTGCACGCGCCGCGCTGGAACTCCCGGCACACCTGCACCACCACACACCAGCATGTCCGCCGCTCGCGCACCTCGCTACGCTCTACTCGCCCACTACCCACTAGCCCGCTAACCCGACACCCTATCGGCCGTGCCTCCGGCCTCAAACCCTACACTCGCTGCTGACTCGGCCTTACGCCCCTAATAACCTACTCATCTATTCCATTTCTAAATTTACATAGGTCGACGCAGGCAGGGAAACATTATTTATTTAAATTTAATTTCAATATTCGGTACTGGGCCCTAATTTTTAGTAATATATGTATTGACCTCGACCGGACGCCGCTTTTGTTTATTTCGATCAAATTTAATATCAAGTTAACGAGATACGCATCCGTCGCATTTATATGTACATTTCAATATCATGGGGATTTTTCGATATATTAAAATATTAGACCACCCTTTGCTATTGTAATTTCCGGGTTAAGCATTCGGAAACTACATTGTAGGCGCAAATCGACGTGAGAGCCGTTACAGAGTCCAGTGGGTGAACTTTCAATGGTACCGTTGCGCCAACAGTGTAGTCGCATCACCAGAGGGAGTAAGCGAGTGCTGCGAAGCGCACGCGCGTCACAGACACACGGGACGGGCATGGGCCCGGGCGCTGAATCATGCGCCGGAGACCGATTACTCACACTTCTAATATCGACAATACTACTAGGGACTGCAACATTATCAGTTTTCGATTTCGATGAAATTTCCCTAAACAAATTACTGGACTTAGTTAACTGGAGCAAAAGTAATTGTTATGATCCTAGGGATATCGAACTGTCAGAGTTTATGTATGTAGTTTATGTGTGTTTAAGACCAGTTCGGTCCCCGGCATAGCATTATTAGGAAGCGCTACACAGGTGTAATAGTGTCGGATAGTAGTATAAAAGTATAGTTACCTCGAGACGGTCGGTGCGTGGCAGCTTTTGCTGAAGCACGGGTTGCTGCATGACGCCGAGCGGCGAGGCCGCGGCGGCATTCGGGTCGTGGCCCAGCACCGCCGGCATGAGCTGCGGCGCGTAGTACTGCGCGTATGTCGAGCCCGGCACACCCGACAGGTACGGGGACGTCGCCTGTCATGTACAAGCAAAGTGTTACCAACCGGTCGATACGGAAATATACATAAAACAATTCACTACTACATATTTATAACCCAGCCTATTACATTCTATATACCGACTCTTGTTACAAAATCCACAGCAAGCATTTAGTACAAAATAAACCACAAGCCAATATAATTTACAAACCTACGATTGAATGTTAGTCGTTTCGTGTGTTATAGTTGTTATAAATAAATAGCCAGACAAGCGTATTAAACATGCATTAAACAAGAATCACCGAAATATATTTCAATTGAAGCATACGGTCTGTCCAGTAAAGATTCCACCGGCCACCAGTTATATCGTAAGGAGAAGGAGACGCGGGGATAATGGGGCTTTATGCGGATTCTAGTGGATGCGAAGTACGTGGAAGCGCTATCTGTGAATAAGATAGGAAGTGAGGGTGTCAGGATGTGGGGAGGTGTAGTGGCTGCGGCGGCGCAGACTGCGACGGCTGCGTTACCTGCGGGGCGAGCAGGGCGAGACTGATCGGGTCCAACGCGGCGATGTGGCTCGCGGCCGCGCCGCTGCCGCTCACGCCGCCCACCTTACACAAAACCACACAAACACGCTACTCATCGTGCGAGAGCCGGCCCGCAGCGCCCAGCCGCGTCCGCGCCGCCTCGACGTCACCCCGCGCATCGCATATGCTACTATTCAACTACTAGGTTAGTACATCGACCCAATTTAACAACACAAGGACGAACGCAAAGAGGGACGCCGAGGGGGGTTGGCTCGCGACTTCAGCGATAGTGTGAACAGTGAGGGAACGTACAAGTAGTTAGGGTGATTAAACCAGCGTAAGGTAACCTTATACCCATTTCATACGCGTGTAAGTTTGGAGAGCTGTCATGCCACTTAAGAAACAAATTATACAAACATGCTCAAGCAGTGTGGAGCGATCGGCCGCCAGCAACGAAGTTTAAGTTGTGCCTGGGTGAGCTATATATAAACATTGCTAAATATTCTACTGAATGTTTAATTATACGCACTCATATCTTAACGAACCTTTTTTTACATAGTCTTCAAAACTTTGAAAAAGAGTGCTGCACTGCACTGATAATGATCCAAATAATAATGATTATTTTATGATCCTAGATACATTGATCATAAGGATTTGGTATGTTAAACCAAACAACACATATTAAAATAAATACTAACTAGACATACTTATAAGTAGCCTTTCTTTATTCAAAATAATGATCCTTAAAAAGAGGCACAACTCAAACGAGAATAGTATCTAATCAAAAATTCTACGTGATTATAAACGCTCATAAAATTACGGAATAGCAGTACACCGAAAGCAGCGTGTTGCGTGCAGTGAGTACAGTCCGTATTGAGGACCGATCGCTCAAGCGCTTAAAAAGTAGTCAGGGGTAGGGTGAAGGGGGTACTGACCACGGCGGGGACCTGGCCGGGCAGCACCTGGCCCGGCGTTAGCCCCATTTGCTGCATTAGGGCGTTCTTCAAAGCTAAGTGGTTTCGACCGTTGATCAGCAGCTGGTCCTTCAGATGCTGGGGCGGATGGAAGTACTTGCAAGGCGGCTTCTCTCGGTTACACCGACCCTGAAACGTTAAATAATTCCATGTTAGACGTCGAACTTCACATCAATATGAATGGCTTACGTCTTGATAAAATCCATACAAAGTAATGTTTGGTAACACGATCCAATATGCCATTTTTGCTACCTAAGTGGAAACCGAGGTAAGATAAGGGTTACGCGTCTCAGGTAAGCGATACTTCTCGGCTTTAAGAAAAGACGAAAATGGCGGACCTCATTCGATATCATTCCGATAAGCAATAATGTATAACGGGACGGCGGTGGCGCCGGCGGCCGCAGTTTCGGCTCAATATCGGCCGGCGTGCGGAAATCCCTCCATGCATCACAATTGCTGTGAGCCAGGCACGTAGCCATCAGAAATCCTCCACTCGATTTTTCCTTATAACCGCGTCTTAGGTGGTGTCAGATACTTGTGAGGCGGGCGAGGGCGGCGCGGTTCGCTCGGCTCACTTTCGGCGTCAATGAGGCGCGAGATAATTGCCTTTCGGAATCGAAGCCCTCCGCCGCACCCGTCTGCGATGATTTATTTACATCCGCGTAATTAACTGTCGCACTACGTGACGGGAAGAGCCGCGCTGACGGCTTATCGTTGCACGCCGCCCGCGAGCCTCTTGCACCATATTTTATTCAATGAAAAAACGGAAAAGCGCTTATCGCTCTTTCAAAGTAAATACAAACAAACACCATCTGAATATTCAGTACTTATTCCAGTCAGAGCGCTTGCTGATAATGTCCGCATGATTTATAGAATAACTTTTGTAAACACTTTTACCGTTTGTATCTTTTATAAGCCGTGGCGACTAACTTTGCTTTAAGAACAAACAGAAGTTCAATCTTTAGCGGCCGGTCGGATCGAAGGCGGGCGTGTTCCTAATTTCTCAGTTATTAAACTTCGGCGATGCGTGCTAGAACTAGCTGGTGGAAGCAGTCGGCTGCATTTAGATTAACTTGTTACTGGCAGGCATAATGTTAGTTGGACGGTACTCCTACAGTTAAGCTCGGGATGAAGTTATTACTTCCTGTTACTCCGCGTCGTCTACTTTAACCGAGTTTCGATTCCAAGCTACTCATTTGTGAAACTTAAATGGGTGATCACGTTTCGATCATAACTATAATAATGTGAAGGCTCTAAGTAGGGTTTCTGGTTTCTCGACCTCTTTAATTTCTCGAGGCGCGGGAATTCCCGACCAAGATTTCTCGAGTTTCTCGAGTATCTCGAGAAATTTTGAATGTTTCATAAATCACCATGTTAATTTAAATTTTTTTGCTTAATTACAAATCAGATTCATAGGAATCGTAGGTGAGATCATTAATCAAACATGGTAAATTTTTAATTACCATAAATTGCACTTTACAATCATACATTCAACAACAATAAAAAAAATACTATAGGTGCAGGTGTGCCCACCGTATATGCTATAGTGTATCTCTTTAGGTATTTAACAAAATGTAATCAAACCACAATACCTACGGTATTTTATTAGGAAAGAATATTCAAGTCAATAAATTTAACTCGACGTGACAAACTTACAGAAGTTTTACTACGAAATATTCAACGTAAAAATGAAGCTGCTAAAATTGTGATATTTTGCTAATAGGAATATATCGGAATGATTTGATTTGTCAATAGTAATTTAGTATATTTGTTATTACATGGCCCTATAATTCGTTTTTTAGCATTAGAATTAAGATAAGCGATTTTGACGTGTCTTTTATTTGAAGACACTTTTGAAAATAAATCGCCGCAAATATGTAACAATTACAAATCACCCTCGATAATTTACATTATTTTGCTTTCATAAGTAATAGCCACTATTTTTTAAAGCGTTTTTAATAAAAATACACGTCGTGACAGTTCAAAAGTTTCAAAACATGAAAATCGGTTGAAGCCAGAACGATAGGATAGGGGACGGATCAAGGCAGTTTTTTATTTGGCTGGTTAACTACCTAATAAATGTTCTAATTACCTGAAAATGTAAAAAAAAAACATTGTTTACATTTATTTAACTACCTAAAGAATAACACTTATAGACTCATCACGTGTTATACGCGTGTTTTCTTTTTACTTGTGATAAGAGATTTATTTCTCGAGTTCTCGAGGCATTGTGTTTTTTTTCCCGTCTCGACTTTGGAGAAATTTCTCGAGATTTCTCGCCTCGAGAATTCTCGAGCAGAAACCCTAGCTCTAAGTAAATGAACTACGAGTAAAGACTGATTTGATTATTAGCCGTATCAGCTTTTGGTTCGGTATCGATGAGAATGGATTGGGGGATCAGAGGCGGAAGGCTGGTGCATGCAGGTGTAACGCAGCGATTAGCGTGACGGATGTCCACGTAGATACAAAATGGCCGCGTCGCACGAGATGAATGGCCTATACTGCGCCACCCGCGCCCCCTCGCAGTCCCGGGCTGCCGTTCCCGGTTCCCGTTGCACACATTACGGCCAATTAATTGCTCTTCGATCACTTCTCTATTTATCTACCAAATATTCGCTGTGCCCCGATCCGGGTTAAAAAAATCAAATGTCTACGTCATTAATTAGTCTTTCCTTGGTTACTTGTACTGTATAGAAACACCTGTTTCTAATAAACATTTTAAGAGGTTTGCGATAAACTGATAAATGTAGCTGAAGCCCGTTTACCCGTTTTAAAGTAAGTTACAATAATACTTCATTACATGTATGTTCAATAAAGTTAAGATATGTCAGTGTGAAACCACAAGGATTAAAACAAATCTAAGGGGCAACCTTTCAACATGCCGGGCTATTTGCTAAAGGGAGATAGGAGGGCCGAAAGGTCGCGGGGTGGACAATAGCATCCCAAAACTAATAACATTTTTGTGATGGTGGAGGAGCAAACCGAGCGCTCTTCCCTTGCCTTATTCTTTATGACACAACAATGCATATACTTGCAGTACATAAAGGGTTGACAAGATCTCATACCATTCCCCTCGCCTATAACGATTAATACGTTGTAAAGACAAAATCGCCAGCTACGAAAGATAAGTGGAAATTGCTAATGACGAAGAATCCTCGACGACTACGAGTACGTACGAACTTCACTACGTGAGTATTTAAAACTTGGCACCTGACTTTATTCGGAGCTTGATTACAACAAAATGACTTGAATGAGCTCCGCGCTGGCCTCTTGTTACCGTTGTGCAGTAAAGCGGCCGAGAGCACTCTGGAACTATGACGTGTATAACGAACAGCCCTCGCCTCGAGGAGGCCGACCCAAGGCACGCGCCAACTCCCTCGTTCGGGACGACACCTACAGAGTCTACTAATTGCTTCTCCTGCTGCAAAACACGGATAGGTGTTAACCCTGGTACAAAGTGAGCTTTAAATGACATTAAGATTAAAACCATAGTTTAAACGTGTAGGAATTAACATATAAAAGAATTAAATAGTAAATATGCAAATGTATTCATATCCCACACTGCATGTTATTCCTATTACCAGCGCAGTCAGTATGTCATTAAAATCAATCGAATTTAATCACTTCTGATTAGTCGCGCAAACAAATCGACCAGCCAAATAGGATGTCAAGAATGTATGTTGGGCGAGGCAAGCAGTCGTTAATCGATCACGATTGATGGATTGGCGACACGCTGTCGGCGGCGCGGTCACGCGAATCCACGCATCGCAGTACGAGTATCGACGTACGCGCAGCGCTATTTATCAGCTATTTTACTATTGGCTCCGCTTCGACAAATCGACACACGAGAAAACAATGGGCTAGCTAACAAGCAGATGAATGACATGATACTGTCACGCTGCTATCTCGAAGCCCACTTGTACGCACGAAGACGGTGCCAAAAATAACCGTCTAACAGGGACAGACGGGAATAGAAACGGCCGGTGAGGCGTGCCAATTCCTGTTGGAGAGCAGGTAGCGTGCCACGTGGCCGAGACCAGCTGGAAGCATGCCGTTATGCCTATTCTGTAGTTTACAAACTACAAGTGCCTATTAATAGCTGTACAATGCTTTCAATATAGAGGAAAACAAACGTGAATACACTGAGTGCACGTTTACTGTAGCGATTTATCTAAATAGTTTAAAGAGCGTGTGTGTGGCTCTGTGGCTAGAGCATTTTTAAGTACCTACATACAGATTATTTTCATTAAAAACATTGCCTGTTACAAATAAGTATCCATTATTTTAAAGTTAGTATACATGATTGGACATAAATATTGTATTTTATGTATAATATAAGGCATATTTGACTAGGTGTAAGGGAACAAATAAGTAAGTACATCTTAGAACTCCCAATGGATCAGATTATTCACAAGGTTTCCTGGGGTTTGAATCGTGCAATAGAAGGTAACACGATCACAAGCTGAGATCCGGTCCCGGATGCCGCAAATAATTTTTTTCCGAGCAGCCAAAGCGAGGGAAAGGTGAAATCTAATTTGCGAAATTTTGTGGCTAGGAATGGGAATTAGGTAAGCAAAGTCAATTCTGAAAGTACGTAGAATTTGAATTTAAAATGATTTATAGAGGTGCAGGGGAGTGGCTAATGAGGCGTCACGCGGGAGGGGCGCGTGTTTACGCCTCACGATCGCCGCGCACTTTTTATTTTGGTCTCTGGGCGCCGCCCCGTGCGTGTTGCTGACGCAACGACGCAACTACACAATACAATACAAACAGTACTAACTCATAAACCACCACTGCTTAAAATCTTGCCTAGGTATTGACATTTCGCTCTACAGCAAATACTAACCCGAACTCAACAACCGGCAAGCCTACTGGAATGAAAATTGCACTTTTGTTTCTGGAACCGAGTAACAATCTAACAATTATTCTTGTGAAGTTCCCAACAAGTTTGCGCCAGGGTGCCATAGCTTAACGCTAAAATATGCATTCGTGCACGGAGTTATCTCGGCCACTTTTACCGTCCGCGCCGCCGGGAGAGCGCGGTCAGACGTTGTTTATCCGTGCTATAATATTAGCACGATAGTTTTAAACTTCGAAGTGGAGGTCCGGCCAATAAGCGCCTAGGTGTACTAGAGTTTGTAGACAGGGCTTTGTAGATGTAGCTCTCGTGCTTTAGCTGAAGTTAATTGAGTGGCCATAAAATAAGTGGTGGGTTGAGGGTGAGATCGGGCACAGGTTGGTCGGTGGCGAGTAATGTAGAGGCAGGTCGGCGCGGGTGCGAGATTAATGCAACGGAAGTAGGCGCGACCTCTCCAGGTGTTTCATTAAATTGCGCGCGGCGCCTCGGCCGGCCGGCCCGGCGCGCGGCGCCGCTCATTCGGTCTTTATGAACGCTGCAAGCTCGAGGGCCATTCGCTTTAAGAACGCCCGCGCCACTTTGTAACAGCCTTAATGAATCTCGTTACTTATAGGATCGCGTAAATTGCCTGTTTTACTAACGTGGGGTGAAGAGAAAAATCATTAGGTCAGCGACTGTGCTGACGTAAATACTAAAATGCAATAGCGGTCCAAAATAGTCTGCTTTACCTTTAAGGAGGCACTGACATTTCAGTAGATGTTGAGTGCCGGCGGTAATCTCACTAATTAAGGTAATAAACGAATTTAAGCAACAAATTTCCCGGGTATTTCATACTAATTAGAACTCGAGCGCAGGAGAAAAAGTGCCTTACGACAAGGCAAGCTACAAAATAAATCGGGGCTGAGGCATGGGCACTTACTAGAACTTATCATTTGTCAATTAATCATGTCCCATTCCTTTCCTTCAACATAGCGCAAGGCACTGAATTTTATATTGCAATAAAGTTGAACCAAATAAAGTGACAGCAATGGTTTCGTGTTAAGTGGGAACTTCCCGTGCATAAGGAACAGTAGGTAATTAACTACCCGGGCCCTCTTGCGGGGTTCTTCGACGATTACATGAAAAGCACAAGAATAAAGTTTTCGCAACAGCATCTAGACCGGCATCGTACAAATAACAGCGCACCCTCAGGCGGACACGGTACCGAGTGCACCAAAGGGGTTTCATGAAATTAAACGTGTGCAAGTGCCTCAGATGCAATCTCGCGAAATAAGCGGGGAAGCAAGGCCGTGCAGTGTACGTAAGGTAAAACGATATGGAGCGACGTTGGTCCGGGTAACCAGTTTAGTCGTGCCGTTCGAGTAATTAGACTGAGCAGCTAGGAGCCTGCATTATGCGCTGCTCGCTTTATCTACCTTCGTCTTGCGTTCATCTACATGCCATGTGCGATACAAAATATACCTAGCACGAATACTCGTAACTACAACTACTTAATAACGGAATTGAATTAAATAATGTGTTAGTATGAAATGCGATTACCTAACCACACAGCACAGCGTCCAAGAACTCCAAGACGGTTTGTCTACAGAAGAAGCCATATTTAAATTCAGCAAATTATACATTATTTATTAAACTTCACTTTTGTCTTCAGACACTAAGCATTTGTTATACTCCACACTAGTATTTCCACAAAGGATTCTAGAACGTAACGGTTGGCTTTTCATTTCAATAAAAGTGAAGTTTCCAAAACAGCAAAACACCATCTAAAACAATGATGTGAAACAAGGTCGGTAGACACGTATCATTTCATTTTTGCAAGAAAAACATAAATTAATATATGTTATAAAGAAAATTTGGAGAAGGCAAAGATCTTAAATTGACACAGGAAATGAAGGGGTTGAAAATAAATCTTCGCAAAGCCCTACCTCGTACACGCGGCAACATTTTTATTATAAACTCGTAAAGAAGGCTTAGTTTTACCACGGGAGTACCTAAAATAACACAACAGCCCAAGATAAAAGGCGATAACTGCGAGAGCGGACTAACTACAAAATAAAGAGCTTTTACTACGTACGATAAGGGAAGTTTAAGGGGAGTTTTCGGGGTGCGGGTCGGGCCGATAAATTGGGCGGCACTTAATTATGATCTGGGACGGCATCTTGCAGCCGGCTAATGTCCCGGACTCGTTTAATGCGCGAACTTGTTGTCTCAGCTCCGGCGGGCGCGATAAATCTCCATCTGCGTCCCGTGCGAGTGCGAGCCCCACCTTCGCCGTGCCTGCTTGCCAGTGGACGGTCACTATCGATATCGTCTTGACCTTTACTACCACTACTTGACTAGTACGACTTTACGTATTATTAGGCTGAACGGAAACTGACCAAAATTACAACCTTACAACTAACTTTTTTATCGTTTTTAACTACCTGAAGAAAACTTCATGAAAGTAATTTCATTAATCGCAAACCGACATAGATAGAATTTTTTGTAGTGAAAATACAAGTTACACGATTAAATAATTGGTAAAATAAATATCAGGTAACACAATTTATGGGATCAAAGAAGTTAAAAATGACGCGAGCGTTTAAACATCCACTCAAAATCATAACATCAAAAGTAAGGGATCGGAGGGGCTTCCTCGCACCCCTTGCGTCGAACCTCGGAGCCACGGTCAAGTGCGTACCTACAGATTGCGCGGTTCTTTTTTTTTATAATCTTTATTAAACGCACTTCCACCTAAGGGGAATAATTTAGGTCAATTTTGTATGAAGTTCTCGTTGAGCCATACGGTTGTAGGCACAACACGATTCAAGGTTTTCGTTCGCCGGCGTGGCGTAAGCAACCCTTACTAAGTACGGGTGATTAGGTGAGGCATTACTATAACATATGGCTGAGTGAGTACATCAGGAAGTGGTAAGTACGTTATTGCATCGTATTACGTTAATGTTCGGGAGGCCGGCAGCGACAGCGACGCGGTTAGCAGTCGGCGCCGCATTATCTAGGTATAATTAAAGCGGCCAAGACGCCGGCGAGACGTTACGCCACCCTAACGACTTTTATGGCGTATGTAACATTGCCGGCACATAAAATAAATGTGCCGCCTCCAGCGCCCCGATATAGCACAGTATTCTCAGATTAATCGCCAAAATGTTTGCTTTCACGCTGTACGACTGCCGTATTCCGCCGTCTAAACGTAATGAGGTAAATATTGAAGGGTGTTATATTTTTTCATGTATTAAGGCCACAATGCGAGGGAAAGTTCGTTCATGTTAAAGTCGACATTTTGATGAATAAATAAATTTATTTGAGCCCTTTTATGTGTATATCGTCGCAAGTTTTTGTAGGTTTATTCGAAAGATCGTGACGCCGGTGGAGTGTCCGGAGCCGTCATTTAAATCTTTATATGTTCACATTAGCTTTATAGGCGACGGGGAGCTTTCTCAGGCGTTAGCGGCGCCCGAGTGCACTTTTATTGAGGATGAAATACCGTAATTGCCACTCGACGCCAAGCCGTGACTGACGAGTTTTGTACGTGCTAATTGTGCCATCTCATGTACGTAACTACAGTGCGATGCGGGCAAGTGGTGTGCTACTTTTAAACGCTTTTTCGGATGTGCTGTTATGAAGAAGTCTTCGAAATGACTTACTGGGGTCTAATTTTAATGCTATACGTGTCTAAGGGTTTACGACGTTAGAACGGTTTCTTGCTTGTGCATAAGATAATTAATAATGTATTTCTCTAAGATAATAAGCCCGAAATTGAATATCATAAGCTTACACAAAAATTAAGCTATACCATAAGTAGGGAAATATTCAAAACAATAACCGCTTTTCATATCTCAATCCCCAAACAGCCATAATCTTGACAAATGACGGTCCTTCGAGTGTAGTCGGCACTACGGGCCGCATTGACAAAGCCCCAAATAAACTGACGCGGACACATAAATAAGCATATTCGATGTTTTATTGAGTGGAGGAAATATGTAGGAAATAGTTTCCCGCGTCATTACGAGAGCCATCGATCAAAAACCCACCGGCAAAGCTTTTCATGGTTTGCGGCCTTCGAATGCCTTTAGGTACCTACAAGTATTAACTCACATTTATAGACGCGACCACGACCAGTGAAACCTGTGTCGAAACGTCGGTAAATCAAGGTAATTGAATAACATTCGCGTTAGACCCGTCTATAAATGTGAGTTAATATGTGTTCAAAACGCGAAAGTTTAAAATATTATACCTACAAGTATTACAAATGCAGATGTCGTAGAAGTTAAAATACCAATTCATTTTACAGGTACGATTGGTAAGAATTTCCTGTTGACCCAGATTGTCAAAATAACGCAAGGTTTATTAATTTAGCTCGTAATTAAGAATTGTATCATTTTTTTGTTTGACATGGTAGCATGTTCTGGTGGTAGGGTTTCGCGTGGTGGTAAACGGTGATGGCGCGAGGCCGCATGCACGATATCTGCATTGTGGGGCGGCATCGGCCGGCGCCGGCGGGTCTGGCGTCGCGGCGGCGGCGCATACATCAGGCACGCGACCCTCCCTCCACCACCTCCCACCAATTATCATCGTGATTTTTATTTTTCACCGTTATTTCGTACGAATTAAAGAAACAAATCGTTTGCTTGTTGGAATCCTAATTATTTTAGGTAATCTTTTTTAAGGAATATTATTTATCGCCAAAAGCTATTTAAATGATAAAAAATGCCTACTAATAGCGTGTACGCTAGCATTCAGGTCCTTTCGTCTTTTTTAGGACAATAGGATAATGTGTTTTTGATATTAAATATATTGAAATTGAAATAACGTAATTGCTAACTACTAATTAATACATAATTTATGTTGGGTACCTATACAATATAGGGAGATACTAAATGATTTATTAATCTAATTCGATCTTGTCGCGAACTAAGTAACTACCTACACTATTACTTATTACGATTTGTTTAACAAATGAGTATTCGAGATGCTGTCGTACAATAAAACTATGAATCGATAAAATAGTAATTGGTGTAGTAATGTAAATAGGATCGTAAGATAATTTGCGTTCATGACTCATTGTAGTATGACGTATGACAGTAGAATAAGTGCGATTATCGCACTGAGTAAGTAAATCTACTTTACACTAATGTGTGGCTAACATTAAACATATTTGTATTAGTTAGGGGCTATTCATAAATTAGGTCATTTCAAATTAGGGGGGGGGGGGGGTCTGGACATCGGATGACGGTAGCATGTCGTAGGAGGAGACGGGGTCATTCGAAGCATGATTTTTGGATGATTTTAGGGAGGGGGGGGGGGGGGGGAGGGGGTCTAAGATCGTCAAAAAACGATGACGTAATTTATGGACAGCCCCTTAGTTTTATAGCAGCGATGTTAGCAATACATAATATTAGCAAAATATAAACTGTTTTAACTTACGCCAAAAAATAAGTTATTCGTACGCATCGGACCGCTTGCGATAGCGAGTTATATACATATATTTATTTCTCGCAGTTGGAACTTTACTAGATAGCGAAGCGAGCGATCGTTCGATCCGGCTCATAATTAACGTTTCTAATTACAGACTCTACGAAAGTTTTAAGATTTACTGCGACAAAAGGGCTCGACGATTTTTAACAAAATCAAGCGCGCGTTGCTATCTTGGCTTAAATTGCTTTTTAAATCCTTTGGACAGGTGACAGAGACAGGTTGCGATTAGCATGTTTGGCCGACACCCTCGTTTAATTAACTTTACACGTCCGAGCTAGCGCTACGACGCTGGCGTAGCGCAGCCCGTAGCAGGAACATTGTAGAAGGCCGAAGGATGACTTTGGTGTAGGCTTCCTATTTTTGTAAATTGTTCTCATTAACAAAATGTTTAATATTTCAATAAATCATGTTGTACCTGTTTGCGTTTAGATAACTTTTATGTTTACATTTTTACAATTATTCTAAGATTAGTTTTTATGGAGTTAATTTACTACTCACGCTATTTCGTTTTAATTGTATTAAGGGCTGGACAGCATGTTAGTAATAAAATGAGTGGGTAGTAGGATATTCTAATAAAAATATCGATGTTAATTCCGGCCTCACGGGACATGTAGGATACGAAAATGTCGATAGTCCTAAGAAAGGTGCGATGGGACCTCCTTGGTTCGGCTATATTGTCAGCCCATTAGATAGGTTAATTCCATTATCGGGCCTTCATCAATACCGTGGCAGTGACACGTGAACGGGGCAATCGCCATGCCGCGTTCGTTCGTGAAATGCTGCATATTGATATTGGAGTTGACAGCGTTACGAGCGGATAACGCGACATCGCAACCGGGGAAATGAGCCAGGGCTGGCTTGAATTAATAACTACACATTTAAATAAAACTATTTAAACAGATTTAATCCCAATTATACATTTTGATGTTGTATTGCTTGCCTGGCCGGTTGGAATATTTCCCATTCATTTATTGGAAATGACAATTCAAGTGATAATTTGCATCGGTTCGTGCGATATCTATGAAAGGATAACGTGGTAATTGCATACGAGGTTATAAACGCCAAGTAGCCTCATAATGTATGGACAAAAAAGTTACTGGATACAGCACAGAACACAACTAAAAACAAAAACAAACAAAAGTAAAAGTGACTAAAAACAAGTGAGTCTAAACCGTAAAATTATTCAACACAGAACACACTGCCTACATGTAAAAAGTATTTCAAATCTACTTAAAACGTAAAGCAACAATCGTCATCAATTGTCCCTTCTCTCGAACCAATTTATACACATTAAAGAAAAATGCAATGTGTAAAACACTACTAGTACTACTGCGAATTAGCTACGAGTGAGCGTGTAAAACTAGCGGCGCGATTCGGGAAATGAATTAGAGATGCACTAGATATGAAATCGTAAAGATATGTGACGTTCCACGGCAAAAGGTACCATTGCCCCGGCTGAATATTGGAGCGGCGTTAATAATAGCGTAAGCGCCAGCTGTCATAAGGTACCTTTTGCCGTGGAACGTCACATATCTTTACTATTTCATATCTAGTGAATCTCTAATTCATTTCCCGAATCGCGTCGTAGGAGGCGTGTGCTGATTGTAGACGTTTCTGTCTGAAAGAATATCACTTTTCACACTGACAGATCATATATGTACATGACAAATCCAGGTCCAATTCATAGCTCGTTATTGCAACCGAAACAGGCCTCTAGAACTTCGACATTTCAGTTCCACGAACCGTCGTCACAATCACGAATAGTACGAATTGCCTACATTAAAGAAAACATTGTGTAAAAACTGAAAAAGCACACCGCAGTAGCTGTACGGAATAGCACAGCATCTGTCAAACTACAAAGGGCTCATAAGCGTTTAAAAGCAGAACTTCCGTAGGACGTTTCAGTGGGAAGGTACACATTGCTGCACCGGTCCGCCATTATCCTATGCAAATCCGGATTTCCCAAATATCGTGCGCCGCCGCGGGCCGCGCCGCTATCGTGGCTATTAATAACGCCGTGTTACAAATAGAGCCTCCGGAACTGAGCCGTTTAGGCCAACTGCCTATGCCTAGCCACTATGCTCTCTGATACTTTATAGAAGGTATAGTGATCGGTTTTAGCCCCGGACTTTTGCCTTACATTTTAATTCTTAATTATTCGCGGTATATCTTTTTGAGAAAATGATTTCATAACTTGGAAATTAATTCGTTTATCAACTCAACTTTGTTGATGAATTTTGTAACGACACTGAATTCCCGTTTACCCTTCGCATCGCTCCACTTTAAAGACACGCTAATCTCACGAAACAGGTTAGCCAAATGAAGGGAGCAGACCACCGGCGCGAGGTCAAAGGTTCAGGTCAGGTCGGAGCGGGTCAATCACTGAAAATAATCCCTTAATACAGCCCGGTCATCACTCGCGATCGATAGATGCGATTGGACGACGAAATGAAGAAACGCAATTACCGTCTGGGGAGAAATAAATAAGTACGTAATATTAGGGTGAACACTTACAAGCGTCGCGTTATATTAGTGGGCGGGCGTTGCGGCTCCAACACCGAAGTTAACAGGAAAAGAATGGAGCAAACTGCTTGCACTCGCTCCATACTTGCTAGTTTTTCGACGGGCGAGCGTTGTGGATAATTAGATTAGTGGCCGCCGCAGACCGACGTGAACGAGTTTCTTTTACTATTCTTTAATGTCGGAGTTTATACCACAAGTAGAAAATAAGGAATTCTACAATCTTTTGAAAAATTCGCGTTCATTTATGACCGGGAACTGAAGGAAAACTCAACGAATTAAAAATGGAAAATGCTTCAATTAAAATTTTTGACTTTCTAACTTTCATAGGCGAAAACGTCGACACTTACAACAAAATTAACTATTAATTATGTTGAATTATTCAACGATATCCTTACCCCACTGATTTGAAAACGACAACTTTAGAAATCCAGTAAAGAGTGACACGTCCGCACAGGAAGGCTGTTAACTCAACAGTGGGCCTGTAGCGACGGTCATTCGCGGCTACAATTTAATTAAATATGGCTTCAGATTAAGTCGCTGTAAGGCTTCGCACAATGTAAACTACACTGTTTCATATTCTTACCTTTCAATAATGCTTCTTTTATACATATTCCTATAGCTTAGTATGTATATTCCTCTACACTCTACACGATTGGGCTTATTTACCACATACTTATTACAGAGTAACAAATATTTCACTCTCATAGAAAAACCAAATTTTCCACATCTTATTAGGGTTCCGTAACCAAAGGGTAAAAACACGGGACCCTATCACTAAGACTCCACTGTCCATCTGTCCGTCCATCTGTCTGTCACCAGCCTGTATCTCATGAACCGAGATAGTTAGACTGTTGAAATTTTCACAGATGATGTATTTCTGTTGCCGCTATAACAACAAATACTAAAAACAGAATAAAATAAATAAAATAAAATAAATGGGGGTCCGACTCACAATTGGCCGGTTTGAAATTATTCGGACAAAGTGATCACTTAAAGAAAAAAATAAATTGTCCTTTACAAGCAGAAATGAATGTTATACGTATCTAGAGCCGAAATTACATGACCCATCGCACGCCCAACGCGCATGATTAGAATAGTATTAGGGCGTGGAATACCCAGCTTTAATAATACCAAACATTGGTAAGGGTTGTAAGAGTTATAAAAATAACTTATAAATCATAAAACCTAGAAGTATTAGGAACATCTTGCATAAGTACTTAACGCAACTTTGTAATAATAACAACACATGCGGTCATTACACGCCATCAATTTCTGCTAACTTACCACACTGGTTTAAATCAGTGTTTCAATCATAATTAATCACCGCGGCTCCAATTATTACGGACTATTACCTGAAACAAAAAACATTAAAAACATTAGTCAAATCTGGGCGATTTGTTTACGCCGAAGTCAATTAGCCCAAACAATGTCGCTAATAATGATAACAGCGTCAGGAGTGACGAATCAAAGTTACTCCGGTGGAAAGACTTGACTTTGATAATAATGGGGTTTTGTGGAAGAAGCGGTGGTGTTATGGGGTTGCGAACGGGTAGGGGGTTGGACGGGGAGCGATTGTTTTCTATGATAAACACCGGCCGCCCGCCGCGCCATCCAGACTCGACGCTAATTAAACAACAACGGAGAAAATTAATTTGATTGTTTCGGAACTGGGCCTCATTGTTCGATGCCTACGAACGGGTTACCTCGGAAAAATGTTTAACTTACGCCTCTTAAATCCTTCATGGAGAGCGGTTTTAACTTAGTCACGTTCTATTTAGTTAAAGTAACGCCACGCGAGCGGCGACGATGACGCGCCAGAATAGACTGGAGTAGAAGTGACGCAGAGCAACGAAAAGCCTTTTAAGTGCAGCGGGGTGATGGGCGCCGATCATGTTTAGGAAATGAATGAGCATTGTGGAGCTCTATCCCTATTGTTATTTGTGTTCTATTTTAATCCCTAGAAATAGTGCTCAAATCATAGTACTATTTCTAGGGATTAAAATGATAGCGAAAAGTCGGTCTGCTGCAAGTCGAGGTAGCTGTCAAGTAGTTTATATTCTCAAGATGTCCGTCCTAATAATAACATCACTAGTTCCGCTTGTGAAGTGATGCTACTTTCTTTCCGATATATGTACCTACGTACCTGAATAGAAGGCAAAAAGCGTAAATACCTATACATTTTGTGCATATCATCATGTTATGTTATAAGGTGGATGCCAAAAACCTAACTATTAGAATTGCGCCCTAGTTAATGTTATTTCGGTAGCAACTTTTAGAGCCGTTCAAATCTGTCACGTAGTGTACACGACGTGTATGTGTCATTGATGTTGGTAAAGGTAAGTAGGTGGCGGTGTCGCGGACGCCGTGACAAATGACGGGTGCGTGACGGCGCGAGCGTCGCGCGACTCGCGACCCATCTGATCATTTATCCACTAGATCAGCATTTCCCAACTATGTGGCGCAAGCGAATATTGAGTGGGCCCTGAAACTACTAGGGCTTTGAGCGTTACCAATAATATTTTATGACGGCGCAGAGGTGGGTTCCGAATTTGGCAGTTTTTGTTAGGTGGGTCGGAACTCGGTCAACTTTGGGAACCACTGCACACTGCACTGGTTCCCAAAGTTGACTGAGTGTACCTATATTGTAAAGTTAACTTATTGTGCATTCTATTTTTGTTTAATTTAAGTTAATGTAGTTGGTAATGAAGTTAATTTAAGGTAGTCTTATTTAGTACAAATTTAATGTATTATAAGGGCCCATTTGCGCAATTTAGTTGTATCTGCGTTTATGGTTTATGCGCTCATAAATCAGAATTAACAAAAAATAATTTCCAAACAAGCAATTATAGTACACAAATAATTGCGAGGTATGCAAGTGAATACTTTTAAAGTGACTATGATTGTTCGTATATGCTTTTATTATGCGAAGTCCATGGGAGGTAGTCTATTCGCGGCAAGATCACTTGTCCCAGTATCGTCTTACAACCCCCTTGTGTATAAACCGTCTCACGTCATTATTAATGACTAACTGTAATTAAATACGCGAGATATTCCAAGGAACACATGTTTCATTTGATCCGATCCCGTGAAACAAGATATCAGCGCGCAATTTATTTTGTGTAGCTGTTTACATAACTAAAAGTAGGTACGTTAAGTTTGCATGCAGGCCTTACAGGGCATGGTTTTTAGGGTTCCGTACCTCAAAAGGAAAAAACGGAACCCTTATAGGATCACTCGTGCGTCTGTTTGTCTGTCCGTCTGTCACAGCCTATTTTCTCGGAAACTACTGGACCAATTAAGTTGAAGTTTGGTACACATATGTAAATTAGTGACCCAAACATGGACACGTTTTTTTTTATAATTTTAAAATACATAGGTTCGAAGTTATTTAAGAAAATAGTCAAAAATGACCATTCCGCCCTTTATCTCCGAAACTACTGGGTCTAAAATTTTGAAAAAAATACAAAAAATAGTTCTTTACCTATAGATGACAAGAAAACCTATTAGAAATGTGCAGTCAAGCGTGAGTCGGACTTATGTACGGAACCCTGGAAACGCGAGTCCGACTCGCACTTGGCCGGTTTTTTAAATGATAACAAGATTGCATAACGCCAATCTTAATGACAATCTTAATGAAAAAAACTCTATAGTATTTTCTAAAATAAGACAACCACTACATTGTGGTTTAAATTGTAACTTAAATTATCTTTTTATTTATTTGTAGCTGCTTTGATTCCAAACTTTTAAAACACAGCGCGGTGTAGGAGGCGAGTGGGTAAATTATTTCGAAGCGCTCTCAACTAACCTATTGGTAAAAACTATTTTAGTACGAGGTTAGAGTCAGTCCAAGAAAAGTCTGCAGCGGATTTGATAGCCCACGCAGTGCAAGCGTTATTTTAAACGTCAAACTTCTGTGAAATTATGACGTATAAATAACACTTAAACTGCGTGACCTATCAAATCCGCTGCAAACTTTTCTTGGTCCAACTCTATGCGTCTTTCCTGTAGACATTATAAAATAAATGGACTTTAAAGATACGTAATTTTTTTCGTTGGCCCCTTAGAGACATGTTCAAAGATTTTAATTTTACTTTAAAGCTGTATGAGGATCGGCTTAGTAAAATCGTTAACTATTTACTCTCCACGGGATGACGCCAGGATTCCTGAACATGTTTGACTCACCTATTAGGTGCGAAATTGAATTTGGAAGTCAAAGTTGGTGTGGGGCTGCGGGCCAAGCAAAAACTTTAATGCGTGCAGTTCTGTGTGGAATTACATGGGGATAGTGTTGTCCAACTACCGGGAGTATTTTTCCAGGTCCAAATATTTCTAAAGGTTTCCATGATAAACGGAACGTGTGCCGTGCTAATATTTAAAATAGATTGCTCTTTAACGGAAATTCCCAGTGTTTATAAAAATAATGCCCGAGAATAATATTCTATGTATCTACCTGGAAATGTTGGTTACCTACAATGACAAATACTCATAAATAGATATAGTCTTGCAAACCCATTTTAACCGTAGAAAAAGGTAAATTTCAAATTTACTGTAAATTATAGCCAGATTATACATTAATGTAAAATTAAAAAAAAATTAAAGAAAGAAAGACAAAATAAATTTACTTTCGTTCCGTTATCGTCCTTAGTATTTCCTTGATTGGGAAATATTGTCGGGGAATATTCTACGCGGTACATCACTACACATGCGGCATTCGGTTCGTTCGGAGGTATTTACGTGCCGTCGAACGGGGCCCACGAGATAGATTCCTGACAAACTTTTTGTTTACGTAGGCCCGGGAATTGCTCAGAACACCGGCCCGTAAAGTAAATGTGTATTTACCTGGCTTAAGTCATTGTACCAAGTGAAATAAAGAGGGCATTGCGACATAGCGAAAGTCAAAATAGATAAAGTTATCAGTTAGCTCGGATTTATCGCGTTCTTTGAAAAGATACTGACTACCTATATCAAACATAAGATTGATTTTTTCATAGTAAAATTATATGGCATAAAACACGCATTTTAAAAAGTACGCATCTTTTTTTTGGGCATTTGCATCAAAATTTAAATAAGTATTTATAGACAGTTTGGTGCTTACACTTGCTGAAAAAGAAAAAGCTGTTTCAGCAGACCAGCATTCGACAAGGTTTATTGGAGTTAGTAGAGCGAGAGAGTGACTCATTAGGGCACGCACGGCGGGCGTCATTAGGGTCCGATAAAAACGGCCTGCTGTCCGTCCGGGCCCGATTCGCAATTAACCACCGAGAATCGCTGAACAAGTGAACACTAGGCCTCTTAAATCCATTGCTTACCGAATATTTGTGTCAAGCGAACTGGTATAAGTGTGAACGCGTAGATTACGAATCTCGGAGATACAAATATAATGGCTTGCCTATAGAGAGAACTTGGTAGACGGTGGGAATACGAACCCAGAGCTATCTTTCCTCCACCCGCGCCTGCCTGTTCACTTGTCTCGACAATTTAACGTCAATGTGCAAAGTTGCTTACGGTTTTTGCCAAACGGAATGCTCTCAGTTCACCCTATCGAATCAAATGCTCCGTTAATGTATTTAGTTGAAAGCTTAAGTTAATTACACAATAGTGACTTTACATGCCTGTATCGCTGGAGTTAAAACGCGACGATGAAACAAAGCTGATGTGACATTTTTAGTAGGTAAATTACAGAAAGCTCTCTGGATCATTACGTGGAGGAGGAGGGGTTAAACACAATCGGAATCAAATTAAGTTCATTCAGTTGCGGCGGAGCGAGTTGGGTTAAGTTGATTCAGCGGTATAGCCGACACGTGCGGCGAGCGCTCGACTTCTGTCTGCGCAATAAGAATAAGAAATGAACCAATAAATTCCATAATATATCTACTAGTACATACGTAATTGAGTTGCTACCTATGCATCTACTATGACAAATAATCTGAATTTAGTGGTTTCTTCTTTATTGGCGGTATACATTTGAGGTAAGAAGGTCGGATTGTGCATGTAGAGGACATATGTAATGGCAGGGAGTTCATTATACGAGCACGCGGGCGAGGCGACAATCACCGAATCCTCGCCGAGCGGCACTCGTCTCCCGCCGCCGCGTCGCGACTAATGAACTGAGTGAGCTCGCCGGACGATTATTTCGCTCCGTGTGCGCCGGAACTTACTACCGACCGGCGACGCAGCTTCCAAACGACCCATTAATATGCAAAACAAAACACAATTAATTGGGTTTTAAAAGTTAACCACCACTACGGTCGAGCTTGAATCAAAATTTATTACGGAAAATATGAACCTTCTCACTGGTGCATAACAATGGTTAATTTGAAATCTGCGGGCGAAGTGGGCTTAGCGATACATCAGGTTTGTCGCGCTATGAGACGGTTATTATGAAAACGTGGCGTCGGAATCCATTGGGGGTTATGAGCTGAGCGGTATGAACTTCCACGTCGAGAATGAATGGTCGAATTAATTGAAATATAGGGTCGTGTCAGTGCGCGATCGTGCGTTGGCGGATTGGGGGATTAAAGTTGCAGTAGGCCGGCGCGGGAGCAGGTGGAAAGCCTAGGGCTGCCAGCTGCTATGTCAATCACTGTCCTCGACTGTCCTAGGCTACGACTAAAGTTCAGTAAAACCTAAAATTGAGCATACAATCCGGGTAAATTCCAGAAACAATTGTAACATTTCTGTGTGATAACAACGGAGACTTTAGCATTCAGAACGAATGCCTATTTAATTATTCTGTTGTGCAACTTAGAGAAAAAGGGTAGTGTGAGTGAAGGCAAAGACCGTTGTAAACAGGCAAGCCGACAACCCTAATATCAGAAGGCAGACAACGGGGGTTGGGGGCCGCTGCACTGCGGCGTGGATCGGCTTGCCTTGCCGAACACGAATCGTTGAAAAATTGCACCGAACGTCTTGGAGACGCCCCTTGCATCGGCGCGGAGCTGAGCTACATACAAATAAGGCTACCCTTGCGTTCACAGCCCGCAACGCCTCACCCGCGCAATCTAATATCAGGGCGGACTTCAACAACTGTGTAATCTTCTAACGACGACTTGTTTTTACTCTAACATGTGCTATTCATGTGGTGTTTCGCTTTTTTATGTATCTAGCTTAATTTTTAATTATTGAAATACCTACGAAGACATCTGTGCTAGTTAACAATGCCATGTCATGTCATATGAAGATGTGACAGGTTAATTTCGCCCCCACTCTGTATATCAATTAAATATGTAACGTTCAATTAGACTACTAAACCTATACTAATAGATAATGATAGATTATAGAGATAGCTATTTCATTACGATTGAAACAAACAACTTCAAAACCGATATCTCAGAACAGCCGGAGGCAAAGGAAGGTCGCCAGGGATAATATTGCTACAAAGCGCAAGTTTAGCAATGACTCGGCGATTCCGCGCGACGTCGCAAGGCAAAGCATCGAGACTTTATCTTTGAAATATCAAAATAAGATTATTTTATTTTGTGTCTGTTACTAGCGACAAGCATCGTTTGGTTTTATACGATCAATGAAAGTCTTTTGTTTTGGTTTTTCAATAAGCGTCGGGGTAGTAAACCTTCTAATAACAATCGAAATGAACGCGTCTAAATCCATAAGTAAAGGCTTCAAGTGAACACTAAACATTATTAAAGGTCCGGTAAGCATCGAGTGCCGGGAGCCGGCGACCTTCATAAAACAAACTTTATGACAAACAATAACATTTATTACATAGCTGAGCATTAATGTGTAGTCCATTTACAGCTGAGCGTCGCGGCGGCGCCCGGCGCCCCAGCATTGTTGGCCGCGCCGCAAACATCTTTTGAGGTATAACTTACCCCAGTGGTACCCGCCAACTTTATATTACAAAGCGTATAATCCTAATAAACGACAATGCTATTATTACAGTTAAAATTTGTTGTTGACAATAACTTATCCTAACTGTCGTTGCGATGGAGCGTGCAGAATTTATTTTCACGACTTTATATATCTTCAGAGAATAACCTAAATTGATAAATTCATGTCTTTCGCGTTAAAGTAAAGTAAAATAGGTTTAATATTTTCTAAACAAGAGTGTTCCAAGCGCGATCCCTGGATTCCGGAGCGGAGCTTAGGACAATGTGTGCGAGACCCGGGTTACTCTAACCGGAATAAAATTTTATATAGAGCATTATACGTGACAAACGACTTGAACGACATGGCTATCCTCTTCCGAGACCCCAGAAATAACGGAACTTTTACTAGCAGGACGTGGAAAATTAAATTATACGTACGAATTCAGTTGAACATACAGCGCTACATGCTGGCTCTAATTAATTCAATAATAGTGATACGGAGCAATTATGAATAAATATATAGCAATAATCGATATTAAACTTTCGTGAGACATATTTTAAATTGTTTATACGACAACGGTTTCACTCACTTGAATTTTGAGTTGCAGCCGCCGCGAGCACTCGAGCCTGAGCAAGGACCCCCGACGGGCCCGAAACATGTCGTCAATAGCGACTAAAAATTCAAGTGAGTGAAACCGTTGTCGTATAAACAATTTTAAATATATAGCAGGTGAACAAAAGTTAAATGTAAAAATATATTTGTTTCTTTACCGCACGGCGATGAGGCGATGACAGATTTCATCAATAAACCACCCGAAAAAATAGCAACAAGTTTTTTTGTTTGAGAAGTTTGAATATATGACAGGAATAAATAACTGGTAGGTACCAAACAAAGCTAACCGCCCCAGTTGCGGTCAAATATTATAACGGCTAGGCCGTTTGCGTTTGTAGTGAATGTCAATGATAAAATAATACCAAGCCTTATGTCTGGCGCGTTGATAAGAATTTAATATGTCATGCATTCGGAGGACGGGGGATTGTACAAAGCCACTGGAGGACATGTGTCAGGCGGCGCTCGAAGCTGCATTTTTTACCAGTTTAACTTGCTGGTCAATAGGCATTTTAGAGATACAAAGTTTAGTGAGAGCTTAAATTCAGCTTTAGTCAGTCAGTTAAACAAAACACTACATAAACATACTATAAACACTAATGTTTTTTTTTCTGTAGAAATTGCGTATTTATAATATTGTATATAATGTATACTTCACTCCCAGAAACTTTCTGGGATCTGTTTTTATAACCTGAAGTATAATGTCCTAGTTTTCCTGGTAACTTGTGCCGTTGCACATACTCGCGATCGCCTTAAAATTAAAAGAACGTGCGCATTTTGAATGAATAGGTATGAAACTTGTTTCACAGTTTTCCCAGACATAAATCCATCGCTTAGCTAGTTTCATTTAATTATTTACCTTTTAGTTACGACTGGTTAGAAGTCTTAACAAAACTAAATGAAATGCCAGACAACAAAGTTACAAAAATACAAGTTAAAATTGCCCGTCTACGGACTAGGTATGCCTAAATAAAAAGTAAGTTTTCGTGGATTCCAGGGAATACTCTCGTCGTTCTAGGTATGAAGCTCATGTAGCACGCAAGCAGCATGTAGCGCACTAAGTAACTCGTAGTCGTTAGCATAAGTGGCGATCGCCCTCGAGGGGGCCGTTTGCGCGCGCGCTGCCAATTACGTGCCGCGTCGCGCTGCTCCGTGCTCCTATTCTGGAATAATATCTCGAATGACCCGTGATAGAGCACTGACCACATACGGTAACGAAGACCAAGATGCTGGTCACGCCGACAAGTGTAACCTAACCTTATTCTTTAATTTTTAAATCGCGTTTAGATGTGTGATGTGATAGACATCGGTAGCTCGTGGCATTTGCTACCTAAATGCCACGAGCTTAGTGATGAGCTTACCACTTTAAACCACTTAAAAGATTAGTGATGAACACACATCGGTAGCTTGTGGCACTTAGGTAGCACTTGACAGTTTGTAACAGACTATTGACGTGACAATACGAGTCGAGAAAAAGGAACCACTAAAAAAAGGAATTAAATAGTTAAACTAATCTTTTAAGTGCTACCTAAATGCCACGAGTTACCGATGTGAAGCTGATGTGTCTATACAGTAGTGGAAAGATGCTCAAACGGAGAGTATTTTTTTGATACCACAGTCCTTCCCATCCCGTTCTGATTGGGCTTTCTTAATAACGGTTATGACTTATGAGTCTTATGACTGTCAGGCCAGCGAGAGCAGTAACCTGGTCCATCCACTAATTAGGAGACTTGCCACGTCGCCGCTTGCCATCTACTTTTCCAACTAACATCAATTTTTAAAAGTTGTTTGATTCACGGCGGGCAATGTGTCTAAAAAACTCGAAATTAAACTATAACGTTACAATCTTGGCGCAAATATCGTCAATATGATTGTTAACTTATATTCTTATTTAAAACTTTGTAAAGAGCTATAACGTGCTGTCATCTGACGATAGACAAATGTTTAAAATATCCGATGAAACAACTTAACTTTGTTCTATATATCGTAAACATTTACACAAATATGTATTTAGAATATTTCTTCGCAAAAATATATTAGCAGCAAGTAACGACATCCCTATTTACTGGCGGCGTCGGAGTGCGGCGCATCGATTGCGTTTACGTGTAATGGTACGCAATAGTCCATTCGTAATGTACGTAATAGTGACGGCTGGCACTCGTCGATGCTCATTTGCGTATCTAAGTGGGCCCGCGGAGGCCATTAGCCAGCTATCGAAGGCGTCGTTACTGGAGTAGCGATAAGGGCTCGCCCGACACTATACTACATTCGCGAAGTGGAAGTAGACGTAGGCGATGTGGGAGCAGTTAGCCCTAATGTTTTAACAACATTTATTAAATAATCGCCTAACGGTAGTTACTTACATATATAAAAAATAGAAAACACAGAAAATGTTTTGCGTATAATTAAACGTCAAGAATTCATAAAAGCTGCTATGTATGTATTATTACATTACCATATCACGAGTATGCGAGGGCTTATAATGTTTATTATTTATACATGAATAATAAGGACTAATAATATTCCATTGCTGTCATTCTACTCAATGAAAACAGTGACACTAAAAATTTGAGTGGCTAGTAAATGTTTGCAATGATAGCCGAGTTACTACCATTGTCCATATCTGCCGGAAATCTTCCGGTGTTAAAATGTAAAGTATGAGTACAGACTTACACTTGACTCTGATGGTAGAGGAGGTAACGCGCAATGGTTTTTTTTAGAAGAGACAGCTCGGTACAAAACCTTTAAGTAAGTAGTTAAATAATTTGAACTTACTGAGCATAATACAAAATTTTAGCCAACCAAAATAACTTTTTACTAACCGCCTGTATTAAGCGGAAAACCTAAGACAACCAGATAAAATGGGGATTGGATCAGAGACAATTAAAAATTCAGTATGATATTATCTATTATAGTATTTATAGTTCTAATTTGTAATACTGTCACAAAATAGCTTTAGGACGTAGTCGGTAGTAACTTTGTAAATATTTGACCCAATTTACACCAATTATTAAAACGACATTTCAACAAACTTACAATCTCATTACGAATATTTATATATGAATGTAAGGTACATACTACTGAATTCACAAAAAAAAGATATATACTACTTACTTATATGTTCAAGTTTCCAAAGAAAGTTCTGTGTTAGCTCTTTAAAGTCCGCTTTTCTGTTCATTCTTCTTCAGTTAAATTAATTTTCCATATTCAGGAGGCAACTTGTTGGAAAATGAAAAACTTTGAAAGTCTATCTGATTGAAGTAAAGACAAGGACAGAGATAATTTTCTTTCACTCTTGTTTTTACCGTCGCAAATATGATTGAACGTCCTACCATACAAGACTTGAATGAAGTAGAACCAATATAATAATTATTTGGTCATCCTCATTACGCAAGAATTTCAATCCAGGATATATGGTTAAACTGTATCATGGTATTGGTTTCGTAAATGGTTGCGATGGTTACACGATCGCGGAGTTTTGTCGTTGATTTTAACGAGATTGCCGGCAGTCGGTGCCGCAGCATCCAACTTGAGGCGAAAGCCTTCCAGCACAACTTTATAACTCTCTGATTTGATATTAAGACCGGGAAAATACTTCGTAGTTTTTTCGCCATCACTCTGAGAACTATAACTTAATTAATTTCAATTATTTCTAATAACTTATAGACTAAATATTTCTATAAAAAATGTTGCTAAATATCATAATGTAAATAGGTTGTTCTTTCATTGAACTTTTGTTTCCCTACATTATCAAGCGTGTATAGGTACATTATATTCTTTATACCTATATATTATGTAGAAGACTTGTTCATTTTTATTTCTCGCTTTTTCTAATAGCATGAATAGCTGGCAAAATAAAAACGGTAAAGAAATTTGCAAGCAATAAAAGGCATTGTAAATAAGCACGAAAAATATGTACACTGAATTGAACTCTTAATAAGAACGCAGTTTTCATTTGGTAAAAAAATTGAAATAACCCATCAAAGTCAATTTGGAATAGTCGTAATTTTAATGAAAATATGCCAGTGGCTTAGACCAAATCAAATTTAGCCAATGACAAAGTTTCCCAGGCAAAAGGAAAACGAAACTTAGCCTTGAGCGCGTTTCGCGGCTAAATGATCCGGAGCAGTTTCCTCCAAAAGTAGAATACATACTTTAATGGATTTTCGGCAACAACTTGTCAATTTTCTTTATTGAAACATGCAGGATTCACATTAAATATAACTTTATCTATTCATTTTATCTAGTCTTTATAATATTTTTAGATTTAGAATAGAATATAATGTATATATTTTCTCATCATTGCTGGTTACATAAGAAAGGTTATAAATAGAACAGACGACATTTAGGTAAGATGATAATCGTCCATAAAAAATCTTTGGTTTTTTGTCACGTGTTGGTTTGTCTTGGCGCACAGTTCCGTTTGTGTTTTGTGAATGAAGTCGTCAAAGCAAAGAAGTAAAAAAGTTAGCTTTACAATTGAATTGTGTTACATAAAGTATGAAATTGGATTGGAAAACAATATAGACGAGATGGACAGTGACGTCATAATCGGAGCGTGCATGCCGCGTGGGTGAAGGTGCAGTGTATGTGTCCGGTCGCATATGTTTTATTCAGTCGCCGTGGCGGCGCGCAGCCGGACAGCCGGCCGGGCCGCTCATTACAATACGGGCCGCCGGCGCCGGCTCGCCGGGTAACTTCTGCGACGCTAGACAACGCGACCGATTAAAATTTCATCTCTCTTTGTCCGGATATCCGATCGATGTGCGCCGGTAATGCGCCGATCTAATTGAATCCATTGATTCTGTGCATACTTAATTCGATAAATATTAGGCAAACATACGGCATTCAATATAGATGAGAAGAGACGCTCTTTGGTATTTCCTAGTAAGTTCAATGATAACTTAACGCAGGTTGTTAAGCCCTTAATTATTTTGTTAGTGATGCATTTACATAATAATATTATGCAGCAAAGCTATAATATATAGCAGGTAGTAGGTAACGTCTTATGCGAGAATTGAAAACACGCTTGTGGTTATGGCTGCGTCACTTTCGTTTGCTATATTGAGGAAAGTGGTGCAACTGGAACAAACACGGACATGACTGTTGTCAGAATTATAAATAATATAGTACAAATTTTCACGTATAATAAACCCAAAAACTGATGAATGATAAGAACTGAAAGATTAACTGATTAAAACGATGACAAGCGAATTCCAAGCTTTTGCCAATAGAAAATTAAATAATCTGAGACAGCTGAACAACCTGTCGTTTAGAACTTTTCAATCGTTTTGCGAAACTCATCTGAGCGCAGATGCAAACCACGATGACTCATAAATAAAGTAAAACGGACATTGTCTCTAGCCGTCCGGAAGCCATCTGAATATCGCACGTAGCACCGCGTCTCCGGAGCATTACTCAAGTATCTAAAATAAAAAGGCGACAAAGAAGGCCATTTGTTTTGGTATTACGCTATCGGTCGCGACACGGAAGTGCCAGGAGAGCCCGGGTGGAGTTTTAGTGACCGTTCGATTTTTCAGCTCGCTCCTGCAAAATGTTTAACAAAAATCGCAAATAGGGAGCGAAGTCAAATAATGCGTTTGGCGACAGAGCGCGTTGGTGAAATACTTTATGAAGTAATGTGTGCTACGGAAATATGCCTCTTCCCGGCGTTGTGGTTCAACTTGCTCTATACAACGATGCGGTTAATTTGAAGGAATAAATCAGGCTTGCTTTATATTCCCGTCACAGCCGACAGCGGAGCCTGAGAAGCTATTACAGTAGCCGTAATGAGATTTAGAGCGCTCATATAAAGTTATTTATGTGCAGAACGCGCCTCCAGCGCGAGAGAAGCGCACTGCCTCAAAAAGCACTAAGTATTTACAAAGCATTAAAAGGTATATTCTTAACAGAAACAGCTTACGAGCTGAGCAAAACAAACCGCTCGTTAAAGCTAATTTCTTAACCCATTTTAAACGACGCCGCGGCCGTCGTTTTTAGCAACTTTAATGTAGAATTTATTTCGTGACATTTAAAGCGACATAACTTTTCGTAAAGGAGTTACTTCGATATATACTTAAAGAATTATATTCCAAGTTATTTCGTCTACATTTTAAATTAACTACTACCTAATATTGGGTGGATTTACGTAAAGTCGAGAGCAATTTAGTGCACTTCTCTTGGGAAATGACCTGTTGTAATACAGGCAAGTTAGCTGCTGGCAACGTTGCGGTAACGGTCGTTTTATTCAGAACATTACATTTTCAGTGCTATTAAAATAGCAAATTGTTTTTCTTACTTTCCAAGTAATGAAAAAATAATTCATGGTGAAATTGTTTATAAAAAAAATATGCCAAAATTCATCTTATAAATGCAAAATACTAAACACTGATGAGACCATGTAGTGCAGCACAGTAGGTGTATATTATGTTGAAATTTAAGGACTATAATATAAGTAAAATTTAAAGATTTAGTTTCATGTACATTGAAGTTGCAGCCGTCCAAAGAACAAGAAGACCGGATACCATCAGGCAGGCTGTATGCTTGTCTGCCACCGAGGTGATATAAAAAAGGTGCTGCGAAACTGCGTACGCTTTATGTCAGTGGTTAAAGAATTGGTGTCGACGTACTGGATTATTTTATACTTTATTATATTATACTAAAGATTATATTTAGTGATAGACTTGTTCCAGAAAAAACAATGTTTATAACGTGTAAGTAGTAAGCCAATAAGCGTAACATACTCCACAACACAAGCTTTAGTAATAGTAACGAGAGAGGGGCGTATTATCAAGGTACGGTGTGTTATTACGTAGCCGGCGTGCTCGGCGATACATCACACAATAACACGCCTTGTACTGTTTATCTACTGACGTGACGCAATCTATACACGTGCTCGGCCGGCGTGCTAGACGGTACGGTTCGACCGGTTTCCACTTCCAATTGGCATAAAACCTAACCGTGTGATATTCCCCGATTGTTAGTTGCACAATGCAAGGCAATATTTTATGTCATTAATCGATTCAATTATGTACAATTACGAATATTAAATCACATATAATAGTCGAATTTTATAATATATGCGCCCTATACATCAATTTTATTTTAATAAGCATACTTTTGGCGAATTATGACTCTTATTATATGTAATATCATCATCATCATTTCAGCCTATATACGTCCCACTGCTGGGCACAGGCCTCCTCTCATGCGCGAGAGGGCTTGGGCTATAGTCCCCACGCTAGCCCAATGCAGATGTATGCAGGTTTCCTCACGATGTTTTCCTTCACCGAAAAGCTAGTGGTAAATATCAAATGATATTTTGTACATAAGTTCCGAAAAACTCATTGGTACGAGCCAGGATTTGAACCCGCGACCTCCGGATTGAAAGTCGGACGTCATATCCACTCGGCTACCACCGCTTATATTATATGTAATATACCCATTTTTATATAAGTGATATTATGTTTCTATTAGATATGAGCGCCGCGCCGGCGCGCCGCCGCCGCCGACGCTGCGCTATCGGCGTGGCATCGGCGTGACCTTGATAGATACTACTACTTTCAGAATCAGATAATATATATTTTATCTAGTTTAGATCTTTAACGGCGCCAGTCTGAATAGCTTATAGACATTCAAAAGGTATTTTAGGTCCATATAATTCAAAAATATTGATGGTAAATCAAACTTTTCTGTTTCGTAACCACGCTACTAGTGTTAGAGCAATGGAATGACTAATTTTGCCAGCTGGCTAGCTCATCCGTAATTCACCGCGAATTCAATCATTGCAAGCATGGTTTGAATGTCTTTAAAAGGTGTAAAAAGGGGTTAATTTCAGATATTAAGCGTTTTCACGCCCAAAGGTCCGGGCGTTGGCTACGTACGCAAGGGCGTCAGAAACAGAATCGGGTCTCATTTAAGCTTGGCCATTGTTCTAATTTCAAACTTTGCTCTCTCGTAACCCAATCTATTGCCTCGCATCGCTCGCACAGAAGTAAGACTGAACATCCAAGTTTTCGGCCCTGTTTGGAGCCTAACTTTCGGGCTCGCTTTTAAAATGCTTGATCATTGGTTCTTCTCCGATCTTAGCTCCACTGCAGCACGGCCTTTGGCCTCGCACGAATGCACCTGCAGGAAAGCTCCAGGTCTTTAACACTATGGCCTCGGTCTTTATCGGCCTTCGGACTTGCTTACACTGGACCAATAGTTAAATTCCAAGCTCTGCTCTCTTGCAGCTTGGCCTTCGGCCTCGCACAGAAGCTCGCTGTAATCGGCGCTCCGGGCATTCGGCCGTCAGCCAAGTTCACACTTGGCGTTCGATTCTAAGCTGTATGCTTGCTTACCTGCAGCTCAGCCTCTGGCCTCGCATGGGAAGGCGTCGGAATCAGGTCTTCGGTGTTAGGTGGAGCTCGGCCTTGGGCCTCACTTTTTGACATAAATCGGTTTGTTGGGTCGATATTGATTAATGACGGGGCTTGATTTTCCTCACTTCGGCTCTTTGAAATGTCGACCAGACGTTTCCCTGATACAGTCAATCCGCTACTTTTTACTTAGCACTAAAGATAAGGGCCTCGCAAAGATCTTCCGGCTAGGGCCTCGCCAAGATTCAGACCGCCTCTGATGCCGCGCGATACCGTTTATACTATATAAAACTTTTTTCGTACCTTTATTCAATAAATTTTGCTTGAAATCGAAAAATGCACTTATTTAGTAGTAGTAGTAGTAGTAGTAAACTCTTTATTGTACAAAAAGACATATTAAAAATAACATACAAAGTTATTTTATAACTTTCTTACAGCAAAAACATGTTTTTTCGGTAAAATTTTGGGTTAAATTCTTTTTTCATTAATCAAAGGTGTTTCAAGGCCACGCCGCCGATTCGCCGCCGCCGCCGACCGATTTTGACCGGCGCGCCGCCGCCGGCTAAATGCCTATCGGCGCTCATATCTAGTTTCTATAAACAGAACTACAAAAATGTCAAGTGGGTGTAAAATTAACTGCCACATCTTTAAATATGTTTGTAAAAATGTACAATGCATAGGTATAGTAAGTACGCGTATTATGTTGAAGAAGGTTTGTAAACTCGATGACTTGTCTGAAACATAGTGTTTAAATTGCTTTCGCGATGGAACGAATGGACATTTATTTTCACGAATGAAACCATTAAAACCCGAGCCGCGGGATAAAATCGAGCTTCCCGAGAATTAATCGATTCTATTTCTAACTCAAACAATATGTTCAGCCGGAATACGAAATTGAACGCATAATAAAAAAACTGCGTTTGCTTTCGTGGTGGTTAAGTACAAATCAATATGCCATTGGACATTAGGCACTTATTACAGGAGAATACAACTATCGCTAACACGCAGGCCTGTTTTGGACAATGGCGGCGCGCTATTATAATTATTATTTTTATTCGAGGCGGCGAATGATCGATCGTGTGGAGGGCACGCGGAAACGAACTCCTTTGTTCAGGGTGAGATTAATCACATGGGTCTACGTATGACGGAGTTGAGTAGAGATATTCATTAGCGCCAAGTGATCCGGGAACTTGGCCCACTACACTCCGCCTAGCGAACTTGATCGCGATCAGTCAACAGCAACATAAAAAGTGAAAGCCGACCGCAAACTTTGCTTTTATTGTTTACTTACTCGTTTAGCGATATAATACTGTGACCGACTCCGACAGGGGGTCGTACGGCGATCTATTTATCGTATTTAGTAGCTAATATTTAAAGCTGCAGCCTGTCTTATTCACAAACCATATAATCAAAATGCAATCTAACTTCTAAGTTCGAAAATTAAAATATCGACTTCTACATTTCAAGTAGTTTTCATTGAGCTAATCAGCTAAGAGGTACAAAATAACATCAATATTTCAACAAACGATAACTAAAACATCGTATTGTATTTTACCGGATGTTCCTGCAAATAAGCGGATGTCGGCCCACACAGAATGGCCGTTAAACACAGGCTAATGAATGACACAACATTCGATTCGCACCTGCCTAGTTACATAGCGATCGATTCAAAATTCAATGCCCCTCTATGTATTCGTTTGAAAGTCTGTTCACGTACGGAGTACAATTTATTCGGGCAACTTAAGGAATAAAATAAATTTCGCGGCCGTTTTACCTTTTCGCATGGGAAGAGGAAGAACGAATTCAGGATGTATTCCCGGTGCCGTATGACGCTATGCTGACTCGGCATTACGGCGGCGCCATGCGAGTCTATAGCTACATTGTACGCCGGAGTCGACTCGGCGCTTTTTGAAACGGTGACGCGACTCATATTTATCCTTATTTATCAGAATGCGGTAACATTAATATAAATTGTACCACATGCCGTAACGTGAAACGACATTAACATTATAATATGTTAACATAAATCAATTGTAGCTTCCGATGCAGAAAGCCTTTAACGTCGGCATCATTGGCGTCGGCGGGTCGCGTCGCATAGTCGGTAACGCGATATCGCAAACAAACGCTTGGACACCGCGCCTCGCGATGTCAATTAAGCTAATTAAACACACAGTGGGGGAGAGTGGACGTCGCAGCCCCGACGGCCGCGCGGTTACCACGCCAGCCCGCCTACCCCTTGACTGACGCATCTGTCCATGCCAAATATAACCAACAACAAAAGCCATTTCTCGCACGAATGCTAAACTCTTGTATATGCAGACGAGTGCAGTTACTGTGCTTATATGTAAATGTGTGTTCGGGAATGAACAGCTGAGCTTGAAATGCATTCATTCGTAAACACCAGGAAGAGGTAAACTTTACAAAGCAAAAGTCAAACGGGAAAATATGCAAACACAATGGGAAATGCTCCGCTTTAGTGGTAAGTAATTACTCGCCGATGGAATTATGGAAATGAACGATGAAAAGACAAATAATAGAATGAGTGCTAACAAGAGATAAGACACGCCTTAATTAATAAAGTTAGCGCGCTTGTCTTGGAGCGGCGCGGCGTGCGGTGGAGACGGCCGCGACGCTGAATCCGAATCGGATAATCGCATTCGGCTAATTGAGCGTTAGATTGACGCTATCGGGCCACCGGCTGAGCAGCGGCTGGGCCCCGCAGGACCCTACGCCTGATCTACCCGCTAATACGCCCGAATCACGGGATCAATCCAAAAAGGAAAACTGCCAGGACAAATAATAGAAAAGACACTGTGTAAAAACGTTTCTTCAAAAGAGATAAAGAGTGGAATGGGATAAAGTTGGAGATGCTGGGCAACCGAGTAATGGGCCTCGTAGAAAAATAACACAAAGGGTTGTAGGCGTGCGTCAAATTTCGGAAAGTTTTAACGAGTGGGGTGAATGCCGCGAGGGGGACCGAGGTGCGTGTCACGCGAGCTTTCGTCAATGTGCATTTAACAGTTATTATTATCACCCGACAATGGTATACGTAAGGCTAATAACACAATATGAAAAGCCCGACTCGCATGCAGAGAGCGAGATGCCACATACGTATGTTATGATAAGGGACCGCAAGTGCTATTCTTCCTTCTTCAGTTTTATTTATAAAGGTTTAAAGGTACGGGGGAGGATTACGTCTCTTACGTATTTCGGTCAAGGATCTTCAGAACCACTGTCCCGTGTGTACCAGGACTAACCAAACAGTGTTATGAGTATTAAGGTATTCAAGGGGCATGGCACATGAGAATCATATACTTATCCAAAATTGTGTCAGTGTTAACTTTTTCGATAAAAAATTAAAGTTGCTAATTTAAGCTTGTAATATTTTTATATGGATTAAATTATAATATACAAGTTGACGAATATGACGGAGGAAGTCAAGGCCGATCAAGCACTGATTAAACAGGTGTTTAAGTAGTTAGAGACTGAAAGAGCGAATCCTGTATGTTCTGCCAGCATTGCTTGTACATTATTTATTTTAGTTATTTAATATTTATTCAATTAGTTGACTGCTGTTGACGTAACCGATAACTGCGAAATTTGTCGGCTATTGCTATTTTCTTGCTCAGCATTGCGTTGGTTTATGCCAAATAATACCAATTTATATTAATATTAATTAATTAAAATTAAGTATTTTACTGAACTCTTTCTGTTCAGTAAAATACTTGTTTACTCAAGCCAAACGAAGATTAATCATTTTACGAGACAAGTGATTGTAGTCAGACTGGCTGATCGAGGTCCGCAACATATAGGCTGATCTTTTGGTACCTGCTGTTTCGGTTAACGTGCAGGATTAGATATAGATTAGGCACTAAAGTCAGTCGTCCATTGTTTAATGGTGACCGTGACCTGGCGGGTCTGGCGGCTAGTATCACTTGCCTTTCTTAACATTTACGGTTTCTACGGCCGCTATCTTTACGGCCACCTATAAAGATTAATTTTACTAGAAGTCTAGTTAGACTGATCACAATATTATAGAATGCATAGGAAAACTAAACAATTTATAATATTTTTAATTCAATTTGTGCAGTTTTATGCGAAGTGGCGGAAAATCTTTTTACTGTTAAATTGAGGCGTTTTTTTAGGTAAGTAAGTCATTACATATTATTACCATAAATAGTGGGATTCTCAAGATAGTAAGGCTTTTCGTGTATTTTATTAATAACTGTACACCTATTTAAATAAATAGCATTTAGTCTATGTGAAAATAACTGTATAATTTTTTTTCCCAGTATCAGCAAATAATTAATTATTAGTTAAAATTAATTTCGGGCCAATTAAGGGTATAAAATAGACAACCACAATCATCGATATGAAATAAGTAGGTACCTAGGTACATAATATATGCACGTACAAGTACATTGTAAAAACAGCCGCCGTTATTAAAACACAAGTCCCTTTTTGTGGAATGCGTCAATGACTAAGTGAATTATAATAAAAAAACCGGCCAAGTGCGGGTCCCGTACCATTACGCAACAAACGGCAAAAAATCCTTATAGCGGCAACAGAAATACATCATCTGTGAAAATTTAAACTGCCTAGCTATCACGGTTCATGAGGTACAGCCTAAGTAGACAGACGGACAGCGGAGTCTTAGTAATAGGGTTCCGTTTTTACCCTTTGTGTGCGGAATCCTAATAAAAACGACGTATTTGCACTCGACCTCGTGCAGCGGACGAATAAACTTTCGTTTGGGGCGCTTTATGGGCGAAAAAATTGAGAAAAGTTAGAGCGTAACGGCCGGTGGCGATGCGGAATAGGGGTTCCGGCGAACGGTGAGTTTAATATAATATGTAAATCGAAAGGCAACACCGAGACCTCACGCTCCTCACGCTCCTGGCAGATAGGTACCAGCCGAACTCATATCGGCGCAATGTATATTGGCGGGCGTCGTAAATTATCGTAGGAAAGCCGTGGCAGAAGTTTTACGCTGGAGCACCGCGGATGAGGTTGGACGCGGAGCAAGTGAGAGCAAGGGTTACGAGCCTATGAATGCAAATGAGCGTCGCGCGGGCGGAGGTCGGTTTATCGGCGGTCATTTACATAAAGCCCTACCTAGGACTGCGAGCTGGCCGGCGGACTCACGCTTACCTATTATTGCTGATAACATCCATCTAGTAATTATAACAGCTAATCTTCATGATAAATACCTGAAACCAACAAAATATACTATTAACATAAATTTGAACACTTATTAATTATCAAGGGAGCAGTAACACAAATTAATTCAGACAATGGAATCGTTAATTCCACAGTCGATCCCGCGGAGGAATTGGAAACGAATTAGATTAGGCAGGCACTCGTACTCTAGGCGCAGTATAGGCGGAATAAGGTCACAGCGGCGGACGATCGAACCAAACCTAATATAATACCTATAGATCGATGGGATACGCTCCCTGGTATTAGACGCATCTGTCTTTTGTCTGCTATCATTATAGTTGACCCTTAGACTGGAAGACATCAAACGCTATCAACAGAAAATCTTGGCTTTAATTAACCGATTCTCTAGTTTTATTTTTCTCTTTGTTTTGCTAATGACTGAAATGTATTCCAATTGGGTAAATAATATGATTATTACGGGATATGTTTTAGTAACAATGTTAACATTTTTTTCAATTCTCAACTCCCACGTTACTACTTCGTAATTACTTTCACAATGTTGGTGACGGATATTAAATAAACAAAGATATAGTTAAAATTTTTTGAACTGATCTTGTTCACTTACCTGTACTAACAATGGCATTGTTCTATTACAATCCTATTATCTGCTTTTGTTCTTGTAGGCGCCAACCAATTTACTTACAAAATAAGTTAGAAGTACAATGCATGTATATTGAATTCTAAACCTTATTTCTTGTTGAATGGGGTTAAAATGGTCTAAAAAGATAATATCATATTCAATCTTTTGGAAAGTCACATGCACCTTAGCCACGACAGGGACGTATTCGGTGTTAAATAAAATACGTAGAAAGATAAAAATGTTTATTTATTATACATATTAGTTAACAAAAATAATCACATTTAATCAAAATCAACAAGTTCTTATACAAATATATATCAATCTTCAATCTGCAAAATATTTTACATACTACTAGAGCCAAAAAAAGATACATAAGTGTATATATAAAAAAATAATCCCATGTATCCAAAACCAACAGATTCTTATATAAAAACATGCCTATAATCTTAAAACTATAAAATATTTTACATACGTGATATACATATTAAATAAAATATGCAGAAAGATAAAAAAAGTATAATTATTATACATATTAGTTAACAAAAATAATCAAATATAAGCAAAATCAACAAATTCTTATACAAATATATGTAAATCTACAATCTGCAAAATGTTTTACATACTACTATAGCCAAAAAAAGTTACATAAGTGTATATATAAAAAATAATCTCATGTATCCAAAATCAACAGATTCTTATACAAAAATATGCCTATAATCTTAATAAGTACTACAAAATATTTAACATGCGACTAGAACCACAAAATAGTATAAATAATGAGATGTTATGTGTATGTGTACCTATAAAAAAATCACATGCAAAATCTACATATTCTTATAAAAATAATATATAATCTCTAATATATAATCTAAATATCTGTTTATCATTCGGATTCGGTTTCATCAGACTCTTCAGTCACGTTTATAATTAATGGAGGGTGACTATAATTGCGTTTCATTTTTTTTTCTAAATTGACAACATGCCTACAACAATTCCTCCAATGGGAGTTTGTCGCGTTTATCACATTTCGGATAAGATTTAATACCCCTTCACTAAATTTCGGTTCTGTATTTTTCTTTCTTATATTTGCTTTCACGTCACTCCACATCAACTCTATGGGATTTAGTGTACAGTAGTAAGGGGGTAATCTTAACACTTCGCAACCCCTTTCTTTAGCTTTTTCATCCACGTGATAACTTTTTTTGAATGTCTTGCTTTTTACAATTTTTAGCAAGATTTCTTTCGTGGCCTTAACCGGGTAATCTATTTTATGCTTTTTTAAAAAAATTTGAATTTCGCCTTTTTTTGTATTAGTGCAAGGCACTAACTCCTTTTGCCGGGAGTGATATGACGCATTGTCCATCACAATGACACTCCCGGCAGGAATATTTGGCAGCAACTGGTTCTCAAACCACCTTTCAAATAAAGCGGCGGTCATGTCTTCATGGTAGTCGGCACTACAATTGGCTATGTTTTTTGCCGAGAGTAGTAAAGCGCCGTCCACCCAGCCATCTTCTGATCCAGCATGTAGAATAATTATTCTTTTGCCTCTTGATGCCGGCGCGTCCAACGTACACTTACTGTCTTCTTTGGTCCAGCCTTTGTTTGCGACGTCATGGGTGTCGTACCACGTTTCATCTAAAAAGACGATACACTTTCCCATGTCACGAAATCTCAATATTTCTTGTAAATATTCGTCGCGTAGGTTTATCAGTCTTGGAGAGTCCATTAAAATTTGTCTTTTGTTTAAAGTAGAATAACGATATCCCAAATGCTTCAGCGCTTTGCACAAATATGATTGTGAATATGGAAAGGTTGCACCATCTTTAGTTAGTTCTTCATATATCATCATTGTAGTGGGTGACATGTTTTTAGAATAAAAATCACTTATTACTCTGTCAATGAAGTCTTTGGTGAAGCTATCGATCTTTGTGAATTTAGATTTATTCACTTTCGGCTTCCTAGGTTCTTTCCGGGCAACTACTCTCTTGACGGTACTCTCACTATATTCTGTCAATTCTGCTGTGCGCTTGATTGCACCATATGGTCCGTTTTCAGCAAGAACTTTTTTATGAACTGCTAAAACAGTTCGTTGAGCACCAATGTCTAAGTGAACATATGACTTATGTCCACTTGCACTCGCGTTGACCCACGGTCGCCACATAATTATTATCAAGTCCGGTAAAACGTAGCCAGGGTCGTTAAAATCACAAGGTACAAAATCCAATCGAAAGCAGGGAATGTCCGGTAAAACTTAGCCAAGTTGCGTAAAAGATCAGTAGGAATTGAATAAGAACACATGTACTGAACGAGCGAAAGCCAGTTAGACACTAAGATTTAAAACTATCATATCATAATGTGTCCCACAATTTGATAACAGGCCAAACGACGACAAACTCCCATTGGAGGAATTGTTGTAGGCATGTTGTCAATTTAGAAAAAAAAATGAAACGCAATTATAGTCACCCTCCATTAATTATAAACGTGACTGAAGAGTCTGATGAAACCGAATCCGAATGATAAACAGATATTTAGATTATATATTAGAGATTATATATTATTTTTATAAGAATATGTAGATTTTGCATGTGATTTTTTTATAGGTACACATACACATAACATCTCATTATTTATACTATTTTGTGGTTCTAGTCGCATGTTAAATATTTTGTAGTACTTATTAAGATTATAGGCATATTTTTGTATAAGAATCTGTTGATTTTGGATACATGAGATTATTTTTTATATATACACTTATGTAACTTTTTTTGGCTATAGTAGTATGTAAAACATTTTGCAGATTGTAGATTTACATATATTTGTATAAGAATTTGTTGATTTTGCTTATATTTGATTATTTTTGTTAACTAATATGTATAATAATTATACTTTTTTTATCTTTCTGCATATTTTATTTAATATGTATATCACGTATGTAAAATATTTTATAGTTTTAAGATTATAGGCATGTTTTTATATAAGAATCTGTTGGTTTTGGATACATGGGATTATTTTTTTATATATACACTTATGTATCTTTTTTTGGCTCTAGTAGTATGTAAAATATTTTGCAGATTGAAGATTGATATATATTTGTATAAGAACTTGTTGATTTTGATTAAATGTGATTATTTTTGTTAACTAATATGTATAATAAATAAACATTTTTATCTTTCTACGTATTTTATTTAACACCGAATACGTCCCTGTCGTGGCTAAGGTGCATGTGACTTTCCAAAAGATTGAATATGATATTATCTTTTTAGACCATTTTAACCCCATTCAACAAGAAATAAGGTTTAGAATTCAATATACATGCATTGTACTTCTAACTTATTTTGTAAGTAAATTGGTTGGCGCCTACAAGAACAAAAGCAGATAATAGGATTGTAATAGAACAATGCCATTGTTAGTACAGGTAAGTGAACAAGATCAGTTCAAAAAATTTTAACTATACATATTTCTATAAAAATGGTCAGCGCGTCTTTTTTGGTATCGTTATGTAAACACGAATGAGTTGCTAGTATTGCGATATTCATGAACATTACAAATCTAACCCGTTACCCCAGTGATGATAATCAAGCTAAACTGTGTCTCTAACAAAGATACGACAGTATGTATGCAGTGGCGGCACAGATTAGAAAGTACCTTGAATAAATTTGTAACTTTAAAAGCAGACGTGAGGATGTTCGTGTTTGATAAAGGTCTGATCTGTCTGGTGCTAACTGCGACACTGGGCCGTAACTTTACGCGCTGTTTATTCCCTGCCGGCGCTATCTCGAGATCGGCTCATAAAACCGTCGGGCTCGGGCATTGTTTTATTATCGACCCCGCTCCTGTAATCCTGCACAACGACGCTGCTCCACAATCTGTCGCCATTCATTAAGTCATACTGACCGATTGTAATTTGAATCCGTTCTGTTGTGTACGTGTTTCTCGCACGTACTGAAGGATATGCCAGATGTTCATATTGTTTTGACGTTTTAGAGTGTACGGACGTGAATTTTTATTATGATTAGAAGTAAGTTAATTATTTTTATTTTTTATCTAATACTGAGGAGTTTATTTTTAATAGGCGACTGGACGGGGCAAAGTTCAAAAGGAAGCTCTTAATCGCAACAAGATATCTAGAGAGGACTGTGCTGACCCGAAAGTTTTCTGGTGCTATGTTTACAAGGCGCTCAACTCTTCAAAAACAACGATACATCAAAAGTGAGTTACAAGTTAACTGGCGCTACCCGCGCGCGGCCCACGGCGAAATTTCGATTTAAGCTGACACGGGTACTAACCGCCCGCGCCGAGCTTTCCTTGTTGACTTTACTGCGAGACTTTCCAAGTTACCCACTCTTATAAAAGTGGCCTCGTTAGACTGCTCCTCAGCGCCATTGATGTAAAATTGTATTAAAATACTATGCAAACTTATATATCACCGGCACGTGACTTTATAATAAAAGAGCTTTACAATATAAAAATAATGTTTTCTATGTATGTATGGCTTGGAGCGAACGACGAATCAAATATGTCGTAATTCTTAAGCGTTCACGTGGCTATTCAACAAGTAGAACCGTGTAAGAAAGGAGGAGCGCTCAAAGAGGACCGACGTAGGGCGGGGCCTTCTGAAAAACCAGTAGCGTGATCTCAACACATTATACATGTAACGGTCGTCAGTCTCTTGTTGCTAAGACATTATGCCAGCATGTTTGTTCGATACACAAGTCCATACAGACACCTATTCAGCTTGGATACCCTGCGTGTTTTATTGTGGAAAGTTTGAACAGAGTGAACTTTACACAACGAATTACTGTGAGAAGTAGATGTTTAAATTTCACGCGGATAGACGGTTCCCGCGAAGACAGTAAAGAACCTAAAGCGTACAGTTTAAAAGTTTTGGCGAAGCGAAACACTAACGCGGCGCCTGGAAAGTTGCAAGACGGAGCTGACGCGAGTGGGGGCGCGGGGCGGGGGCGTCGTGATCTCCCTGTCAAACTGAGAAATATTGCCGCGAGTCGAGTCGAGCCGAGCCGAGCCGAGCCGTTCAATTCAACTTCCAGACATTTGAGGTTGATAATTCTACATTTTTAGGGTTCCGTACCCAAAGGGTAAAAACGGGACCCTATTACTAAGACTCCGCTGTCCGTCCGTCTGTCTGTCACCAGGCTGTATCTCATGAACCGTGATAGCTAGGCAGTTGAAAATTTCACAGATGATGTATTTCTGTTGCCGCTATAACAACAAATACTAAAAAGTACGGAACCCTCGGTGGGCGAGTCCGACTCGCACTTGTCCGGTTTTTTCACATAGTAGTTCCAAAATTAAGGGCGGACTCTATCCACCACCATCTTGTTATGTTTTTGAGGAGCTTACGTAAACAAGTGTATATTTTCTTAAGGCTTATTATTAACCGGGCAGCTAAAATATTAAACAGGAACTTTCACTGGACATATAATAATATAATTTGGCTGTGCAAATAATATTTTAGCACCAAATAATTTATATTAGCCTCAAATTTAAGCATCATATTATTAAAAAACTGGCAGCAAAATCAAGCCACCCAAAAAAATTATAGGGAACTTGAAATGATAGGTTGGCGTCTAAAATAATAAGTTGGCAACTAATATTGTAAAGCGATCATAAAATTTGGTTGTTTATATATTTTGTACATGTACAGAATACCTAAGATACCTAGGCTGTACTCCTCATACTGACCAACATTTGTTCAGCGACTTTTAAAAATAACTTGTGGTTTGATTTTTAATACACTTTAAAGTTTATTCTAAAACGCAATGTATTGCGAATTTTGTTATGTTTAAGGCGTAACAAGCAACGTCAATCACAATGATATGGCGTGGCGATGACGTCCATTGAAGATAATATTTATTTTGTATGAAAAATAGGGAGTCTAAATACATCATAATTTTTAAAAGTTGTTGAACTAAAGTGTCACCGTTTGAGGAGTACAATCTATGTTTTAATTATTTGCTCGTGTTACAGGCCACACTCGGTATACATAAGCTTTCAATACTCCATTTTTAAATAATTTAAATTTAAACATATGCATACCTAGTACTTTAAATTGACAAATGTCCTAATCCACAAAACACCACAAATTTATTTACCAATAATACCCTACTATACTTGCTATACTTATAGTTGAAATTCCTAATCATGAAACACTTAATGGCCATTATACCATTAGGTCTTTAAATTTTTATTACTAATTTCAATAGTTACCACTGTGTTCTGCCAGAGTCAAATGATAGGTGCGACGACGAGCGAAGCGAGGAGGAGCGTGTTAGGTTGACCGTGTATTGACCAAACAAAATATTTTAAAAGAACTTCATCTTTAAATTAATAGATAGCCGTTTTCTTTTTAAAATGTGCTTCATAAATAGTCGCCAATATAATAATTCAGTTGCCAAATAAATATTTGGTACCTACCTGAAAATAAACAAAAGCTGTAACGGCATTAAAATACAACTCATATTGATATATTTTAAGGCTCCGTTTTTGTTGCCAAACTATTAATTTTAGTACCCATTTCTATTATTTTAAACTACCCAAATTCGATTAATTAGTTGACCGGTTAAATACGTGCCTTTTCTTAATAACAGGAGTCTTTATAAAACGGCTGATTAAGCTGATTTCAGTGATTTCCCTATGGACACCATACAAAAATAAGCTCTTTTGAAATGACACTTCTCAACTAAAGCCCCTGCTACACGGCAGCCGACAAGCCCCCAAACCGCGTGGCCTTGGTCTGTCCCGGACCGTGTAGACAGTTGTTACCAACAAAATTTCGTTTGACCTCCGGACGCCCTTGGCATGCGAGCGCGCGCCAGCGACCGCGGTCTGAGCGGTCGGTCCGGAACCGTGTAGCCGCCCGACGCCGACCGCACTAGGCCATTTCGCTCGAAGGACGCGCCGTGTGCGCTCGTGTGGTTAATAGCCATGCCATGGGTACTCAGTAGCATTTCTAATAATTCATCAAATACTTTCCTCTTCATTCTCAGAAAGTTATGTATGTCCCCGTAGCGTAGTCCAGCGAATTCATTAAGTTGAAATGACTCAACAAATGCCGTTTTTTGAGCCAGCGTTTCATTCATATACCCTTTTCTTTTTTTACAAACTTTTTATTAACTTGCAATATACCTAATGTAAGTATGTAAGTATGTAAATATGTTTTTATGGGTCAAATCTTGCAAGTTAAATTAGACCCACTTTCTAGTTTCCGATGGAGCTGAAAATTTGCATACATATATAAGTCGGGTGACAATGCATTATTATGGTACCATAGAGCTGATCTGATAATGGAGACAGGAGGTGGCCATAGGAACCCTGTGATAGAACAACGCGACCTAATTGTGTTTGGGGTTTTTAGAATTGTCTCGACGAGTATTAGATGCCTCTGGAAAGAAAAGTACAGTCAGCGATAAAAGCTTGTACCAAATATTATTTTTTTGTCATTGCACTAGTATGAGTAGGTAGGTTATGAAATTTGGCGCCCCGGCCAATAAGTTTTGCCGCCCCAGAAGTGAATAAAGAAAAACAAAATGCAATCCGCCAGGGGTGGCATACGCCGCCCTTAGGGCCATACGCCACTGAGTAGGTACTAATGCCACGCCAACTTTCTGAAAGGTTAGGGGCCATTTTGTGCGCTTGCAATACGTGTTGTCTGTCCGCGACTTCTGAACACACTGTGGTTTGCCACCGTCTAGCCAGACAACTCAGACGGACCCACACACCAAGGACAGACCTAGGTCAGACGGTTAGTAGGCTTGTCGGCTGCCGTGTAGCAGGGGCTTAATTAAGAATACTGTTTTATTGATTTCCAATGACAGTAGGTATTGTTATTTAACCAACACAAGTGTTTTTTTTACGAGATAAGTTTTAGAAGGTTAAGTGTAGTTGCGGTATATATTGAGACTATTGGGGGATCCGACCGTGCTTCCTCTGCGCTAGTCCTGTCCCCGCGACAAATTAACATGCTCATCGGCAGTTGCGCCACTAGATTATGGCGCTTCATGGCGCGATTGTATTTTAAGTGTATTATCCAATTTGGTGAATATTGTGCGTGTGGTAATCCGCGGTCGTGGTCCACATCCGAACGTTTAGTCGCGAGCCGTGGTAACGCTACAATGCCTGCATTATCGTACGCCGCGATGGACCGAGCTGGCGCACTTAATAGATTTTGTTGGTGCTGGATCGGACGCGGTCAGCCTATAGCGAGCTAACGGGATTATCGCTCGTATTCGAGTTTAGTACGATGGTGAAATGAACGACGCGCATATACCTATGGTATATTATGTACCTATGTTACATAGCATAATTTTATGTTACTACCCGGCTCAGTTGCCTGTCAACGTCGCGTCGCAACGATTATGGCGTCAGTAAAATGCACTTGCATATTAACATATTTTTATCTACAAATGTGGCTAATGATAGCAACATGCTTAAATTAAAATACAACCCACTCAAAGATGCATTAAGTAATGAGAATCACTGTAAAAATAAAAATCACTTTCAGTTAAACAATTCATTGCGCAACTCTTTAGCGGCACGCGTTGGAATTGGGTGAAATAATTAAAATCGGTGCAAACCATTAAAAGCGCAGTTTATAATAGGAGAGTGCAGTGTGGAGGGTCCTCCATGTAGGCAGTTAAAGAGTTGGAGGGGCGCACTCAAGCAAGAGTACTGTAGCGGCGCCACCTCGCCTAACGAACCTGTCGACACTACCGGCCCGACAAAAACTGCATCCACACTATTCCGCGATAACTATTCACAACACGACGACGCACTTGCTTTGTACTCACCGAAACCTCATCAAGTTAATAATGCGTGGATATTCAGGGCTGCCACATTAAAAAAAAACACAAATCGCAAGTAACCGACTGTACCGACCGAAAAAATACACAATTGATACTTTTTATGCTTTTCCGACGAGAGTCGTAAAAGACAAATGATCAAAAGCACGCGACCCGGGAGATTGCGGAAACCATCGCAAGGTCATTAAACTGGTTCAGTTTCTATTCGAAATGCGATACGTATCTAAACAATTACCGTGACTTTGGTTGATTAATGAGGCTATTATGTATAATCTGAGAAGTTATTCTATTTTAAAATACTTGTTCTTTTCAAGTCTAGACTGAATGTGTGTTGACGACCCTGACCTTAAGAAATGCAAAGATTTTTTCAAGAGTGTTGTCATGTTTGCAAGGGTACTTTTAGTGAAACAGTTTGGTTTAATCGCATGTAGGGAGGGCATGTCGTAGAGGGATATGTGAGCGTAGCCTAGCTTCTAATAAATAATGGAAGGCTGGAGTATAAAAGTGGCGTGTCCCGCGGCCATCACTAGTCGCTTCATCTTTTCACGTCGCGCTAATTGAGTGAGGCTTATCGCGTCGCCGCGCCGCGAACATGATCTCTCAAGGAAACGCCGGGAAAACAGTACGACGGTATTTGTTCTTTCGCAATAACTAAATTGTTTTAGTAACATCTGTAATATGTAATATGCTGTTAATATTTTAATCGAGTGTATTGTTTTCTTTCTAAGTATTATTTCTACGAGAACATTTCTCAGCTTGGTAATGACGGTATACTTGTAGAAAGTGACTTAAGAAAATTTATTACGACTCTTATTTAGTCCTACTTATTAGTAAAATATACAATATTGCTGATGTTAAGATATTTTTATGTTCTTCAGTAACAATTGTTTTAGGCTACAAATATAATGACCACCAAAAAATACTTTGGTACCCTAAATAAAAAAATCATGCTTACCAAAAAAAATTACTGAACACCAAAAAAATAAGGCCTAAAAATACAAAAGTACCACCACTTTAATTACGACTGCACTTCAAATTGTATTCAAATACCAAATATATTGAATGATCACCAAAAATCATTAATGATCACCAAATCTTGAAGACCAAATTAATGCGATATTTTCACCTAAATAAACCACTATGATTACCAAAAAATTTATACATATTACCAAATAAAGTAAACTGATGCCAAAATTACTAGCCCCTCCCGCTCAACCCCCCGTAGCCCGCACCGCATACCTACCTAACCTAATCTACTTTTCTAATAGCATTTCGTTATGCTACTAGAAAAGTAAGTTAAACTGCTATCAGTTAAGTGGGTTAGGTTAGGTTAGCACTGCGACCCTTACAGAAACGAAATGGTACTAGAAAAGTAGGTTAGGTTAAGTTTCAACTGCTACCCATACAGATACGAAACGCTACTAGAAAAGTGGGTTAGGTTAGGTTTGAACTGCGACCCTTACAGAAAAGAAATGCTACTAGAAAAGTGGGTTAGGTTAGGTTTGAACTGCGACCCATACAGAAACGAAATGCTACTAGAAAAGTGGGTTAGGTTAGGTTTGAACTGCGACCCTTGCAGAAAAGAAATGCTACTAGAAAAGTGGGTTAGGTTAGGTTTCAACTGCGACCCTTACAGAAACAAAATGCTACTAGAAAAGTGGGTTAGGTTAGGTTAGAACTGCGACTGTTACAGAAATAAAATGCTACTAGAAAAAGGTGACGAAGTGGATTAATTAATTTAATAGGATAACGATATATTAAATGATTGCACATTTTTAAGGCGCGGTGTGTAGTAAAATGCACTTATTTGTCACCATATTTACAGACTTTTACAAGGATATCATGCATTATTTTCTAGTATGTATAACTTCAGTCCTTGAACTACGTTATTGCTTGTCAGAAACACGACGGCTCCTTATTTTCTCGATAGAATCTTAAGTTGAAAACATGCCTAACACTGTCTTTATTTCCTTATGTTAGAAGTACTAGGACGAAAATGTATATGAAACTTACTTCAGTCGATAGCTTTTAAGTAAATCTTCATTATTGCTTGTCCTTTTATCGATACGTTAATTTTTTCATTTATCATTTGATGAATTCAACATTTTGCCTACTAAATTACACCCTACGCGGCAATACCTTGCGCCTATTCCTCACGCCAGTACGCCCGTGACCACTGTCAGCGTCGGACCTGTGCTAGTTTAGCGGACGTTTCATAAAATGGGTAATCACAGTATAAATATGCAAATATGTTATACACACAATGTTTTTCAACATACTTACGAAGAAAAGCAAAATAATTCTTAAATACGGTGACATTTCAGACATTCGTCCGTCATATTGTCATTTTATAACAAGTTGGGCAGCAAAGGCACACACCCATCTAACCAATCCGGAATTCAGTCACGATTGATAAATTGTGTAAACATATTTTAAAAGGCTATAAAATTAATCAAATTGAATAATTTAGACTGGTCACATTTTTGTAAAAATCGATTTCTACTGGCAAAACATATTACTTTTTGGCAACCGGGTGTTTTAACCTAATTAGACCCCGCTGAATCCGAATTTGCCGGTTGCTTGATCGAATTCGTGACTGGAAGTGAGATATTTGATATTAAAGGTTCCTTTTTTTTAGGGTTTCGTAAATAACTCGTAAACGGTGGCCAATATAAAAAAAATGTTGTAAAAATTAATAATCTACACAAAATTTTCAATAAAAAAGAGTCAGTACATTTTCAGCAGGGATCAATATTTAAAAAGATAATAAAGAGGGAAAGTTAATTATAATAAATTCTAAGGTTCCTTGTTTTTATTTTTTCGTTAAAAACAAATCTTACACATAAATAATAAACATAAAATTTCCTACAAGAAACATGTAGAACACTTTTCGCTAGGATCAATATTTAAAAAGACAAAGCAGCCGGTTAGTTAATTACAATCAATTTTAAAGTCCCCTTTTAGTTTTTTGTAAATAACTCGTAAACGGTGTCCCATAGCAAAATAGGTTTATAGGGACCTGGAAATTGATTATAATTAACTTACCCCCTTTAATACCTCATTAAATATTGATCGTAGCGAAAAAGTGTACAAAACCTTTTTTGTGGACAATTTTATGTTCAATATTTATGTATAATATTTTTTTGCAACGTGGGCACCGTTTACACATATTGATCCTAGAGAAAAGTGTTCAGATGTTTTTTGCAGAAAATGTTATGGAGATTATTTATTAATAAAAACCTATTTTGCTATGGGACACTGTTTACGAGTTATTTACAAAAAACTAAAAAGGGACTTTAAAATTGATTATAATTGACTTACCGGATGCTTTGTCTTTTTAAATATTGATCCTAGCGAAAAGTGTTCTACATGTTTCTTGTAGGGAATTCTATGTTTATTATTTGTGTAAAATTTGTTTTTGCTATGAGTCATACTTTTCAAATTATTAACGAAAAAATAAAAACAAGGAACCTTAGAATTTATTATAATTAACTTTCCCTCTTTATTATCTTTTTAAATATTGATCCCTGCTAAAAATGTACTAAATCTTTTTTTATTGAAAATGTTGTGTCGATTATTAACGTTTAACAAATTTTTTTTATATTGGCCATCGTTTACGAGTTATTTACGAAAAACTAAAAAACCGGGCAAGTGCGAGTCGGACTCGCGCACGAAGGGTTCCGTACCATAATGCAAAAAAAAAAACGAAAAGAAAGCAAAAAAAAAAACGGTCACCCATCCAATTACTGACCACTCCCGACGTTGCTTAACTTTGGTCAAAAATCACGTTTGTTGTATGGGAGCCCCATTTAAATCTTTATTTTATTAACCGACTTCAATTTCATAGAAGGAGGAGGTTCTGTATTCGGTTGTGGCTATTTTTTTTTTTTTTTTCTATGTACGTTCACCGATTACTCCGACATCCGTAGTCCGATTTGAGTAATTCTTTTTTTGTTTGAAAGGAGCTACCTCCGAGTTGGTCCCATTTTAATTTGGTTCTGTTCTGATGATGGGATCCATGAGGAATTGAGGGAACTCCTCAATTTTTAAAGGCACATGCATGGTGTTTTGGGCGTTTTCTTAAGCAACTCGAGCATTTTCTCCCGAACACCACCAATTTGATGAAGTAGACCTGATGATGATGATTATTTTGATGATAATGATGATGATTTCTTTAAATGTAAGTATGTTCAGCGATTACTCCGGCACCTGTGATCCGATTTGAGTAATTCTTTTTTTGTTTGGAAGAAGTTACCTCCAAGATGTTTCCGTATTATTTTTGGTTCTGGTCTGATGATGGAATTCATGAGGAATTGAGGGAACTCCTCAATTTTTAAAGGCACGTGTTAAGTGATTTCGGGGTTTTCTAAAGTAACTCGAGCATTTGCTTCCGAAACCCACCATTTTGATGTACTGCAACTGTAGCCATACCACGAGTTTGACATTGACATATCCGCTAACATCTTATGCATCTAAATGTAACTTTTTATGCATCTCGCTCACACTAAGGTTAGTACGAGCGAGAGGCATAGGAAGTAAGTTACACACATGCTAGCGAATATATCAATGTCAAACTCGTGGTAAGCTGGTAAGGCTACTGATCGGGGGTTAGGATAAGGAGTTAAGGGGTCAGGGATTAAGGGGTCGGGGAATGGCGGTTGAAGGGTTGCTGGTCCAGGATCGAGGGGTTCCTGGATCAGGGGTTGATGTGCTGTGAGGTTGAGTGATCGGGGGGCTGATGGATTGGGTCAGTGGCGGGGCGGGCGGATGGATTTAGTTGACAGGAATTATAATTTCCCAGACGACTCGAGAAAATTCCTGATTACATATTTACTAAAGTAATAGGTACACGAATTTAGTGTTAAACATGATCTTGTTTTTCATTCATGCGTCGCGCTCTTAACAATGCGTTAAAACTAAAAATGGTGAAATAAAAACTTTTTACAAAAAAAATGAAACCGACTTCAAAAAGGATGAAATAAAATATTATCCTTTTTTATGTCTATGCGTTACCAACTGATATGTTTGAAGTCGGTGCCAAGCCAAGTAGTAACAATACCAGTCAAAAAAATCAGCTTTATGGCTATAAATCCCATTAGAACTGTACTATAATAACTATTATAAATGTGTAAAGAATTCTGTCTGCCTCTTTGTCGCCTTTTCATGGCTAAACAACTGAACCGCTTTAGGTGAAATTTGGCAAGAAGGTAAATTCCTTGAATTGTTTTATATTTTGAAATGTAGTCCTCTGGATAAGGGACGGGAATCACCTCAGTCCCAATCCCACACCAGAGTACTATTATAGTACTCTGGTGTGGGATTGGGATAGACCAGCGGTCGGCAACAAGCGGCCCGCGAACCTCTCGCTTGCGGCCCGCGAGCCTCCCTGGTTATTTTGTATGTAATATTGACAAACGACAATGTCTACTAAAGTCACAAATAATACCAAAGTGCGGCCCACGATAACTTCGTTAACTACTATGTGGCCCTTGGCTGCTAAAAGGTTGCCGACCGCTGCTATAGACTGTTCGAGCATTAGTAAGAAATGCTCTTTAAAAAATACGACGGCAAAAAATGCATTTATATTTACACTAATGTGCCGACAAACATGGTACGGATTGCGCGAAGAAGGTTTGATCGTGTGTTCTTAGGTCCAGTCGACGTCAATGATATATTTACACTTTTGCACCTTACTCCTTTGTAATAAGGCGAAAAGTGTAAACATATTTTTAACGTCGACTGTACCTACAGAAAGTACGTTCATTGTCGTCGTGTAAGGCAATCCAACGTAGGTAAATCCTTATCGAATCGCACCAAAGTCATGGTATGCTTCAAAATTTAGCTTGGCACCGACTTCAAACATATCAGTTGGTAACGCATAGACATAAAAAAGGATAATATTTTATTTCATCCTTTTTGAAGTCGGTTTCATTTTTTTTGTAAAAAGTTTTTATTCTGTTTTTAGTATTTGTTGTTATAGCGGCAACAGAAATACATCATCTGTGAAAATTTCAACTGTCTAGCTATCACGGTTCGTGAGATACAGCCTGGTGACAGACGGACGGACGGACGGACGGACGGACGGACGAACAGCGAAGTCTTAGTAATAGGGTCCCGTTTTACCCTTTGGGTACGGAACCCTAAAAAGAGACCTTCAAAAAGTGATTATAATTAACTTTCCCGCCTTAATATCTCTTTGAATATTGATCCTAGCGAAAAATTGTACGGAATCTTTCTTGTAGGCAATTTTATGCAGATTACTTATGTTTAAGAAAATTGTTTGCTATGCGCCACCGTTTAAGAGTTATTTACGAAAAACTAAAACAAGGGACCTTTAATATCAACTATCTCACTTCCAGTCAAGAATTCGATCAAGCAACCGGCAATTTCGGATTCAGCGGGGTCTAATTAGGTTAAAAAACCCGGTTGCCAAAAAATAATATGTTTTGCCAGTCGAAATCGATTTTTACAAAAACATGATCAGTCAAGTATACACTCATATTGTATATAATTAATAATTATTTAGGTACACTCACCGTCTTACCTACCATGTTTAGGGTTCCCTACCCAAACGGTAAAACGGAACCCTATTAGTAAGACTCCGCTGTCCGCCCGTTCGTCCATCCGTCTGTCACCAGGCTGTATCTCACGAACCGTGATAGCTAGACAGTTGAAATTTTCACAGATGATGTATTTCTGTTGCCGCTATAACAACAAATACTAAAAAGTACGGAACCCTCGGTGGGCTCGGTGGGCGAGTCCGACTCGCACTTGTCCGGTTTTTAATTTCATTAAGTACTCATCAAAATTCGAATTTACTAATAAATCTTATTCAATATTAATTGCCGAACTAAAAATCCCGGAACTGACAATTCAGAATACCGATGTCGTCAGAATAAGGACGTAGACGTGCTGCGCGGGAATGGTGCGGTGCGCCGCGCGGGGCGCCCGCCTGCCCGTTCTACCACGCGTCTGCTTCACCCCCTTGAAAACGTAAAACTCGAGTATAAGAGCGCCTTAATTAAAATGTGGTTACAATTTTGTGATCATTTACTATTTTTGCATTTACAATGATTATTTTGGAGCCATTTGCTTTAATAGGATAGCAAGATTTAAAAATTTGGTTATCATTTTACATTAAAATGGAGTTCTAAGTTTGGTGGTCATTTACTATTTTTGGGTTTACAATGATTATTTTGGTGTCATTTTCTTTAATAGGATAGCAAGATGTAAAAATTTGGTTATCATTTCACATTAAAATGGGGATTGAAATTTGGTAATCATTGACTATTTTTGGGTTAATAATGATTATTTTGGTGTCATTTCCTTTAAAAGGATAGTAAAATGTAATAAAATTGGTAATCATTTCACATTAAAATGGTGTTATAATTTTGGTGATCATTCATGATTTTAGGGTGGTAAAATAGATTTTTTTGGTATTAAATTTTATTAAATCTGGTGATCAGTTAAATAGCAGCCATTGTTTTATTACATACATATGAAGTTACGCATAAGCTAGCTTATGCGTAACTTCATTGAGACATTCCAATTATCTTGGCCTGATAAGAAAAGCAAAACAAATACATTAGATATACCTAAATATTAAGTATGCAATGAAATCGGAAGTATTTTTTCAATATTACGTGAGGATTGGCTCGTAGATAGATAGTAGGGAATATGTTAGCTTGGTTTGACCGACGGTGATACATCACTCTCGGCAGAAGATATATGGGCGTTGTCATCATGTCCGCTATCGGTCGCTGCTCGCAAACGTAACACATTGTCTACTTCGGCACCCGACGTTGAGCTTTTGAGCGCTCTTACAAGAAAAGTCAAAATAACGCAAAATTGATGATACTAGTCGACGAAATTCAGGACTTTGTGCTCATTATTAGAAACAATGAGTACTTGTTCCAGTAAAAGCGTCTTCTTATCTTTTTAAATATCGTTGTAAATATTAGAAAAAGGACTTATTAAATTAGTAATGATTTTTTTTCTGATGGTCGTTTCCGAAAAACCCCGTGAAGCACTGAATGGCAAGCTCTTATTTGGAAATGTTGAGAAGTTTACTCTGCTAAACCTGGCTATTTTGTATTACTAATACCCTGTACTTTAGGCATATCAAACGATATTTTTCCTACACACCTTTGAGAAAGAGAAAATCAAAGTAAAACGAACTCAATTTTCTCTCCGAAACAAGTGTCAATTCCTACGAAAATCTACTTAATATCGAAGTCATTTTCATACTCAAGCAATCTGCAACGTTTGCTTATACTGTTGGTATACATTAGTGTTTATGAAATTCTACTATAATTTTTTGGCAATTTTTTGAAAACTACTCTATATTACCGATGACGCGCGCTGCGCCAGCTCAGTGCCGCGGCAGAGCTTGTAGAGGCAGGACGTGTGTCGGTCGGCTCCGCACATTTTCAACGGCGACAACGAGATTTTTTATCATTGTGTGCGGCGGGCGCCGTGTAAAACGCTATACTGTGTGCGTGTAAACCGCAACGAGAGACTTTGATCCTAGCACTGTTTTTATAGTATTATAATTTATAATGGTACAGTTTAATAAACTACCGGACAGGATTAAAAATATTTGAAACGACCTGACATTCTATATGTATTAATTTTGACTCAAGATAGTACTCAGGGTCTGATGATGGAGCCGGAAGGTGGTCACCGGTACCAATCAACCATGCAACTAAACCACTTCGTGTTTAGGCTCGTTTGATTCGTCTCAACAAGATCTTTGACACAAGATAGTACTCAAGGTCTAATGATGGAGCCGGAATGTGGTCACCGGTACCAATCAAACATGCAACTAAACCACTTCGTGTTTGGGCTCGTTTGATTCATCTCAACAAGATCTTTGACACAAGATAGTACTCAGGGTCTGATGATGGAGGCGGAAAGTGGTCACCGGTACCAATCAACCATGCAACTAAACCACTTCGTGCTTGGGCTCGTTTGATTCGTCGCAACAAAATCTTTGACACAAGATACTACTCAGGGTCTGATGATGGAGCTCGAAGGTGGCGACGGGTACCAGTCTATCACGTAACTGAACCACTTCGTGTTTGGGCTACGTGTTTGGGCTTCGTGTTTGGGCATCGTGTTTGGGCTTCGTGTTTGATGTATCACCTAGTGTCAAAGATCTTGTTGAGACGAATCAAACGAGCCTAAACACGATGTGGTTTAGTTGCATGGTTGATTGATAATGGTGACCACCTTCCAGCTCCATCATCAGACCCTGAGTACTGTCTTGTGTCAAAGATCTTGTTGAGACGAATCAAACGAGCCCAAACACGAAGTTGTTTAGTTACACGATAGACTGGTACCCGTGGCCACCTTCCAGCTCCATCATCAGACCCTGTGTATCTTCAGTGTCAAAGATCTTGTTGAGACGAATCAAACGAGCCCAAACACGAAGTGGTTTAGTTACATGATAGACTGGTACCCGTGGCCACTTTCCAGCTCCATCATCAGACCCTGTGTATCTTCAGTGTCAAAGATCTTGTTGAGACGAATCAAACGAGCCTAATCATGTTACTACATGGTTGATTGGTATCCGTGACCACCTTAATCATCATCATTATCATCAGATCCTCAATACTAGATCGTTTTTAGGGTTCCGTACCCAAAGGGTAAAACGGGACCCTATTACTAAGACTTCGCTGTCCGTCCGTCTGTCTGTCACCAGGCTGTATCTCACGAACCGTGATAGCTAGACAGTTGAAATTTTCACAGATGATGTATTTCTGTTGCCGCTATAACAACAAATACTAAAAACAGAATAAAATAAAGATTTAAATGGGGCTCCCATACAACAAACGTGATTTTTGACCAAAGTTAAGCAACGTCGGGAGTGGTCAGTACTTGGATGGGTGACCGTTTTTTTTTTTTATTTGGTACGGAACCCTTCGTGCGCGAGTCCGACTTGCACTTGCCCGATTTTTAAACCCTCGTTGATACAAACTTTACAACCTATAGGCAGGGGTGCGAAACTCCTGACTTCAGTCAAACTCGGCTCCGCTCGGCTCAGCATTGCTCCGAGCAATTATTAGGGTTGGCACCACTTGGCTTCCTTTTGCGTGCACGACCACAGATAAGATAATCACTTGATTTGTGACAACCCTAAATAGCCGAAAGGGATAGTGCCATATATTAGAAAGGGACGGCATGATTCGACCCTGAAACGCTGTCAAACTTCGGTTTTGTAGGAAGTTTCCTTTCTGTACGGTAGTACTATTAATTATTCTGTGCTATAGGTACCAAATGCTATGACGAAACATGTAAATAAGCGAGTACCTATAATTTATTTCGAGTAATACTTATACCTTCATAAGTACGAGTATGGGGCTATTCATAAATTACGTCGTTTCAAATGGAAGGAGGGGGGGGGGGGGGGGGGGGTGGTCTGGACATCGGATGATGGTAGTATGACGTAGGAGGAAACAGAGTCATCCGAAGCATGATTTTTGGATGATTTGAGGGGTGGGGGGGTCAAAAATCGTCAAAAATAGATGAAAAATTAATTTATGAACACTGCACACACTTACATTTGCACTGCATTTAGTATTTTCGTACTTACCAAATAACAGTTTTAGGACTTTAAAAGTTAAGCACAGTTAGTGTTGTTATGGTTGATTTCAATATGCTTCGCGAAGGATCAAGAATGTTTAATCCATCATTGTAGTGCGAGTGTGGTAGAACGGATCGGCATACTGAGCTCGCACGGCCTGCCGCAGCGCGTAAAATACCTAAACTCGCTCAACGCCGAAATGTAATAGCGCTCTTAAAGACGTCACGGTATAGATTTTCCTCATTGGTCGTCACAGACTAACGGACGCTTGTGAGACGTTATTCGTTTGGTAAGAAATTTCTGAGTCGTGAATTGATTTTGAGACGCGAAGCTCATTATTACATTATCGACGGCTAAACTGGTCAGGTATAATTTTCTGTTATATTGATAGGAATATCGTGTTATGAGCGCTAAAGTTTAACTATTTATTTCACATAACTGGCTACCAGTGAAATATCGTGGAACAAATGCAAGAAAGAGAAGAAAACGCGCGTCTTTGCCTAAAAATGGCGAAGTGCAAGATGTGCAGCTAAACCGGTCGGACTTGTTTATTTTGCACGCATTCCAGTCGTCCCGACCGACCGGCCTGGAGCGAGCGAGATGCATTCCTACTCCATAGCAGGGATTGGCCTTGAATCTGAAACGTTTGTCGTAACTGAACTAAGGATGCTTTCGACGGCACAAAGCACAGCTACATCTTTTGTCTTTCCTTCTTATACGTAGTCCTGCGTAAGTTAAAGTAGCTACATGGTTGTCATGGTTTTTAGTAGCCTTATTTATCTGTATTTATTTTTCTTCATAAGTTATTAATGTTATTATTATTAGTATAGTATTCCTTAGATACACAAATATGTACTATATCATATCATTGAAGCAGATAGATAAGATTACATATTCTTAAAAAGTGTTTACATTAAATCAGTAGTAGCTAAGCTACGAGTTGCTAATGTTAGAGGCGGGTAAAGTAAATCCATTAGTTAGAAGTACATCAACAGTAACCGTTGACACACGAACGCGACTCAACTCCGCTCCGGGCGGCGGTGGCCGGAGCGACGGACTCGCTGGCTTAGTGTCAGGTTTATTTGCATACAATAATTTAGGGTGGTGCTTAGGGTGAAAATCTCTTCACAGAGAAAACATATAGGTTTCGTGTCACGTCCACGATGAGAATTCACTTTAATTGGCAAATAATACGTAGGCCAATTAAGGATGCTATGTCGGGTGGAGGCGCGCGTGACGCGAATCGAGAACGGCGGCGCGGTTTGAGTGAGCTCGCATTCAATTATGCAAACCCAACCGTAAGAAAGGCTCCCCAACTCTGATGACCGTTTCAGTTCATATAATTGAGATGATTGCACACTGCACCATAACAAAACAAAGACGAATTCACTTATAGGAAATGTGCTTAAAAATGAAGCGATAATTTTTTGTACGGTTTCATTTTAATTAAAGTTCCTCCGAGAGCGAGTACACGGCGGCGGAATATCTGCGTCAGTGGCAGCAGGTCGTGTCTCCGGCGGTCCTGCGCCCCGTCAGCCCTCGGGGACGTCGCAATTGTCATGTAAAGCGTTGCCGGGGCTGGAGCGTGGCACATCGGGCCCCGACGCTTCGCCCCCGGCTGAAAATGCACTTTCGCGAAACGATTGCCTGTCGATCTAAGTTATTCAGCGAGACGGCGGAGAGGCGAGCTAAGTGCGGATAACGATCTCCGAGAGTGTAACGGGTGAGTGATAAGATCTTGGTAAAAGTAGCGACTGAGGAAAGTTGTGCTCCATAACGCTTCATTGTTCTGGTCGCGGTCGTGTTTTGGCACCCGTGCGGGGCGATGACTCAACGGCGTGAATTTACCCCCTTATTCATAAACGCGCTACAAACCTCAATTAGCTAATAATTATTTGTCCTTATCTGTCATTTTGACTTTTGTATTTGTTAGAAACATGGGATAGTGTAAGTACGGGCTCTCGTAAATACAGTAATTACAGTAATATTGGTAATGCGCTGAGCTCATGTCACACTCAAGATTCTCACTAGAATTTTACTCATTAATCTAAGATCCGGATTCCACGAGAGATTCCAACTACCGTCTTAGTTTTGTCACGGCTGGCTGGCTGGCTTGATGTAAATTATCTATTCAATTTACTTAACAGGTTAGGAATGTTAGGATGCTTTTTAGTGATTGTATGATATGCTAAAAAAATAAAGAAATAAAGGGGGATACAGCCGCGAAATGTTGGTTTTGGAGGAGCTTAATAAAACCAAGTAAAAACCTAATATAAGCCATACGTATGGAATGTCATAATCAATGTTATTGCTTAAAATTGTTAGAGTAAGTGTAAGTATATTACAGTTGGTGTAAGTACTATGGGAAAAACGGGTTATTCCCACTAGTTACCACCAAGTTGTTACCAGTGGTAGGTAACTACTGGGAAAAATAATTCCCAGTAGTATAATATTATACCAACAACTCGGTTTGACCGTCGGTTGACTCGTTTACCAAAAAAACAAAAGTCATAAATCACAAATGGTATGGCATGCAAATTGTATATATTTATCTCTAAGCAAATCGAAGCCAAAAATAGATGCTAATCACTCTCTGTCTTACACAATAAAGTAATTAATATATCTGCTTCCTTGTTATAGTAGCTTAGCCGCATTAACTTTAAAAGGAGGACCGGTCGGGGCCACGTAATCTTGGTCGGACATATATGTAGACTTTCGTTATCGTATGTCTGAAACACGGTGATGTAAGAGTCAAGGGCTCAAATTCGGCAGAGCATAGTGCCAGGTACCAAGGTTGTGCTGATACGCGGTGCAACGGCTGTGTCATATTTCGACATATTTAGTTATATAATCTATCTGTCTTACATTACGATGAAAAGCTGGTGTAACTGAGCAGTTGCCTATAACGGTCCCTAGTCTATTATAATAATCTCATATCATTTTCATGTGAGTTGCAGGGACAGTTATAATAAATTTAAAGGGAGCTAATCAATTCAGGTCTATATAAATTATATATACTCGTATTGTTTGGTTGAAATTAGCTATACCGATTGCTTTAATCAATTTAACCCAAGGTAAGTTGTAATGAAAATAAAACGATCACTGACCATAGCATGCGAAAATCAAAATCTTTCTAAATGCTGTTGCTTGTACAAAATATAAAGATCGCGGTGGTAATTCGTAATTGTATGATCTTGATTACTCATAGAGAAGTCAAGGTAAGGTACGGCGCGTCTATGGGCATGGTACATGGTGACGTAAACAAGCCGACGTGTCGAATTCGGCGGCACGGTACGGACACGGTGCGAGGTGCCAAGGTCGAAGCTGATACGAGCCGCATGCAAATGAGCGCAGATAAGTCGCGCTCATTACACTCGATACCCGACTTCGTCGCTTCGCAGCCGTTACGGGCCCTATTCCAGCCGCTTTTATTACGCTACTATGCGCGGATGTGCTGAGAAAGGAGGTTAACGCCGTTGAATTATACGCATTGTTTCACCTAGCCATTGCCACGGCAACGAAACATCAGGTAAATTGTTTGCTTGCCCTACTTCAATTTGGCTGAAGTAGTCACTAGTCGTTGTCAGTGATTGAAAATTTTAATCCAGGATAGAGATACGTGCAATTACGCTGTCTGTTAGTTTCGATGCGGCAGGACGACGCGACGTATCAAGAAAATTGTGCAAACAGGGAAGCCAAACAAGTTTCTTATCAGCGAGAGTGGAGTGGACCAGACGCGTGGAGTAAGTTTGAAGCTATTTACGTGATTTTCCACGTTGCAGGAAGGAGTAGGAGACGTCTCTCGGGCCTCACCGTTTAATTAAAGGGCGGGCGGGGGTGCGGGTCGGGGAGAGGGGTATAATGGCGGCGCAATATCGGATGGAAATGCGCGGCATGTAGGAATGCGCCGCCTCGCCCTCCGCCCCTCCTCATTCGCGAAAGATTCGTGGTATTTTTTATTGACGACTCGGGATGTGGTATAGTGGGAATAGACTAATTTGATTGTCATTAACTTGCCTACGACCGTCATTGTGGCCTGAAAGCATTGGATCAGAATGTGATGCAGAGTAAAATTTTAAACAAGTTACCTCGCGAAGCTCGCATGCGCCTTATAAAGAGAATGATACGTAAAGCATGGACCACAAGCAAATATACAAACAACTAAGTTAAAAACTAGACGTTTTCAATATCAATAGGTATTACTAAAACTTATAATACTATAAATATCGCTATAATCTCGTGCGAACATCATAAATATGACATTAAATCCTAAAGGCCAAGTTTATTCACGTAAATATAAATCGTCCTTCCAAAGTCGCCCTTTTTAAATGCTTATGAGTGTACCGTACCGGTTACCATTCAATGTTTATAACTTTAAAAGTAACTAACTTTGTACTGATCGATCATACTTACCTAAGCTACCTAGCCATAAGCAATAAAAAACGTAAACTGGAACCATATATGTACATATGTATTTACAATATTTCATTTAATATAACTATAAAGAACTGTAAGCTGCCTAAAACAATACGAGAATTAATATGAGGCTATTAATAACGATTCAGTGGTTTTCCTTATGTAAGCGCTAGCCGTTTTCAAAGTAGGTACCTGGTATTTCTGTTCCTGGTTATAAATACAGGTTAATTATACTTTGGACACTTTTATAAAATAACAAAAAATTTAAGTACAAACAGATTAGATTTCTGTTAATGAATTGTTTTTATTTATTTATATATACTTTATTGAACAACATACAAATGAAATGTACAAGTGGCGGACTTAATGCCTAATGGCATTCTATACCAGTCAACCATATACACTGTAAATGATTTTATAAACGATAGAGATAGATGCCTTTAAGCAGGTAGCTTGATTTCATTAGTATAATAAGAGCTAAATAAATATTGTTTTTTTTTTTACATTGTGAATTAAATATGCTAGTGTACAGTAGAATTGACACATGAGACAATGATGTTCTCGCTTGATTAAATTGTTTAATTTAATTTTAGTTTTGGACACTTGGAGACCTTATACATCTCTAAGTATTTATTTATTTATTTTATTTTTGATTGTACATACCTATATTTTTAATGTTTCTGACACTTAGAGACCTTTATATAAGTCAACTTAGGCTAGTAATTATGTGAAGCTATACTGTCTTTTTATGTAACATACGAGCACAAAATGCCGTGTCTTACTGCTACATGTTATTACTATTTTAATATTATTATAGGCCGGTAGCTTGAACATGTCATGCTCGCTTAAAAGTCTTTGCTTACGGTGGCGTCGTTGATCGGGTCGCCACTTTCCCGAATGAAGGTTGAGGGAGGCGATGACTGAGATACGCGTCATACTCGTGAACGGGTGCTGTTTGTGGAGACTGGTCTGTTTAAGCTAACACAAGCTATTATACTTAGTAACTTTATTTTTATTAATTAATTACAGTGAGACGCCTCATTCTGCTCTCGTATGTTTCTTTTCTCTTAATGAATGTACAGTGGAAACTGGATAAGTGGAACCTGGGTTAGTGGAAAACCTCTTTAAGTGGACCCAAGTTCTCGGTTCCAGTCCCTTGGCAACGAATTACCTCTATAAGTGGAATTTTGGGACCTCTATAAGCGAAATCCATTTTTTCGAAAATTTCTTATTTTTTGCCTCTGTAACTGGAAGCAGCCGTCTCCGAAACCTCTATGAGTGGAATAGCTCGGCGTTATAAAATTTGTATTTTTAATAAACCGTCACAAGGAGGGTAGTTTGTTTCGTTAACATTATGGTTCGTGTTTTAACTACGTATTTTGTATGAGATCACACATCGTTCAGTTTTTTTGCATTAAAGTACAATCGGTACATTGATTTATTTAACCATACTGGTTTCTCTTGCATAAATAAATATTAGGAGTGATTTTGTTTTTGTAATTTTGTAAATTGTATACGAGTAGGTACTGTGGAGTATTTACAGTATTGCTTTTTTTAAAGTCAGGATTACATACCTATTTTTGTTAATACATACATATCTACATACATATTTAATAAAAGATGCTTATTTAAGTCTTGATCATACCATACGTGACCTCTATAAGCGACATTACTAGCATCCACAACCTCTGTTAGCGAGAGCCTCTGTAAGTGAGAAAACGTTTTATTTGAACCTGGTTAAGTGGAAAACTGGATAAATGGAAAACCTGGATAAGCGGAACTAAACAGCCGGTCCCTTGCGATTCCACTTATCCAGTTTCCACTGTATTAATTATACAGGATATTGACTCTTGGAGACCCTATACATCTCTAAGGATACCTTGATAAACTATATAATCTTATAGTTCTGACACCTAGAGACATTTACACCTCTAAATAGTATAGATTTTTTTTTGTGTTTTGTATCTGTATTTTTTATGTAATTCGACATTAAGAGACCATATACATCTCTTAATAAATAAATAAAATAAAAATAAAAAGCCTTTATTGATTCTCTACATGGTACATAAAAAGTTTAAAAAAATGATTTGAATAGTTAAAAAAATATATATATTATTATTTTGTAGAGACCCCTCTTCGGGTGAAGGCCTCCTCCAGACTCAGCCAGTTTTTCCTGTCCTTTGCCTTCTGTGACCAGTCTTGCCCGGCTGTAGCCACGATTTCGTCGAGCCATTTTTCTTTAGCCTTCCCTCTATTCCTTGTCCCCGCAGGGCCCCGCCATAGGGTGGTTATTTTTGCCCACCTGTCTTTATGCATTCGTGCTGTATGGCCACACCATTTCCACTTTAATTTTTGCGCAAATGATAATGCGTCGATTACACCAGTTATTTGTCTTATGTCTTTGCTCCTCTTTCTTTGGATTAATTTTATATTAAGTATGGATCTTTCCATGGCACGTTGGCAGCGTTGTATTTTATTCCGCGCTTGTTGGTTGTATATCCAAGACTGGCACGCATATGTCAAGCTAGGCAGCAGACAGGTATCGAGTACTCTTTTTTTCAACTTCATTGGCAGACTTGATTTTAAAATTTCTTTGTATTTCCAGAATTTAGACCATGTAATGGCGATACGTCTTGATATTTCATCGATGTTTCTGTTTTTGTTGAAGGATATTAGTTTGCCTAAATATACATATTCTTTGACATATTCCAGTGGGCTAGAGTTTACGTTTATTTCTCTCTCATTTGCGTTTGTTATTATTTTAGTTTTTTGTATATTCAGCTCTAAGCCTATATTCTTGCTCGCATGATTTAAGTCATTTAACATTATTTCGAGTTCGCGTGCTGTTTCTGCAAAAATTACAATGTCGTCGGCGAATCTTAAATTGTTTAGGTATTTTCCATTTATAAATAAGCCTTTAGATGTCCATCTTAAGTCTTTCATAATATTTTGCAAAACCGAGATAAATAATTTCGGTGATAGCGGGTCCCCTTGTTTTACGCCACGTTTTATCTCTATAGGGTCGCCAGTTCTGTCAAGTTTTATTCTGCTCGTGCTTTTGCTGTATATGTCTTTTAATATTTGTATGTAGCTTTCTTGGACATTTTGGGCTCTAAGTGCGTTCCAGATGCTATTATGCGAAATAGAGTCGAACGCTTTTGCGTAATCGATAAACGCGAGGTAGAGTGGGCGTTTAAATTCCGTATATTTTTCGATAACTTGATCAACGGCGTGTATATTATCTATAGTGCTAAAGCCTTTTCGAAAACCAGCCTGCTCTACCGTAATTCTAATACGTTACATTGAATTGTTAGTTTTATTTTATAAAATTGTTGATGTTATTATTTTTGCTTGTATGTAAATTCAATGATGACGTGTAAAAGTGCCCTTGTGGCCTATTTGCTGAATAAATGTTGATGTTTGATGATGTTTGATGTTTGAGGGCAAAACAGAGACGCAAAAATGGCGCAAGGAGAAAAGTAAGAATTTATCATAATTGTAATTGTAACCAAGTAAGTTACAAAATATACTCCATTCACGCTTTAGATTACATTTTATATATAATAAAGATTTCCCCGTTTTACAATACCACTTACTTAACGCGCTAAATTTCACTCCAACTAAATCAAGTAGACTTGAAAGTGGCATGAAAGTTAGTATGGAGTGGAGAGTGCCAACTAAAAATATTCTTTGCCTAATGGACACGGCACGACAGTATTTTTCATCCACGCTCTGTAGAATGATTAAATTTAGAGCTATCCATTTTTAGAAAGCACGAATTCCGAAACCAAGCCGGCGGTCTAAACATTTTACAGCAGTGATATTGAGCTCGAGTTAACAAAGGGAAGTTGAAAGGGGCAATTCTCACCTGCACGCCAACACTAGCAACTATGTTAGAGATTAGCATTGGCTATCTACAAATACTATTTGTGCAGGAATGCACTATCGATGAACGCTATTGTACAGAACATATTTGCCGTTTTTACAAACGACAATAAAATTTATCTACTATTTTGTCTATGGGGCAATCCGCGATATGCAATTATTATTACACATGCTGTTGATCCATCTGAGCTAGATTTAGAATGTTAGTGAAATCTTAGAGCTCACGAAGCGAGACCGTCTCCACTTGCGGTGTAATGAGTCATTTTATCATTATTTTCATTACAAAGATATTACTTTTGATTCTAGAAACTGAAATTCGAAAGTATTCTAAGTTGTAACCAAAATTTGATCATTCACTATCAACCCTAGGAGGATATGAGGGTAATAAAATACAGATCATTAATTTTAGTGTATTTTACGACTACATGTGATTGATTGTTTCGCAAATCAGAGACAGGCGATATGACCAAAATATTTAAGGCCATTAATTTAAAAATGCACCGGCCGATTATCCTGTTAAGGGGCCCACTGATTAACAGTCCGCCGGACGGTATCGGCCTGTCAGTTAGAACAAAATTTTGACAGTTCCGAACAACTGACAGGCCGATCGCGAAAAAAAGATTTACCCTCCCATAGAAAATGGACCAGCCAAAATATATGAAACAGACAATTTTTTTTTGCGAATTGAGGGTTGGTCCCTTAGTAAAAGTTGCTCAGTATAATTCCAAAACCTCACTGGCAACGGGAATGCTCTTATTTTGTAGCCACCCTGTATATACGTCTATACAAAAAAAGTAAGTACAAAACTCACAATTAAAAGTGGAATAACAAACCGATCAAGAGACAATACATCGCTGCCGATATTTATGCGGCAATTACTTGGGGCACGCTGGCGTTCGATTCAGGTCAGAGTTGAAGTGATTTTTAAAAGTAATGCAAACGATAGACGAGTGTTCCTATAGCGCTGCTCAAAGTTAATGAACGCTCGCGATACAGCCCACCGTTTAGTGGATTAAACAAATCGATGAAAATAAACTCAAGCCAAGCTATTACGAATAGGTACCTATACTAGTAGCTATATACGTCGTTATGAGTTTTAACCATGGGTACAGAGTAAGCTAAAGAAATTCAATACAATAATAAAATTTACATTGCTAGTTGTACCCGCTGAATAAATAAATCACACAACTCAAACCAGCATTTAAACACAGTTAATTGAGAAGACACAGACCTTATTGCAATGAGATAGAGTCCACTAATGATCAGTTGAGTGTGTCGGGAGATGTACCACTAATGGTAATGTGCTTGTTATTCGAACGGAACTCGCCGGCCGTCTCGGCCTCGTCTACGTTGCCTAGCTATGATACACGAATTGTTTGCACGGCGCCACCAGTACGATCACATTTACGATACTGAATTTAAATTAATTGATAATTTAAGATTAATTTTCATTGATTATGATTACGTACTACATATTTATTTGAAAGGAGATTCGACGGGAAGCTATAATTTTTTAGTAGGTAGAGCGCCGGAATCCAGAATAATGGTTTTGTTTGTCAGTCAAAGTTGTTGAAGAAGTATTTTACGTCCTTCAGTCGGGAGATATAGCCATTTTAAGACAGAATTCCAACTTTGCAGACATACACATAAAGTCACATAACGAAGATGATCAAAGAGTAGGATGGTGATTGGAAAGGCACGCGTCAAAAACTAGCTCCGGCCGGCCGCAGCGTCGGCATCAATCTCGGTTCTGATGAATAACATTGTAAGAGCGAGTCATCAATCGGCGAGAGTAGCTTTGAAGCGCGCGGTGGCCCGCAAAGTTCACAACCTGTGAAACAACTCCGGCAAGGCGAACAAAGCGCGCGAGTCGAGATTACTGGCAGCTTTTAAACGCTCCGAATGTTCTGCAACGGAACACTTGGCGGACGGGTTTTGAAAACCCCTCAAGGGGACTAAAGCGATAGCTTTTGCTCTCGATTTGCTTGCAGTTGCAGTACTTGCAGTAGTTTTGCTCATTTCTACGCCGAACCATTTTATTATTGGAGTTTGTCGTAAGATTTCCGACAGTTGAGATTTAAATTATATTGGCAAAAGCGAACAGTAATGAGGATAATGTTCACAAGTAAAGCTCAACAAACAGATTACGTTTAAGGAAAATTGTGGATTGTGCCTGTATATTGACTTCTGGGAAGAAGCATATCAACACAATTATTCATATGCCGACTAACAAAAGCAGAAAGAAAGAACAAAGCGTTAGTCTGTGAGGAAAGAGAAGAGTCGTGGAATGTATGGGGCCCAATAAATTCCACGACTTCCGAAAATACTAGTAATAAAGTCGATCTGGTGTTGTCGCTCGAAAAAATTGGACAGTAGTCAATATTTACGCAAATCCCGATAGTGAACAAACAAGAGTGGTGGATGCGGAAATTAGAAGCGAAGTTGACTCGGTTTATAAGTTAGGCAAACGTGTATTCGGCGTACGAAAGCGAGTGAGTGGGTAGACGGGATGAGCCTATTTCAAGTAGTGGCCGACCGGCGCCGGCGCGGCGGCGCGGTGCATCCATCACTCCCACGTCGCACGCGCAGTTTGCAAGCGAGCCTCACTCCCACGCTCACTTTCGCCGTCTATACAATATGCAACTTCTATGCTAACCACATATAAATCTTTCTTTGTTTAGAAAAGTATATTACCTATTATGTATATACATATTATGTTACGCTCGCATGGCTTTTTTTTTTGGGAGTTAAACTAAGTTAGGAGGTTCCTCCTTTTACTATTGCAATAACGCCGGGGCGTCCCGGAGGGACACACCGGGGGAAAAAGGGGGTGCCTGAGTCCAGAAGGGACTCAGGTCTTTATTGTGTGGATGTTGATGTTATATGTTGATGATATTGAGTCAGTGAGTGAGTCAGTAATAAGTGAGTGAGTCAGTAATAAGTGAGTGAGTCAGTAATAAAAACTGCGTTGGAAAGTATATGTCAAAAGTCTGTAAGTATGAAATTGAACAGTGGAGTGAAGGACATCAACCTGGATCATAGAGCGGAGCCGGGGATGACCGAATGTCGGGTCCCGGGCTCTTACCCACTCTCCTTTTTTGATGTTTGGCCGATACCTGCAAGAAGGAGCACGCAAGACAGCACCCATTTCCTTAAGTTTAATTAGTAAAGAGTCAAATTCCTCTTCTGATACGTTTGACACATCAATTGACGGACCCACAGGAAAGCGCCTAGGCGGATTGAACGAACCGTTATTTATAGCTACCGTGAGCCTATCCTCAGGGTCCTTGAGGACATGCTTAGGGCGTCTATCTTTTGAGGCAGAAACTGGATATGGGGTGTATTTGACCATCTCCCTGATGAGGATTGGGGTTGTGGGGCGCTTTATCGAAGTATCGTCTCGACAATTATGCACTACATCTGTACCCACGACAAGTTAACTGCAGTTTTCACTGAACAGTTACAACGTCGGTTAGATTACTGATCGTAGATACTTTTTATAAATGAATAAATAAATAAATAAATGTTAAGGGAAAATGTAATAAAACGACTACTAAATTTGATATGATCCTTCTTTAACAGGGTAGCTAAGCAAAATAATGTCTAACCACATGTTTAAAAGTAGACTGAAGAAGTACTACTGTAATGCGCAGTTGGGGTCTGCAGCTTAATCGTTGAATTTAATTTAGAATTAATCCGATATATGGATACACGCGATCTTTGCAAGCACGCAACGCACCCGCCGCGTTTGAAATGGAGGGGATTTTGCTGCGAGTTTCCGTAATTATCACTAGGAGATAATATACCTACATAATTATTTACCTTTTATTCTGCCCAAAAACACAATTTAATCAGAAGCAATAATTATGCGGCGTGTTACAATTTAAATACGTTTCCAATTAAGTACTAATAAATGAATAAATAAAACAAGGACATAAAAAGAACCGCAACAATTAATGAGACACAAAGAGGTGACATCACCAAAGCTGATTTCAAAATGTACCAGTGGTCGTGACATTGATGACATAATTTTATCACATCGACTATATGTATAGAGCCAAGTTATAACCTCAATTAATTTATTTACTGAAATTATAATAATTTTATGATAATCTCTCCGTTTGTTAACATTTAGCTATATTCAATATGACCAATTTAGTGAAACACTAGGTCATGTAGTCACGGCCTTTTTAATGTCAAGGGAATCAAGAGAGCACCTAATGAAGATAGATAGTAGGTATTAGTCTTAGTGTCATGACTGTCATGTAAACGACGAATCGTTCCTCTGTGTTCACAGGTAGATTACAGGTGTGGGTGAAGTTAAGTGAATAAGGCAATGAGCTCGGTTTAATCAACACAACACGTAGCCTAATCAAATATGACCCCCTCGTCATATCGCGTAATTGAAGACTTAATCACGGGAGACGCTCGTCGCGGGGCGGGTGGCTGTTTGATCAGCCCTCCATTACATTCGGCGCTGACAACTTTCGGAGAAGTTGCGAATGTCAACTCTGAGTGAGAACAGCGCGATTAACACATTCAATACCACTAAGTGCTACGGGTTACGCTCGTAGCGCGTAGCCACGGTTTCGTCGTATGTAGCGCGTAGTCGCTACGAACAGTGTACCCGACAGTCGGGTTCTTGGTGTTGAATGTGTTAATGCGCGTACGAAATGTTTAAGTATTTTTTTCAGCTTTGCTAAACTATAGCACTGAGAAAAAAACCATTAAAACAAATTGAAAGTTCCATATGAGCCTATCGAACAAAGCAGTAAATTTTACCGTTCACCGTACGTTACGTACGTACATTTATTGATATTGTATATAGCAGTTAATCGTAATGAAATCACTTTAATGTGCGCTAGATAGATCGTTTTTTTTTTCAGTGTGTTTACGTGCTAGTGAGTTTATTGTTATCAGACAGATTATCTTTCAGACTTCAATTCCAATCTTTCCATTATATTGAACGTTTGCAGTTTTCACATTACACGATTAGGCCTCGCTGCAGCACGAGCGCCGAGCGCCTCAAAGGGGCCGGACTGCACCGGACAAAGCACTTGTTTACTTTTTCCCTCTCTCAGTTAAATATCTGGACGCTCCATCGCCAGTCAACAATATAAGCAGCGTCCTCCGCCGCGACGCTTTTTATCGAGCAGATTAGTGCTGGAGCGACGTGCGCTGCACTATTTCACATTCTCTGGGGGATTATTTAAAGTTTCCTGAGCCACCGCTCGTGTGCGGTTTTATCGCAGGCAGATTCTAGGCGGCAGTCGACTGTAGCTTTAGTGCACTTTATTGTGGCGTTCACGTTTAAAAAATCCACGACAATCGAACAATTTTATTTTGTGCGTTTCAAGGAAATCTAATGTGAAGGATATTTTATGTGAGTAGTTTAGGGGGGATGGGGGCAAGACCAGATAAGCTGTCGGCGGTGTCGTGAGGATAGTACGGCAGCGTCGGCATTGTGTGGAATGCGCCGATGGTGCGATACCACGATGCACAAAGCCCGCACAATGAACACCGCCCGTCCATTGTTTAGTGTCTCGGACTAAACGCGGTGCCGAGCTTTAAGCGAATAGCAGCCTCGACCCTCACACACGTCTAAATCAAGCTGATAGCATTCATATGACTCGTTAAAGGAAAATCGGTGCGATCCGGGCTCCCGATTCACTCGGTTACCCGTGATACTGTGCATGGATCAAATTAACATAAACCAATATTTCAAACCAATTTATTGGTGAAATAAAGCATATTTGTAAATCTCGTTTAGCTACTAACAAGCACCTATGCGCGAGGTGTAAAAATAATTGAGGAATGAGGAGTGTCACTCGACTCTAGTGCAATACCGCGGCAGCGATGTGGCAAAGCGAAGCGGGCCTCGGCAGCGGCAGCTCGGCATGTGGAAGCATATGTATAGCGATCGAGACGAGACTGTCTAAGAGCGCTTGCAGAGCGAGCGGGTCCGACCCCGATCCCGGTGCGTTTTATCTCTTGATCGCGTTATTCAGCCGAGCATCGAGAAGAAATGTGAAAGTACCTTTTATTTATCTCAATTTCTTTCTTTGGGAAATGATTTGTCGTTTATTGTGTTCAGAAGAAAATCAAATATGTGGATAATACAGTTCCCAAATGGTTGTCTTTTAAAATCTTCAGATGCCAAGTGCATAACTGTTGTGAGGGGATTTTTGTGTAAGTATTCGAGCATTAATAAAGGCTGCATCATACGCCTGTGAATAGTGCAGGCATGTTCAATCTCTGTCGAGTTGACATTATCGCGACGTGGCCCAAGGCTCCGCCCGATGCCGCCGAGGTGCGTGTTTGTGTGTCAATTTAATTTTTTATCGCAACCATTTGCTCCAAACCGCGCTATCACGTCACTCCACCGGGCTGATAACGCCGTATCGCTTAACGCTCCTGCAAACCACCCGATAATTTGCAATATTTGTTGTGTACCAGTTGGCTAAAATTATTGCCGATTCCAGTGTTTTGTATACGTCAACGGTCAAAAATTAACAAGCGGAGAATTATTCGGGATAAATAATAAGAACTCTAATATTTGATCGTAAATTGGCAGTCAACCACGAAACGATAAAGTCTCATAACTAAGCTAGACTAAGATATTATCGTTCCTTAAGGTATAGGTAGGTACTCATACACGTTTAGGTACATACATGCAAAGTCGATTGCAAATTTTCGATTAATCGTTATCATTCCATCTCGCCTTAAGTATTAGGTACACAAAAACATTAAATATGTATTCGGTAGGAAATGTTCGCTTCGTTGAAGTGTGTAAAACCGCCCCTGTGGCCATTTGCAAATAAATATATTCGATTTTAAGGACTTAAGCTACAAATAGGGGTATGACAAGACAGTCACTGACATTTGTCCTGTGTAAATAAACTATGAGGTCTTCCAAAAAATATAGTTACATCGTGTTGTCGCTTTTTTCAATGCAGTTACCATAAATAGTTAACGCTTTTTTTTATTACCTAAAACGAACAACATATTGAGTTGGGCGCAATATTAAAACAGCTATATAATTGATACTAAAGTCAAGACGCTGGTCGAAGTCATCGTCCTGCTCATTACGTTGACGCGAAGCCTCTATTCTCATGCAATGGTAGTCTCGCAACACCGCCGTTGCGAGTGACGTCACTTCTGGCTAGCCTTGAGATCGAGGTCAGCGCGCAGAACGGCGGCGGCGAAATGTCGCCTCGAAAAGCAACCCTTTTTGTAAGCAACACAATAAATCCATAAAACTAGATCAATATAGTCACAATTAGACAGAAAGCATAAAAACGTACCTTGATACTGTCGTAACAGGCGGTGACCCGTCCATTTTGCACCTCGACGGTGGCTGGAGGATGTGCGAACTTGCACTCGGTGTCTGGCCGCGAGCACTTATTCCGTTGGAACTCGCGACACACTTCGAGCTGCAGCCAGCGTGAGTCCTTGCCGTTCAGAAGGCTATTCATGTTCACCATGGTGGCCATCGCTGCCACTTGAGTAGGATGCGGAGGTCGCGCACGCAGTTACGTGGATCGACTGCGGGGCATAGGCCGCGGGGGGTGAGCGCGCACTGGCGCTCTGGGCATGCACTCCTTACACTTCCTAGTCGCTGTCTTCAGCCACTAGTCGGCACCCGTACACCCTCACAACCACACACTACTTCACACGCGTATTGTAACGCGAATGTTGCGGTGACGCAACGACCGGTTTGACTGTTTGCGTTGAGTTGCGATGCGCTACTATTATGATTAATCCTACAATTAAGTTAGAATAAAGACACCGAAGTTGCAAGCTTATTTAGGCGAGTATTAAATTATTATCACACGCGTTCGTATCGATGTTGATTGTTGATTTAGCAGAGGGCGAGCGGTGTTTGGTGCGCGAGCATAGCGGCGGTCGGGGCGGGTCTGGGCGGGCGACGGTGAGGCGCGAAAAAGCGAGATTAGCGGCTCGGCGGTCAGCGAGCAAGCCGGTGCGGTGCGGGGCTCAACTCTGCGAACAACAAAAACACACTGGTTATTCTCAAGCACAAGCGGCTACGGGTTAGCAAGCGCCTGCAGCGGCGCGGACACCGTTCTGAGAGGCTCGCGCAACAGACTGAAGGCAACGTTCACGTCTCATTTGACGTTTGACATTAATGTTATTCGCTAGCTAGTAGCAGATAAGACTTAAAGTCACTTTGCGTCTCTAATGTTATTTGCCAGCTTGATACGTAGGTAAATTATGGAAGAGGCGGGAAGGAAATTAGCGGTTATCTCATTTTATAAGTCAGATGCTGGCTGTACAGACAGATACCTTATTCTGATGAAAGTCGCCTCCGTCTGCTGCTTCGACATAATGTTATAAATAAAACAGAAGGAAAATATCGTCATTAACAGTTTTGTTGGTTGAACTTGATAACACCTCGATGACAACATCAGTTCATTATACATGCACAATTCCACTTAAATGTGGTTACCTATTTCCTGTATTTGTTCAGACTAATTAGGAAATGGACGGTCAGTTGGTGTTTAATTTTAGGGGAGTGGTTGTGTCAGGTGAATGAGTTTGGAGTGTAGGGCGGGCGGCGTCACTGACCGCGACACATCAGCAGTTACGTCGGACATCGCGAACGTGAAAAACGTTAAAACTGTTAAAAAGGCATTAAATGTAATTTTTGCGCGAATGTAAGCTTTGTTGTTGGATTCTCGGACGTCAAAAGAATGCTAGACAAACTCCAATATGTGTCACAGGAATAGGACGAACCATCTCGCGGAAAAATACCTCGTGTGGGCGAAGCCGTTTGGAACGTGAGGCCGGGAACAGGGAAAAACTCGTGAAACCAAATCCTATCGTAATGCGCTATTTAAAGCATAACCCAGTCGAAAATAGCGCGGTGTGCGGGAACGCAACGTCGCGCTCTCCACCGTGCATAAATCTTCAAATTTTATTTTCGACGTGAATGCAAGCGGTGTTTTTATCATAGCGTGGCCGTTCGTCCACTCAGACGTAAGTGATCCGAACAGAAAACAACACAAATGTTTATTTTCAGTATGTAATCTCGTGTGACATTTTCAGATACCGCGCTTCAAAAGAGTTGGGAGCGACTATAGACAGTATTTTTTCTGAAACATACGCGTGAGTAACGAAATTAAAATCTTATATCATGTAAGTTCCCAGATTTTTTTTTTATTAAATGTGTAATGTTATGTGAAAAAAAGAGTACGAAAGTGGAATAGTGTAACACGGGAACTGAAACAATGATTACGCAAATGGTATGGTTGAATGGACCGCGGCGCCGCGACTAGACAGACGTAGCTGTAACTGAACAATCATTTCATGAATTGTATTCATTCCATCTCCATTCTTTTAAACTGCTTTTGTTTCAATTCATCTCAATGACAACGTTTATAATACAGAAAATAAATAGGTAACTATTTTCACGGTTATCTTTAGTATGATGAATTGTATACGACTAAGACCCAACAGGTGACCACAGACCTCTATTTTCACCGGTACCAGTAATTGGCGGGTACCTTCTTTTACAAATATCGAAGAATTAATTGGGTGAATTAGCTTCGGCTTCCCAACAAGCATATTTGAAGGCCGCCACTGTACATCACCTAAAACTGGTAGGTATTTAAAACCCGGAGCTCGGAGCTTTTCAAAATTTAACAGTACTTCTATAGTGCGACAATTATTTATTATAGCACAATTAGCTCTACATCTAGAATTTTAAATCTAAACGTTCTAATTAGTCAGTCAAGTAACTTTGATTTTGATAAATTAATACCTAGATCTAGAGCAAACCCCAACTGGGCAAGTAGGTACCTCCACCTTACAGAACACCGCAGCCAAATAACGCTAGACCGTACTCATAATGTTGTGTTCCTGCTGGTGAAAGTGGTGAATTAGGTTGCCAGAGCTCAACGAGGGTGCGGAGTGTTAGGGTCGGCAACGCGTATGTAACACCTCGGGAGTTGCAGGCGTCCATAGGCTAAGGTGTCTGCTTACCATCAGGTGGGCCGTGTGCTTGTTTGCCACCGACGTAGTATAAAAAATAGAGCCAAATTAGCCCAGCAAAACTGCTCTGTTCCCGTCTTGATATGTAGCCGATGCACAAATCAAATCAACCAAGCACAATACCTACCTTAGGTAATCTCAAATTCTGAATACTGGCCCAAACTAGGGCTTCCAATACCGGGATCCCGGGATCCCGAAATTCCGGGATCCCGTCTTTTTAAACGTATTTTTCAATACCGGTATTTTTAAATGCAATACCGGGATCCCGGTATTTTCGAAAACAAGGAAAATTTGCAGTATAAACCATTTATATCCATTAGTATAGTCATATTCGGCTGTATTAAGAAGCTTACTACACGTCAGACGCATCTAACTTGCATCTAGCCCTTATTTTATTATTGAAATAAGAACGTTGCCTGAACGTCAGATAAATATTTGGTGGTTGATGGTGGATGAATCCTGACAGTGAGATTAATATAGTTAGTTCTTAAAATTTTATCAAAAATTTTAAAGAAAAGAGCAAGGAACAAGGAACTGTAATAGTATGGTAAACTAATTTAGGCGGAAATTTGAACAAAAGTTGGCTGGTGGGTTGTTGGACTAAAAATGTGACTGGTGAAGTCAACAAGTTGGATAAAATTATTGCCAACCTGGAGTATGAAATAAAATTAATGCAGTTGGCGTCATTTGATTGTTTATTGTTCCAAAAGCTTTTAGAACATATCTGGTGTTACAGTAACCCATTTTAATTCCCCTTTTTAATATAACTATAATTTTTTTATCGATTTATATTCAATACCGGGATCCCGGGATCCCGGTATTGATGAAGACAGTTTCGGTATTAATACCGGTATTGTGAGATGTCCGGTATTTGGAAGCCCTAGCCCAAACAATGGGCCCATCAAACGATGATATTATGCGAGTTGGAGCATACGTTAATCCAAAGGACATTTCACTGGAATAATCTACCACCCTGTAGTGAAGGCCGTATTTTTCTCCATCACTACTGATATTGCTTAGTTGTCAATCTTTAAGTTCCGTCAAATCGTGTTTGTAGCCGCGATAACGATGTATGCGCATAACTTCGCATTTTTCGCCAGCAGAATACATTTTGATTTTGCTTTTTTTACACACAAAATAAAGCAATATCCGAATAGATCCGTTTCGATATCGCTTTATTTTGAGCATTAAACAAGAAATTGAGAATGGTGGCTTCAAAGGAAATCGGTGTCTGATTCCGTTCACGGCGGCGCCGTCGACTGGGAGGTTCTTTCGGTGTTCGAGGCTCACGGGGAAGACATTCAATAACCCAGTGAAAAGATTACCAAGAGCAATCAGACGGAAGCGAATCTAAATAAGAATCTCGTGAGAGCGGTTGGGCGGAGGTGGGGCGCGGGGGGAGAAAAAACAGTCGGCAGGGGTCTTTGTGAGATCGCCAATTCGATCACGTTACTCTCGAGAAATTTATTACTAGAAAATAGTAAAAGAAAACCATCTCAAGAAAGGTGCGGAACTGGTACAGACAATTAATAATACAATAGAGAAACTGCCGATGAACAGGCCGCTCGTCTGCATTCAAAGTCTTGACCGGGACTCGAACCTGGGCCTCCCACCGAATCGGAGGGCGCTCTTACCACTGAGCTATCAAGACAAAACGAATGCAATGAGCTAACCGAGATGAAACAATATCCGTCACCGGCGACAACGTTAGAACGTTCTTTGTAACATGTATTTCCAAAGAGTTTAATAAAATAGTCACGCCATTTAACCGCACCTTTCGCTTAAGTTTACTAGCGGCTGAACTTTACAAGACATTTAATGTCCTGATACCAGTTTCCACTAGAGCTTAATAAGGAAATACCACAAATTATTTTAATATTGCGGAAATAATATTTTATAATGAAATATCAAGATTAACAAATTAGTCGGCTGGTAATATTGGCAATGATAAAAAGTGAATGTCTGCGCAATCGAACGCTTTGTTACAATATCGGAACACTTTACGACAGACAATACAACAAACGAGGGTAAGGCCGCACACGTGTACACGCCGTTAGAAACGAACCTTTGCTATTTCGACAACCTCCAAAGATAAGGCCAGGGACTCTATTACTTTCCTGTTCGTTTTATTATTTATTAACTGTAATATTTTATAACAAGATATATGTACTTAAATTATTATTGTTCGCAATAAATTAATATATTACTGTGATGACGGGTTTGTCCAAAAAACTTTTAAAAGAGAAGGAGAGTAGAAGACTTAACTAAAACTAAGGGGCTATTCATAAATTACGTCATTTCAAATTAGGGGGGGGGGGGTCTGGACATCGGATGACGGTAACATGAAGTAGGAGGAAATGGGGTCATTTGAAGCATGATTTTTGGATGATTATAGGGGGGGGGGGGGTCAAAAATCGCCAAAAATCGATGACGTAATTTATGGACAGCCCCTAAGCATAAGAACAACATGAAATCAACAGTTTTTGCAGTGGGCCAAGAAAAGGGGAGTCTAAGTATTTAGCTTCATACAGTCCGGGTGGCTTGAGTCAGATGGGGGTAGCTTAGGACAAAGAAAATGAAGTACATATGTACTTACTTATTTAAGTTGTGTCTATACTCTAAACTTTTATCTCCGTCTTAAGTAATTTCTGGACGCAGTATACAATGTGCACTCATTTCTGTGTGCCTAAACTGCCTAACAATTAATCTTAATATCTGCATGTTTTTAAACCAAGTTTAGTCTGTTTAGGGAAAAGGTACATTATATTCTATTTGATTCCTTAGGCATAGTAGATAAGGTACAGTCAGCATCAATAGTACCTAGCGGATGAAACAACGCGCCAACAGTGTGCGCCCTAGGTTAACATTTCCAATCGGAGATAAATCTCCACAGTTCGCAGTCAAAGTATCTGTTACAGTCTAATTGTTATATGTACTATATAGAGGGATATATATCTTTTTATTAAGCTGTTAGAGAATGGTAGGTACGGTTTGACGCGTAGTCTGATCCGCTAATTTTAATGTCGACTGTGTACTGTCCGATAATCTAAAATCTATATTTTTTAACTCGTCCAAGACCTTCTGTAAAGATCTATAATAATATTTAAGACATGTGATTTACGAGTACCTATCATACGCCAATACATTTTCCCATACTACCAAATATCTCTCACTCAATCTATCCAGCGTAATATTGTTTTATTGCTTTAGCTGGTATGTGAATCTGACAGGAAAATGCATTTTTTGTAATTCCTTCGTCCTTTCTTTGTTCCATCACACCAAACGGGCTTCATGATCAATTCTTTCTGGATTCAAGCAGCTCGCCTCTGGAATGGTCTCCATGTCAAATTAGACCGTGTCCATACAGGTTTGCCTTTAAATACTTTGCTACTTGCCCTATGTGAATACTTTGCTGGTTTCTAAAAAATTCTTAGTGCTTCTAATTTGTAAGTTTCATCCGATTTCATAAGTACAAGTTATGTATGTATGAAATTGTGTATTTTGATTTTATCCATTTATTTACATGTTAAACCAGACGGAGGTCCGTCTCTTGTCTGGTTTAATCTGATTTGTCTGTCGGTAGATTTTTTAAATTTAATATGACGTCGTGTTAGTAAACTGTGGAAAAAATACATAAATTGCGTCATTTTTGTGCAGTTTATCTCGGTGACGACGGTAATCAAGTGAAGCAGTGAGCGGCGAGAAGGTATGACAAAAAGTTTAAAACCTCGAGGTAAGTAGAATGGTTAAGACCGTCAACTCCGAAATGAGAATGAAGCGACCTTGAGCGGTGTCTCGGTCTGCAGCACAAGCGCAGACGTGCAAGCGCAAAAACCGCCGCCGCAGCGATATGCTTCATCAACTACAACACGCCAGCGACGATTACAATAACAATTTAAATTGATCGTGCGGCTGCGGAAGACCTTTTTATGTAATACCAATTAAATAGTTTATAGAGTTTGGCTGATCACAGCCATAGCCAACTTTTGTATATTTTCCTATTTGAAAAGTCACAGGAAAAAAATGATTTATTTAATTACATGAAGTCCGCGTGTTTTGGCTAAGGCCGCCGTTGTTGAAAAAAGTAGACATGTGAAAGCAAACTTTGTATACCTATTGTGCAGAAATATAGTTAAAGCAAATACCTGCCTGAGCAAAAAAATATAGCTCGCGCTGTGAATTTGTTTATTTTATTCACTTATTATTTAAGTACGCCCAATTATGTCACCATCGCCATAGTTGTATTTTTAGTGCTCCGTACAAAACTTTGTTCACGGATCACTTATGGGATTTCTTCAGCCTTGCAATTCATATAAATGTGATTTTTATTTTATAGTTCGTTTTTTTAGCATTAGGAAAAGACTACGCGATCTTGAATTCTTGACGTGTATTTTAATATTTTTAATTGAAAAACGCTTTTTAAAAATCAATAAGTTAAGTATTATTTATGAAAGCAATAGAATGTAAATAGTCGTATATGATTCATAATTGTTAAATATCTGCCGTGACTTATTTTTCAAAAGTGTTTGTCAATAAAAAAACACGTCAAGATTGTTTACCTTTTTTCTAATGCTAAATAATATATTTAGCCTTAAACTTCAAGTTATTAAGAAAAAGATCGTCGCCGCGAGACAGAATGTGATGGACAACTATTTTAATTATAAACCGACTGCATTAAAAAGTACCTATTGTAATAGTAGATTGTACAACAAGGGCATAAAGTGACCCATTTTTAATCGAGGCAATTTTTTACACTCTGCTTTTCACTTCGATTGCGAGGAAAATAAAATTATATTTTTTACGGCAATTTACACCACGAAATTGTCGTAAAGCGAAAGAACATAATACGTAACCAATTCCCGCCAACTAACTTTTTAATTTTTTTTTTTAAATTTTTAACATGTGATCAGAGTTTCAGACGCTTGGTTTTCTGCCAAGTCAAAAATTTCGGAGCATTTTTGAACGATAATCGACTCCTATTTTATGTGATTTACTAAATTTAATGACAGAAAATACGGATTTCTAATAAATTGTAGCAAAAATAAAATTATATAACAAGTTTTGTCATCTACACAATTTTATGGCTCAGTAAAATTGTGCAATATGTTTTAACTGTTTGGCTGTTGAGACCGATTACCTTAGTCTTAAGCCGACCACTGACTAACAGGCCGCCGGACGATATCGGCCTGTCAGTTAGAACAAAAATTTGACAGCTCCGAACAACTGACAGGCCGATATCGTCCGGCGGACTGGTAATCAGTGGGCCCCTTAAGAAGAAAATTTTACTTTTATGCTCTAGAGCATAAAATGCGATTTTATGTCGTCTACGCACGACATAAAGGTGCACTTTTTGAGCATGAGAAGTGAAAATAGTATTTATAGCGACGGCATAAAATGTACCTAAAAGATACATATATTATGAATAAGCATTAGACATCTGTTAGCAGTTACTAAGCAAAGTTTACTTATTTCTATCTATGATCTTTTATATGTAGATATGCCATACACTAACATATCAAGCGAAAAAAATGATGCCAACCAATGCTGCCAACGTCACGGCAGCATCAATTACAATTTGTTTACAACTTCATACGCAAATGCGTAAAAGAGACGGCACAATTAAAATAATACCTAAGTAAAAAAGAGACGGCTAGTGTTTGTCACTTACGCGTGAATTTGGTAAATCAGTGGTACCACCATAACACGACGGCAAATAGTGGAGATGGCGCGAACCGTAAAACTTATTAAGAAAAAAAATATCAAAGAATAAGATGTTTGACAGAGGGTGCAAATCATTTTAGTGCAGTTCTATGCAGTAATGTACTCACTACCGAAGTAAAAAGTTTTCACATTTAGTTATGTAAATAAAAGATATTATATTATACTTATCATTGTTACTTTTGTAACAAAAAAAATTTGGCTGGTTCAGTACCCAGAGTATGTATGTATGGTGGTTAAAATTTCACCCCGTATTTTTATATTTTATATGTACTTACTGGATTCTACCTATTTCGTGAATACTATTAATAACATTCACCTTCCCTTTGATCAAGTGATATATACTGGTACTAGCACAGTTCATACGCAAATGTAAATAAAGCGGTAAAAATATATAACTATGTAAATAAACTATATTCCTTTCCACGAAACCGAGTTAAAAAAAGCAAATTCAATAACAACAAAACCTTTTATTTTACTAACAATTTTATGTTATAATAATTGTTATTGTGTGAGAAAATGAAATGCCAAAAAAAAATACTTATTTTTTAGTAATTTTTGTATAAACAGCAATATACCTATTTACTTAATTGACGCGACCCGGACAATAATAATCTTTAATTTTCCAATTGTTGTAATTAATTACAAGAAAAAATACGTGCAAGTTAAAAACTTTAATATTAAAGTTGAAATTTATTTCTCTTATTTGTACGACAAGCACCAAACAATGAATGCAACTTACCATGACGCCTCTGCTATGATAATCTATGTACGCAGTTGGCGCGTCCTTGTCATTCTCGCTGATAAGAACATAAACTTATCTCTTTCTATCAGCCGGCGAAAATGGCGGCCAGCTTTATTTCTTTCAAGATTAAACCGAAGAAAAACGGATTATTTCAGCTTTTACTTACGAATGATATGTGACGCGGTCAATTTTTTTGCGCTTCCGCGGATAATTTGAGCATTTCAACATAACGCAGGTCGGCAATTTGTTGCTTAATACACGTTATTTGTGGAAAAGTATTAACCGGTGTACACTTCGCGCTTGCGTCAGGCAGACTGAGACAAACTCGTACACATGACACGAGGTGAGTGCTTCAATTTTGGAACGTGTATAACACATCTTTGTATAAAAGATCATAGATTTCTATTCCTAATCAACAAAACAAAAGAATGACGAGTGAGCATACAAGTTAAGGTGCAATATTGTCTTCACGGAAAATCAAATTTAAACATGTCGATTCGCGCCACACTTGTAATGGCGTTCAGGGACACACCACATTTTATACAGACAATTTTGAGTTATAAATCATTAGAACACAGTTGAAAGTTGAATTCATGTGGCAGATGTTACATTTTGCGTGCGGCATTCGGCAGGCTCGAGTGATGTCACCGTTTGTTATTCCTCGCATAGCTCTAGATTCACTGGCCATGCGCTTAGACTGAATTTGGAGGAAACAAGTGCTAATGAGACTATTATCTCAAGGTTTTCCTCGCTTAATAACTTGGAATTTTAATTAACTCATGTTAAGTTATTATTAGTGCAAATAATATATGCGCTACCATGTCCAAATGATAGCAGCACGTAAGTTAGCACCGTAGTCAAAACAAAGGCCATTGTTTAACGAATAGAGCAAAACAGTGGATCGCGACTATGTACAGCACCGGTGGCACATTCGGGACGTGCGCGAGGCACATTTAGCAGTCCCGGAGGACGCCGGCAGACTGGTAATTAGCGAGAGAAGCGAAAAATTTGCGACGGCTTAAATTTACGAGGCGCAAATTACACGATTCGGACGCTATCGCTGCAGCGCGGCCGTTAATGTGCACGCCTTATCGAATGAAGCGCCTGCCCGAGGCCCGCTCCTGGCACGCCGACATTAAACTGATCGCATCAACAAAACATACAAAAATACAACACTAAAATGCGGCACTGGTGCGAAATGTTGGCAATTTTAAGAGCACTGTGCAAATTTCCGCTTACACAATGTCGGCTTGCGAGTTGTGGAGTGCAATATAAGTAAATTTGGCAGTCCCTGCTATTTGCAGCTGAGCTTTTTAGAGGAGTAGTGGCCCCCACTAGTTTAGAAGTACATAATAACATCAACTACTAAAAGTCTGAAGGGGCTTGACGATGGCAGTATTTTTTGCTATAGTCAAATTAAGTATTTTATAGACATAATAGATACCTAGTTGATCAAGAAATTCACGAATTGAATTGAATCTTTTTAAAAATAAAGGAATGTCTCCTTTAAGTAAAATGAGCCAGCTTAAGGATTTAAGGTATTTCGCAATTTTATTCTACTAGTCGATACAGTTAATATTAATGATAACATTTCTCCAAGAAACATTAGGTCTTACACTCGGCTGTCGTACAAAATATCCATAAAATCTAATATTTAGTACTTACTCAAGATTTTTTTGAAGAAGCCAAATTGAAGAATAAAAGAAAAATACTTTGAATGCAGTTTTGTTTCTTTTTAAAAATAAAGGAATGTCTCCTTTAAGTAAAATGAGCCAGCTTAAGGATTTAAGGTAGTTTCCCTCCAGGGCCCGACTTATCTTTCCACACTGTATATTACAGTCAGCATCAAAAGTAGCTGTTATTCTCTAATACCTTAACAAGAAAATGTATCTCTACATGTGGAATTACATACTTATGAATATACAGGGTGGAACATTTCTAGAGACTGAGCTGAAAGGATAGTGATATCTAAGTGATCTACAATCGAGTTATTATAATCGTAAAGCTGGATTAAATAGTAAAATAAAATCATTAATATGAAATATTTTTATATCAGTGACAATGACAACCCTACAAAGCTATTTACATTTTAAATTGACACATGTCATGTCATTCAATAGGATTTTCTTGCTAGGGTTCAACATATAGATTTGTGCAAAAATCTGTATCTCAAAAACGGTTAGAAATATTAACGTGATTAATAGTGAAAAATAAAGTACGTAGCCTAAACAATTCCCCGTTTGCGTAAAAGTGCTTCGTTCTGTTCCACGTGATATAAATCTTTATTTAGAAAAGTACTTCAGGATGGCATATACTTTAGGTGCGTTGTTTCATAGTACGCTAATGTTGACGCTGACTGTACTTACATTACATTACATTAAATATGGATAGATAATTTGCTATAAAAATTTTGAAGAATTATGCTAGAACTGCCCTGATATTTCCTAGTTATTGCATTTGTAACATTATCAACTGATGAGATAAAAAAAAACAACGGCTGCTTCTTAATTTGAGTGAACTTATCAATAACCAGGCCTAAGTACCTGTCTTTTTTGACAAAATTAGTTACACGATGTATTCTAAACGGTCCATGCCAATAGGTTGACCTACATAATCGTTAAAGTAGTTTAAAAATGACAAAGAAACGCCTACTTAGTCCTCAGCGAGTAGCTAAATGATTTATGAGTTGTCGAGTGCAATTGTACGAGTAACAGAGTGTACTTCACTGTGAAATTTTCGTAGGATGTTTAAAAATATAGCGCTATTCAAGTAACAAAGAAATGGTTCCTTAATGTTCAAGATGCATGAAAGTGGAGGTTGTGAATAATTTATACCTAATCATTTTATTGTGTACTGACTAAGACATATAGTCATACTACAAACAGTATAGGCAGTTACTAAATAATCTGTTGTGTAAGAATTACATACTTTAAATTTATTTGCTATTTTTAGAGCTTCTCTCAACTCTAGCACCAGGCCTCTGCTCAATACTAGGTCATCTCTACAAATTAGTACAATGATAGCATTTGGTTTATTTATTTAAGCAGAAAGCTTTAAAAAAATCCTCAATCTCGTAAGAGTCTTACATTAACCAAGGTCTGAAGCGCCTTATCAATGATTAATTTGGCCACATAATCTGGTACTCGGGCCGTGTGTCACATCCGTTTAATTTTCACCAAGATAAGATAATTAATTCCGATAGCGACGGGCTTATCGCGTCGGCCATTTTGGTTTTGTTAGGTTATACGTTTAGTAATTTAGCCGATAGTTATCTTATCTAAGGTGAAGTAAACTTTCTTTGTTGATTTTTAGATGACCATAACATATTACAAGCTTTTATTTAGTTTCACCTGACCGTTGTCTGTGTCTAATCAAATCTTGCAAGTTAAATTTGATCCAATTCCCGGTTTCCGATTGAGCTGAAATTTTGCATGCATGTATAAATCGGATGACAATGCAATATTATGGTACCATCGAGCTGATCTGATGATGGAGACAGGAGGTGGCCATAGGGACTCTGTGATGAAACAACACAACCTAATTGTGTTAGGGGTTTTTAGAATTGTCTCGATGAGTATTAGTCGTCTGTCGTAAGAAAAGTACAGTCAGCGATAAAAGCTTGTACCAAAAATGAAATTTTTGCCTAAAACTTTTTTTTAATAAAGCAAAAATTATGCCAATCTTAATTGAAAGATGTACATACATATCTGTACGTGTCTAGAGTCGGTCTAAGCTAAGTCTGCTACGTGTTAGCACAGACTGTGGAAGTGTTATTTTAAATGTCATAATTTTATAGACATTTATAACACTTGTACGCTCTGTGCTATTAAATTCGTTGCAGTGTTAGCTAAGTCTAAGTATACGTCTATAGACATAATGGTACACCTCTATGGACATAGATGTGTGAATTTGTGTTTAATATTTCCGATACATAACATGCAAATTTAATATGCATGCGCCAGGACTACATTGTTCTGTTTTATACAATCTTCCAAATGAATTCAACTATTATGAACAAGTATCTCTGTATGGCTTACCCAGACTTAGGCGGTTTTCTGTGGGCCTACCAGACATACTAACGACTAACGCGACAGTATTTGCATTTCCCATGTCCGAATTCCCATATAAAAAATAGTTTATTGACGTCCGGACTGTCCGGAGCTCGGCTACTTCGAAATTAGTAGAAACAAAAAATAATAATACCAAAAGCAGGGTTTCTATTGACAGGCAGTTTTCGTTTGTTGCGAGCAGAGCAGGTAGCGAAGCCAGCTGTTACCCTCGTCGATAAAACGTAACAAACAAACCATTGTTGTCCTTTGCCGACTGAACCTATTCAGCATTTTTAAACATTGGAATTTTATATTTTATACCGTGGTGTTTACTATTGACAACATTTTTAAATAGGTACCTACCTATTAGCCATTTGATTCTTTGGCGTAGATGACGTCATTGAGTGTTTGCAAATGATTAATAAAAAATGCAGTAACAGCTTACATCATTTTTAAAAATTTAGATGATTAATTAATGACGAAGAAACCAGGTAGGTACCTACGACTTTTTGAAATTAAAATTATCATTTCTTGGGATTTATTTAAGTAACATCACGCTATGCTCCAGCAACGAAAACTTTTAACTAAAGATGTAAGGTTTTGGTTCAGTAAGTCATTTGAATTCCATGCTTAGACAATTATTTACAAAAGACCCTTTCGATTTTGATAATGAATATTTACCTAATTAGAATTTAATTTACTTACTTATAAATATTTTAAAGTTATTAGTCTATTCTATAATTATTTTCTTCAAGAATCGACAGGCATTGAGCATCAATGCAATGATCCCAATAATTGTGAAATGGTAGAAGATAACAAATGATAAATGAACACCAAACAACCGAGACCAGGCAATATAAGGGGTTGGCTGGAGCAGTATTCGAAGGAGGAAGGAAAGTTTTGACGAGAGGATTACGGAAGAGTTCCAGTTAGCGCAACTTTTACATTACGGCCAATATTGACGGAAGCAGTTTGGCTGCCCGGTTTTCACGACGGGTCTGACCATTCGACCAAGGCGAAAGCTAGCATGCGGCGAATAGCGACTTCCAAGCCGGAGTGAGGGGCAGCAGTAGCACCAATGTTGCTCACTCAAATGCATCTCGCTTCGGCAGTTGGAAAATTTACCGTCGAATTTCGGAAGTAACCGCCGTTATTACTCACTTATTTCACAGATAAAAACACAGTAATAGGAAAATACGGGAAAACACGAAGAATATGCACTAGCTTTATTCACAAACTTTCACGATGCACACTTGGACGCGAGTTCCGAATTCGACGATATCCTGTCGCAATTAAAAGTATGAGCGTAACACTTACATGATGAGGGGTAAACAAGCTGGGTAGGGGAGTGTGTATGTCCAAAAGTTGTTAAAACATAGCAAATTGCACGAAAGTTAGGAGAAACGTTTCGCCGGTAGCGTAGAGGTCGCGGTTCGCGGCCACAGCGGGGCGGCACGCGTCGTGTTCGGAGCACGAGTGCGGTGCACAGAGCGGCGCGAGTCACACAAGCGCAAGCGGAGTCGGCGGGCGACTGACGGGAGGCGAGTGGCGAGGCGAGGGGGCTGCCGCTGCGCGCGCACCCCTCGCCCCTGCCTCACGCCCCGCGCCCGGCCTCACCCCGCACTTCGCGCCCCTTCACCTCGACTGCCGGCCGCCTTATCACACCGCGCCGCTTCCTTTCTCCTCATGCAGTTGCGAGCTTTTCGCCACTGCCACACTTCCGCCCGCCCCGTCGATTGTGCCGGCAAGCTTTAGCCGGTCAATGTATTGCATGGATTACTTAGTTACTAGGTGAAAAGTTTTTGTACTCCGTGTTGAAGAATTGAATCAAGAAAATACTACTTGAATGTCCTTAGGTATTATTAAATATGAATAATACTTATCTAAGTACATTCACATTCCTACTTTTGAAACATGTAGTTTAGTAATGTAAACTTCATTATGGCAACCTCACAACATTTTGGACGTATACATACATGCATGCTAACCGCGAATTTCTTTTCATCAGAGAACAATGGAGATTAACTTGAATGCAATTTCGGTGTTGCCGAGTAGATAAGCCGAGTGCGAGTGAGTGGGCATGGTCGGAGGGTGCGGGGGGTGCGAGAGCGCGAGCGAGTGCGCGCTAGCGGCGCCGGAGCAGACGGTAACAGTATAAGTGGCGTAACAAGTATAATAACCAAGAATAGGTCACATGTTTTGCGATTGAAAAAATAAACAAACGACACAACATTAACACTCGTTTTCCTTGCTCTATAAATCAGATCTAAAGAACTGTCAGGCTAGTAAATAATATTACTTTTTGTTTAGGTAGTTGTATCTTAACCTGTATTATGTACAATCAAGTGTTTACATACATACATACAATATTAAATGTAATAAGAGTTATTTTTATTCTTCTATTTATACCTAATTGATTTGTTTTAAACTTCTACCGACTCGATTTGCCTGCCAACAATAAAGTTATCTCGCTTCAGACATGCTTGACACAATCTACGAATATCCAGTCTCGGTACTGCTTACGCGTTGAGTGCTGCGCAGACGGAGAGCGGCGAAAGTGCGCCCGCGCCGCGAAACGGGTTTGCGGTCGGCGCGTGACCCGTCCGAGGACACGCTACGTGAACCACTTTGCAATTGCACACCATATCCCACTTGATAAATATAATAAGTATATAATTGGTGTTACGTATTACTTTTATTACAAATTGCGAGATTGGATTGTGTAAAGCTTTTGATCCGATTTTCGAGCTAAAAATAAGAATACCCTACTTTAGTGGTCTTTCGACATCTGTATGGTCCTGTAGGGTCTTTTTTTTCAATAAGTCAATACTTAAATGTTTTATTTTAGTATCCATCAATTAAACAATATTCCTGATATATTAAATAAATAATAAAATATTTACCTTGTATAAAATAGTAGTTAATTACGTGTTCACAAATTATAATTAAAAAAGGCGTAAAAACAAGATAATTAAGTACCCATACTAGTTAAAAGGTATGTATCGTCGAGCACGAGTAGCACCGCGCAGAATTCATTAAAATTTTAGCAATAAACGAAATGAAATACCATAACCTTGCTCTTTATGCGTTAGCTTTTATATCACATACTAAGAGACTATAAGTACCTACCTACTTCATAGGCATGTGTACTGAAAGTATTCTTATCAAGGCAGTCAAATACAAATTGATTGTTACCTTAATTACCAATCATTTATTTAGATACGAATTATATTTTGGGATTATTTTAGCATAAGTACTTCATACCAGGCATCAAGCTGCTAGTTTGAAGTTTCAGCAGCAACAGCCTTTTCAGCGGTAAAAATAATGTGGTCGAGTCATACAAAAATTGCATAGAAACGTATAGGTACGTCAGTGTATGCGAACTGTACGCTTGCGTGCAGTTTACATACAAATTATAAAACCAAGCAACTGTGTCCACGAAGCGACGCTGCTTGAAATATATTTTGTTTGTGGCAATAGTGAATATCGGACTTATTAAGTATATTCAGAATATAAGTTCAGTTGATTTTACAACCATATAGTTAGTTCACTACAGGACCACCGCATCTTCTACAGCCGCATCATATAGCATTAACCATACCTACAGGACAATATAATCTTAATTTAACAAAAAAGGTCAAATAGCGACTTTTAAATCAATGTGTACCTAATGATAATGTATCGCGTAACGTGTTACATTAAAATACCATTAGCCTACGTAGCGAGTACCTACGAAGAAAGTAAAGAAACCTCGATATAGCTAGTCTGACCTGCGGTAACTCCATTAAACCTGCTTTAGGCCTACTCGATCGATAGATATAAGAATAAACACGGCGTACTTACACATAACTATCGATATAAGTAAGTATGTACAGTCGCCATCAGATATATCGGAGCGGCCAAGGTGTTCACAATATCTGAACACGCGCTCTAACGCCCTGACAATAGAGGCGTGTTCCGATATTTGTGAGCACCTTGGCCGCTCCGATATATCTGATGGCGACTGTACATATTTACAAATTTGGTAATGTAGCAAGTTGGATATACGGAAATAACTCAAATAACCCTTTTCACTCTAAATCTTAACAGATTCAGATGTAATTTAATGTGGATATAGTTTTGAGTCCTGAAGAAGGACCTAGGATTAATATTCCAAGACCATTGGGAATGTCGAACTACAGTTTGGATAAAGCTCTTTTCGCTTATTCGTCTTTTGGTTCTATTCACTAAACACGTAATTCAAAACTAGTTTTTCTTATACATAATATGTTTAAAGAAAGTCAGCAGTTGTTTTTATGTCTATCTTAATAATGTAATTGTCGAACGATGCATGCTTTAGGTATGTCATGCATTGTATTGCAAACAATATGCATATACTTAAATGAATAATTTATCAAATTTTTCAATATATGTTTTATGTCACGTAAGTAGGTACATATTTGTCAAATGGTATGACTGCCTAGTTCATAATAAATATTAATAATATTTTTGGAAAAGACCTCGAAGAAAGAGGATTTTGTGAATCAAAATTTTGCTATGATTAGGTACATAGTCAAATACTTATGTATACGACGACGGAGTAACGAATTTCCGTCTAAGATAACGAACTCATCATAACAAGATTGGCATGGCATGCAGTGGCATTTCAACTGTTGGTATGATTGCATTGTTTTTTATTCAAATTCAAATATCCTCACTCGAAACACGACGAGTGCACCGGCAAGACTAGACCGCACACCGCATACCGAACTCAGGCAGGCTATTGCTAACATAAATAAGACCTTCAGACATGCATTGTTGTAATAAGGATGTTGAGATGGGGTTCACTGGTTGGATTAGTTGAAAGTTCGCTTGCACAAGGTAAGTGATGGTAATAGCAGAAGCTCGCGCGCAGTCACGAGCGACGTATGGTGCGCTAGTTTTTGCGCTCGCGGCTCTACCAAGCGTGACATCTAAAAGCTCATTTATACGCTTTTTGCTGTCGTTTGACTCGAAATAGGCATTTTTTTGGGGCGGTAACTATCATCTTAATAAAATGCAATACTATTGCCCGCCTCGCGGCGTTGTCCGAAACAAGGCCAGTGTAGTAACATACATAATAAAGCCTATGAAATGATAAACTGTCCAAAAACATCGTCTTGGCAGAGAACTATTCGTCTGGTTAGTAGTTATTTATTTAATAACTTAAAGCAAAACCCCAGCCAAGCCCCAACCAAAAAACTTAAAGCTAATTCTTAACTAATAAGTAAGAATTAGCTTTAATTTTTTTGTTTGGGGTTTGAAAAGCAGCGGTCTCGCTGAGTCTCATCCATTTTACTGCACAAATATTTGTAAATTCTACCTGATTTTTTATTGTACTTGCTATTCATTGTTTTTGTGTTGATAAATAAATATATTTTATTTTATTTTTATTTACATGTCCTCGGCAAGACATATTTTTGGTAAAATATATGAAATGAATTATCAGTGTGAATTATAATAGTTAAAAGTTTAACTACATTGAAGTTACATTCAAAAATTAATAAGTAGGAGTATTATGTATTCAATTCTATCTCCTGGCGTTTCTATTAGAGTCAAATCTTCTGCCATAAAACGCCTTGCATGAAAATGTATCTAATAGACTATCTGATGATGCATGAAGCAAATGAGCACATATATTAAAGATACAAGTCTTAATTAATCGCGTTAAAACAATCATCCATCAGCCAGTATTTGTTTAACTAATAAGCTATGTCTCACATTATCCGCGAAGCGTTAATCTAATAGTTAGTAATTACTAATAATAACAGCCGTGCCACCGATTGCGGGTGAACAAAAGCATCACGCTGAATATATATTACACATTAATTTGGCCGCTAGCGTGCTGACTTGCTGAGCCTGGCTTTACTTCGCGAGCTTCGCTCCATAAAGTTATGAAGCTCCGTCACACTGATTAAACCACTTAATTTTTTCTCGGATGAAAGACGCGATATAAGCATAGCAACAGTACTAATTAGTCGGCGAGTTTTTAAAGGATTTTTTTAACGTCTAATGAGTGGGCAATGATACCGGGACAGCTGTTTCGTCGTGCTGCCGCCTGCTCACAATGCGTGCCGGGCATGCCGACACGCGAAACTAAAGTGTTACTACAATAAACAAACCTTACACCTATCTAACAACGAAATTAAACCCATTACTTAGTAAGTGTACCTAGTGTAGCCATACATTCTGTAACTACGTTAATGGTACATAACAACTATGAATTGAATGTTGAATTAAATTTAACAATTAAATACATTACTTTTAATTTAATAACCAAACATCGTAAATTTAATAGCATTTTCGGTGCAGCGGAGTGGTGTTGACGGAATTGGTGTAAACAATTTCAACCCTAATGATTAATTAGCGTTAATTACGTTAATATTAACCTTAATTTACCATTTCAGTTGGAATTATCTATCTATACCAATTCCGTTAACACCACTCCGCTGCACCAAAAATGCTATAAAATTTACGATGTTTGTTAATAACAAAGATTGATATACTCAGGCAAGTGTTTTCAAAAAAGGATAAGGGGTCACTTTTTCGCAAAAATTGGGTTCAGTGACCCTTTTATCTGATGAGTCTTTTCACAAAACCATAAAATACACGGATTAACTACATTGCCGCTTCCTTAGACCTGTATGCAGATAAATAATGTACGTATTGAATATCGTACAAATGTTCGCCTGATTAAAAAATATCATATCAAGAATGTCATATTTCCACAAAAAATGGTGCTAAATTAGTCCTTTTTGCTTGGTCGTTAAAATGAATGTATTTAGAGGAGAGATGACAATATGGAATAATCTAATGATTATTCCATATTGTCATCTCAATCAATATCTCAATATGGAATAATCTAATGATTATTCCATATTGTCATCTCTCGTTATTAGTCTCCTTATAAAACTTAATTCAATTACTTTAAAATCAAAGTCTCTAAGGACAATTAACTTTATGATAGAATTTATATTGGTTTTTTCATAAAAACGTGACGGTTTTTATTGGAAGTACATATGTCTTTATTTCTGAGCAGGCTGAGGATAACAATTGCATATAGTTATGTATACCTAACCGTTTTGATTCCATGAACCGCCGTTATAAATATGGACATCAATGACATCCCATATTATAGAGATACAGTCGGCATCAAAAGAAATTAGAAACGGATGAAACAACGCGCCAAAACTATCTGCCACCTGGAATATTTTTCCAAATAGAGATATGTAGGTAGGTACATATATAACTTTGGGAACAAAAAGCAAATAATTTATTGAAATATTTTGTTTTGTGTAGATATTGTTATACATGTAGAGTCATGTTGCATTTTGTTAAGTTATTAGAGAATTTTGACGCGTAGTCTGATCCACTAGTTTTGACGCTGACTGTACTGTGCATGTTCCCATATAAATACATTCTGACAAAGTTTACGATATTTAAAAATACAAGCGCTCACAAAGTCCAGAAATATCTTTATTCTTGAACTGTTTGTTATAAAAACATTTGAGATATTATGAAATGAAATGCAAGCGCTTCTGCTCATAAGATGCGCTCCGCTGGCGAATTTCGGCGTCGGCTCGTGATAAGGTTCAATGAACTCATACCCGTCGTTCATCTTATACCCGCAAAAAATGCACTGGTCCGTCCCACGCCGAACGTCCACGCACACAGGCCCGCCGGGTATGTAGTGTGCATTGAACACAAGAACACTGTTTCCAATGGCAGCAAATGTAATCGTATACCGCTCTCAGCCTAGCCCGGATACCCGAGAACAAGCCGTGGACAACGTTTAGTACTCGACTGGCATAAGATCTATGAAACTGCAATACGAATTAAACGTTATAACATATCGAACACATGTATCAGGTGACTTTTGTATAAAAAGTAAAAAGCCGAGTTGAGTGGCTAGGCGACTCAATTATCACATGAGTGTTAATGTATTGATTGTGAACGTGAACGCAAAAAGGGCTCTAATGAATAATTTTTCACATCTCCTCACTGATGCAATTTCACATTGTTTTTTGTCAGTTCGTGCGTTAATCGTGACATCGCAGTCTGTCTTGCATGTCAGGTCTCTAGCATTTCTAGCGCCACAGTTTGACATTTTGCCAGTGTTATCGCCACACAATATCATAAGTTTACAAAAGTGACCGTATAGTAGCCATATCACGAGCTGGCAGTACTCAACTGTTTCGTACGAATAAAATAAATCGAAGTTTAAACCGACAATTGGGACAGCGCACAATCCACGTCTGCAAACGACCGTTATTTTTATCATTCATGACCGTCTGCGGATCTTAAAAGTAAAGCCCATCGTTCGACAATGAGCTAGCGGGGGTGCGCCCACGTCGCTCATCTCCTCGCCAGTTCATTGCGCACGCGCGCAGTTTCCTGTATCATTCAGACCATCTCATCGCGATCCGAACGAAAAGCACCCACACGGTGACACCAGCGTCCCTTTAGACTATGACGCCATCTACAAATATGACATGAAATATACTTAGGTAGGTAGATAATAGGTATAAATTGCATAATTTGCACATCTATAAGGGGTATAAGGAATATGTAGGTATGTACTTACAAGTCTGTATCAATTGGCGACATGACAAAGATTTAACTCGTCATTTATACATAGATTGTATGTCATTTATAGACCAATGTCGCATTTTTTAAACAAAATAGTATCAATTTTGTTTTTTGTCCATACTGCAGCGTTATGTAGGTATCAAATATATTTTTAGAACTCTATCGGATTTAGCACTGTGCTTATTAAGGGTAATAAACGTCGAAGTAAAATTTTATATACCGTAATAGCAACACAGCATGAATAGGGCACAGCATCTGTGTGAGCAATCAGGTCCTTTCGTTAAGCACCTTTTTACGAGTCGCGAATTCGACTCCCACGCCCGTTTAAAACGGCTGCAATTTGTTCAAAGTATCAGTGGCTCAGTCCTCTTCGTTGTTTCAGCCAGGGTATCACTAGGTCTTCGATTATATCCCAGTTTAAACAATGGAAAGAAAAATCTGTAACAGAAAGTTCCGTTCTACAAAATAATGGCACATGAGCGGAGCGATAGAATCGTCTTCAGAGCATAATTCGCGAGGGTACCGTTTTAAATTAAACGCGATTTCGCCAACAAAGAGGCACTAGTTCTCGGTCGACTGCCTGCCTCTGTGTATCCACACACCAATTAAGCTAAATTAAATATACGAAGAATTTAGAAACTGGTTAGCTTCCTTGAAGCGCATCGGTGTAATTGGCTAATCCGCGTTGGGAGCACGAAGATATCATATGAGTTATTTATTGCGTTCCTCTCAGATCTGTGCCCGGCAGACACTTCAATAGAAATTGCTGATGTCAATTACTTGTTTATTTATATTTGCTCCGCTGTCCAGCAATTTGCAATAAATTGTTTTATGGCATGTAAATAATGTAATTTATGTCCCGCCCTATCAATGCAAAAATCACGTATTTTAGTGCTTTCCATATTTTGTCAAATCGAAATTTCGCACATCTTTCCACGGGTTAGGCGAATCGAAATGGACCCCGGATCATTGATGTGGGCGCGGAAATGACTGACTTCTATTGGCGGGCATTGTTAATTTGTTATTAGCCGTTGTAATATCAAAACGAGAACCTGGGGCGCATTGATATCCCCTATAACAACATAATTTCTTCAGAGCTAATTATATTTCAGTCGTTTCTGAAGCGTTTACAATTCGTGCATTGTTATTTATAATTAAACGAGAAGATTCATGACTCTGAATTTCATTAATTAGTCGCATTTGGATGGCCCGTTATTGTAGTTAGAGAACATGGTTCGAAAGTCCGCGAAGCAAGTTATTACCCGAATTATTCGCTAAGTAATAAAAACGCAGCGCGAGGTGCGGCGTGAGCGCAGCGCCGCTAAGTGGCTTTTAAGGTCGCTTACCTCATCCCGCCTCTCGTCAGACTGTTTGTACACGTATTTAGTCCGATAATAACTCCGATCCATTTTTCGATTCTTCAGCAATATTTATGGGTATACGAGTAAGTTTGGTCTTTGTCTATGTACAGAATCGAAAACAACACTCATTTTAGAAGCAACAGTTTCATTTATACTAATCATGGTGTGTCATCATCAAGGACAAGAACTACATATTATAATTCTCTTCTCGTTTTATTTGGGTCAATCAAATGTACGACATATCATTGCCCGTGATTAATAGGTAATTATAGTTTTGTGTAACATAAACAACATGTAATTAAGAAGAGCCAATATGATAAGCTTCTTCGTTGCCGTACTTTTAGAAATAAGGTTACATACAGTATAGATACACGTGCCGAGCAATAAGCGACAATGATGTGTAACAAATCGAATGGTACAGTTGCAAAAAAACTGTGAGTCACTGCTACTACCGCAAAAAGAAATCTTGATGGCCAAAAATGTTTTGTATAGGTATTAAGTATTAGGCACCTACTTAAAAAAATACGAGTAATTCTCATAACGCTTTTCTACAAACCAAATTCGGTTGTTTTTATCAAACTAAGATTATTAGGGCAGAAGTACCGTTTGTGGCCATTTATTGTTTTAATATACGATAATAGCTATACCTTTAAAAATTCAAATCGTTACTGTACAAAGCTTTAAAAACGCAAAAAAGGATCGATTTCTATACATTGATTCAAATTTCTACTGGCCAAAAACCATACTTCGGCCGAACGAAGTGGTGGACGAATTTAAATATTATTTATCTTTAATACACTAGTGGCTCTGTGAGCGGTAGACCTCGCGAACTCCCATAGCTCCGCCATTTTGAAAAAAATCCAATAACTGAATCGAATCGAAAAATCATCAAACCTGTGCTCACGAGAATCGGTTGAGAATTGCTACCTGTAGAGAACATCCGGACATACGAAAGCATTTTTGCCTAAGCTAAAATAGAGACCTTCGCTAATGCTTCGGTCAATAATACGACAAAAATCACAAAAAGCGTGACAGGTACCAAAATAGAAAGAATTTAAGCGTATATTTTGACCCACTTAACCAAAGAACTGAATTACCCGCTTGCAATTTCCGTCGCTATTTTCCGGTGACAAGGCAATATTAACAGTGGTGATAGAGCTTATTTATACATTTATTTTGTGAGAATAACACCATCACAAATACATATACAAAAATAGTCACTGTTATACTTGTTTTTTATAAGTGTACTGTAATAATATGATAGTTCATTAAGGCCACGACAGCTGCCTTTCAGACAGTTTATTCTAACTAAATGCCAATTATAATTTTTATTTCTAATTTGGTCCGACACGATGTCGGATGATGATGTGACAATAGACACGATTGACTAATAGAGTGCGTTGAACTTGTCATGCCCGCTGAAATCCTGACGTGTGTGCCTTATAAGCACATGTCACGAACAAGCGAGAGATTACGTTCAATGGTCGAAATTAAGCTGATTGAACTAGTCCAATCCAAGACGGTCTGTGCGGAAAGAGAAGAGTCGTATTAGAATGTATGGGCTCCCTTACATTCCACGACTCTTCTCTTTCCGCACAGACTCTAGCATCAAATAATAGTGGGTATTACACGTGACGGTGCGGCGAATGTGAATGGTTCTTCAAAATATTTCAATTTCAGTTATTATTGGACGATTAATATCACTGCGGATATGTCTGTAAAATAGCTTTCTAGCTGAAAATGCGATACATAATGCCAAGTAATTTAATAAAAAGGCAGGTATAAATTGAAAATAATAAACAAAACTGCTTTCAAGATTTTTGAAAAGTTAATGAAATTTTGTGGCTTTAATAGTTGTGCTTTATTACGGGCCGTAATGGCGGCATCCGAAATGGTGTTGCCGTTGCGGAATAAGCTGCATCGCGTGTACGATGCGGTTTGACTCGGTTGCCGCAGCTCGTAAATAAGGGCGTCTCATTGTGGGCCATTATTAATGAATCTGCCGTCTCTGCCCCGCGCCCTCGACCCCAACCCCGCACAAGCCTGAAAGCCAAACAGGTGCGTCTAACCCCATTCGCACAATCTATTTTCGATGTCTTATAACCGTGCGGAGAAGCGTTCGTTGCGTTCTCCCGTTCTAAATATTCATACCATATGCCAGATATTGAGATTTGTTTGGGCGTCATCTGCTCGACATCGCCGTCTCTAAATAAGCGCGGTCTCGTGTTGGCTTTGCGAAGTTTCATTAGCCGTCTGGGAATACTTACTTAGGGTATCATGTTGCTTGAATTGTGTGCGGAATTTCCACCTCCAAAAGGAATTTGTCGAGATAAATCCGGTAAGGAGATTATGAAGGTAAAGAAATTAGCGATTGGGTGAGATTTAAGGTTTGAGGGGTAACAGAGGTGATTTACAGTATTAAACGCTTTCGGATTTGTTTGAAGAAATATTGGTTTTATACATTTATTGGGAACCTTTCAAGTTGTAATCACCGAGCATCCGATCAAAGAAAATTCATGTTAATATATTCACGAAAAAAATCCGGAAATCGCAAAAGTTACCGCGTTCTTTTAAGCAAATACCATATAACTAGGAGGATTATTTGGATCGGATCAACCTGAAAACTTCGTATTATTTTGTGGGAACAGGAACCCTTCAATAAGATTAAATAGTGCCAATTAAGCTCTATAGTTACAAGGGCTCTTTCTTAGCCTTGAGAGGACATGACTAGTGCATGACGTTATGCGACTGTCGTTCTATTATTTACCTCTCGGAAAACTGCTTTTCATATCAGCAGCAGCGGGTCGCAGCGGGGATACACAAAGATGGCGCCCCGCTCCCTACATTAATGCACTTACTTTATGAATGACGTAATCGTAATATTGTTCCGAGCTTGTATTTGTGTTCCATGTTTCGCTGCAATCAGCTTTGTTTAATGGCTGCGGAACTTAAACTAGTTCCATTAAAGTGCGGAATAGTGGTTTGTTTCGAGACAGACAAAAACTCGTTAAAAGGATTTGCGTGACGAATGGACTGGCGATAAGCCTGGTTGAACTTATAGAACAACGCATCATTTATCAAATGCGAGACGTACCTACCTGATTGTGTCATTCATGGATCTAATATGGAGCTACAAGGACGCGTTCAGGCTAATTGAGGCAGAACCGCCGCCGGTCGCGAGGTCGTAGTTGGGTCGGAATAACAAACCCGCGGAGCAGAACGCGTGAATCACAGGGCGGGTGACGTAACAGAAGGAAGTCTCCACTTGCGCGGAGCGGCCTACGCACCTCCGAGACCGCAATACAAAATATTGCTTTGATCCGGTAACATTATTGGTTGAACTAGTTAAATTAAGGCATTTTGGATGGTTTAGGTTGTATTATCTTATCTTATTTTAAATCTCTGCAGTTGTATTTAATGAAAGTTCTACATATAGATTTTTAAGTAAATTCTTTTTTTTAATGAAACACATTGGGTCGTTTTAAAAATAACCTAGAAAATTATGATGTTCTAATAGTTAGGTACTCCTAATTCTCTTTTCTAGGTGTAAGTATCAGATCTACATAACTTAGTGTCGATGCGTTATGAATTTTCCAGCTTTACCCTAAAATTTAAAATAAAGTATGTACGAATTTGAACGTTTGGTATTTCATTAGGTTGTGTGAACAATTTGGTCAGTGAAACCGGTCCTAAATCTGCATCGGTTCCTACGCGTTAATCATCAGTCCAGATTTTCCGATCGGCGTCGTTTGGTAATTAGCGTAGTGGTGGTGTGTGACGTCATACAGGCATCTAATTTGATTACATCCGTCGGGGCAAGGCTGAGGTGGTTAGCACCATGCACGAGCCGTGCTCTTGCGTCGCTGAACAACTAATAAACAAGATTTCACTACTAATAGTCAATAAAAAGGCATCGAAATCACCATAACTATTTACCATTTCCAGTAACAAAATATACAAAGCCTCAAAATCAAGACAAGCAAGGTCTATGGAGAATGCTATTCGCTCGACATGTAGCCAGGCTAGCCAGACGGGATAAATCACATTTTTCGAGCGTGAAATATAGTGAATCTATATTCCAAGAACCATTGTAGGGAGTAACTAGCATACTGTCCGTAGGGAGTAACGAGCATTCACCTATAATATTTTACGAATGATTATTAGAAGAGCAGAGACTCGTAGACGCTAATCATTCTTCCTTTAATTTCTCATAATCTTATTACTTAAACATTATCATAACTTGCAAAATACCTTGTCCTATGCTATAAGTGCTATAACTTACAGCATAATTATTCATATAACTCACAGTACGCTCGTACCGCTTAAGACAGTAAATTTTCTACCCAAATTATTTAACATGAAAGAGCTCCTAGTCCTTTAGATAATACCGAGAGAATTTGGGGTTAAATGCCCAGTAAAAATTCCGTTACAAATTCTCACATTTCCTAGTGTACCGTACGTTCGCCTGGATTATTTGAATTATAAAGTGAGAAGCGAGTGCAGGCAGAGTGCATAAGATACCCTGCCTATGTAAATGAGCTGGAAGCAGTGTCGAGTTAGGGCGAGTTTACACCTGCGAACTCTGTACCGGCGTTACCCTATATTTGGTCATAGTTCAATGGGGCCCAACTTTGACCTATGGTTTTAATAAGATTATCACATTTTTTATGCATTTGAACAACCAAACAATAACATTACAATACAATCGTTAATAAAAAAAGTCTAAAATTAAATTAAATTAAATTAGATAATTATTTATTTCAGAAATTAAATTTCCATAATATATTAGTAGCTTATTATTATTACTCTTAACCTATTTAGTGACTATCTATGTTATGTGCTCTAAGATCGATAATTGTAGCTTAATGCTTTTTATTCATGGAACTGCACTTTAAAATATTAAGTTTGACATTTACATATTTATTGCAATATTACATACCTACATAATGAAATCTTCTATAGGTAAGTACCTACTAATTGCATTTCATTTTCTGACACGTGAAATGATCTAAAACGTTATGTTATTATCTAATTAATTTTAACTGGTTGGCCGAAAGAATTGTTAAGATAGTAACCATAGACTTATTTTAAGGTACTAGGTAAACATGGAGAATTGAGCCATTAAGTCGAAAGGCATCCCAAACCGAATTAAACAATCCGTTAGGCAAACTAAACAATAAAGCAGATTCCGTAGCACTCAACAGATAGTGAAATAAGTTAAACTCTTACAATGATCCTGTGACCGTTACTCAAACTTCGAATAGCTTTGTTCCAAAACACGAAACTAATTTATTCGTATCTCGGCGTGCCACGCTGTCTACTAAATAATCGAAGAGCAAATTATAAATGCGTTATAACGGTCAAGTCATAGTTCAAAGATTAGGGCAGCGGGCAACCCTTTCTAGGAGAGCGACGCACCGGCGCCGGCCGGCGAGGTGAAGAAGTTCCGAATTAAATACACTACTTGGAACTACAACGGCCTAACTCACTATGGAGCCTATAAACGTATGCGACTTTATTCTTCTTTAAAGCGAGGGCTAGATCATGCCGTGGCGAACTCGCTGCACGTTCAAACAATTTGATATATTAATAATACTGCTTACCCTTTGAGTATAGAGTTCAAGCATGCTTCAATAGTTTTGTAACGAATATATTGCCGCTTTGCATCGTAAATATTGTAATCAACGAACTCATTTAGAGCGTCCACTATTCATAACTGATTGATATCGAAATGTTCATGAAACTACTGATATTAAGTTTAGATTTCGTCGAGTTGCCTACCTATAATACCTATAGTTAGTTATTCAATGCCAAAAGCCTGTGTAGCAATTTAGGTTTTATACGTTGACGTGACTGCAGCAGAGCTATAAAAACAGCGAAAGCCAGCAAACATTAAATTTGACGGTAACGTAATTTCAAAATACCTATTATACGTATGTACAGTACCGTGTCAACTTTGCATCGGGGTTAAAAGGTTAAGAGGATTAATGTTTTACGATGCTTGTAGAATCCAATTTAATTTTATAATGATATAGTTCAAGTACCCAACTAAAAGACATTAAAATGTACAGCAAGTACATCCGTAGCTTCCAGACTATTCCAGTCGGGCGCCATCGCTATCGCACGATCGGCTATCTAGTTCACAATACATTCAGTCTAACTTGGTTCTAGTACACCTATTATAACTTGACTTCAAGATTCGTTAATAGTATGGGTTATTACGGTCAAAATCGTAGTGGTTCGCGTGAGGCGATGCCGTTCGGCAAACGCGGTAACAGAGGTGTTACTGTTCTAATAGCTTCCCAGAATGCAGGTGAATGGAGTGCCAGTTTATTAGGGGCGCTCCACTACAATGCATAGTTGATATGGGTGTCGAGGTGTCAGCTACGCTGGTTAGCTGAAATGTTCTGGTGTGAAAATGTGAATACGCGGCCGCATATCTTCAGGGAGGTGTATCGTCACAGCCCGCCGTCGCGTGCGGCGCCGCTAATGGATATTGATGGCAATATGGTGCGACTAATTAGCTGCTGGACTGTATACGTGGCGCTGAGCTTCGGGGTGGTCAAAGCAAGAAACTTCACTGATCTACTTCTTGTCAGAAATAGACTAAATTTGTGCGAATGACATTATTCATGAAAGTACATAAAAAAGTGGTCCTTAAAGGAGTACCTATACCATTTGCACCAATCCCGGATTAGTAGGATGGTACAAGGGGCGCTAAGTGATTATTACACTACTCAATAAGGATACATGTATGTAATTTTATGTTAAGCATCGGTGTAAATAATTGTTTGTTAAACCTTAATAAAATAAAATAAAAATATTGTTAAAATAACACCAAAAATTAAAATAAGCAAGATAAAAAAAAATCTTTATTTCAGAATATTAAAAATTCCATACAATATTGTTAGTACCATAATACATTACAGCTACATGTAAGTAGTAAGTACATTAACATTAATCATAAACACAATATTTTGACAATATACATCAATATACATCCAGCCTTCAGCATGAAACCAACTTCGGCAACCTTTAAACCCCTACGCTCAAATCGCGTTGTCGGTCGTTCGGTGCGTGCGAGACTGCGAGTGCAAAACAATAACACAATCGAATTAGAAGCTGCGACGGTCGAGTATCAATCACCGTGGGCGGCTTGCACGCGTATTCTCATTGGTTAGACTAGTCGAGTTCTCTGGCAAATCAGTCTAACGGGATCTCAAGATCATTAACAACTACATGTAATAGGAGACCGTACTTATCGTGGTTCTGTCGAGTTTTCGACTCGCCCGTGCTCGGTGTGCTATTGTAATGACTCCCATGCACGACATTGGACTTCAATTAGGCGGGCGTGTGTGATTGTTCCTCTGGCGCGCCAATACCCAACCGGCCAGCCGAAACTGATCTGACGTGGCGTTTATAAACACGTTCTATCAATTATGAATGAATTTGCCATGTTGCCTAATTATGAGTACCTACATAACTCTAAAACTCAACCAACAAATAACACAACCTGCTGGGTTTGCTGCCATTAGGTGGATGTGGCACGTTTTTAGATTCACCAAATTTTTGGACTGTAATACATAAGTAACGGAATTTGCTATTAGTATTTTTCTCTGATGATTAAATGAAGACAAAAGGTAGGTACAAAAACAGTAAAATTGAAATAAAATGACTACACGATTTTTTTATATACTGTCAAAGGCCACAAAAACACAAATCATGTTACAATACAATTTTGCCGAAAGTCTGTCCGAGGCGTAGTTGTATTCGAAATATTCGAATTATGTTATTTATTTATGTACTTCAATTTAACGGTACTCCTTTGTGATATAATCGATTGTCCCTTTGTTAGAGCAAGGAGTTTCTTTTCTTCGCCGCGTATTATTCTATGCTAAAAGCTAGGCATAGACTATTTCTCATAGACTGGGCATTATCAATTGTTTAAAAAAACTCGCACTCTTATGTTTATAAATTACTGCTCAATTGCATATAGGCAGGTACACATCTGTTTGAGACTAGTAATCCTATACTAGCATCTAAATATCACTTTTGTTTCTATTTATATGTGCGCACAGGTCGTGAACATGGAGCTACTATTTTAGAATAGGAGCGCAAATGCCAAGAAAGTCAAGTTTTGTTTTGGAGCCGGTGTAGCTACACCGGTTTAATAAAGCTTTTTCACTTCTCATGCTCAACAAGTGCACCTTTATGTCGTGCGTAGACGACATAAAATCGCATTTTATGCTCTAGAGCATAAAAGTAAAATTTTCTTCTAAGACTAAGGTAATCGGTCTCAACAGCCAAACAGTTAAAACATATTGCACAATTTTACTGAGCAATAAAATTGTGTAGATGACAAAACTTGTTATACTATTTTATTTTTGCTACAATTTATTAGAAATCCGTATTTTCTGTCATTAAATTTAGTAAATCACATAAAATAGGAGTCGATTAACGTTCAAAAATGCTCCGAAATGTTTGACTTGGCAGAAAACCAAGCGTCTGAAACTCTGATCACATGTTGAAAATTAAAAAAAAAAAATGTTGAATTGGTTATGTATTATGTTCTTTCGCTTTACGACAATTTCGTGGTGTAAATTGCTGTGAAAAATTTATATTTTATATTGCGAGGAAAATAAAAATAATTTTATTTTCCTCGCAATATATGTCGAAAATCGAAGTGAAAAGCAGAGTGTACAACAAGGGCATAAATGTCCATTTTTACCCTCGTCTACTATTTTGGTCTTCGCTTCGCTCAGACCAAAAAATTGCCTCAGGTAAAAATGGGTCACTTTATGCCCTTGTTGTACAATCTACTATATTTGACGTTCATAAGCGCATTGTAAAATGCCTACTTGAATAATAAACTATCTTTATCTCTTTATGGGTGGTGTTCGTGAGACCCGCGAGCTGATTTAATGGTCCCGTTTAGTAGACAAGTGGTCTGTGAAGCTAGGTCACTTGACCCACTTATTGGTCTTGTCGCACGCGCCCTCGTTAGCCGGAAGCTCGGAAATGAACAAGTAGTCCAATATTTACCAGCACTTGGGACCTCCCTCTTATTATTTTCTATGGAGGTTAATTCTTAATCTTTGGGAGACAATGCGATTCTTACAAAGTTACACAAACGGATTGACCGACGCTGACGTGAATGTAATGAACTGAACGAATGACATGAATTATTGAAGCATTTCATAGAGCTACTAGGTACTTAGAACGATTGGGAGCCGATTATTAAGGCTGATGATATTCAATGGCTTTGCTTGATTTTAATAAATAAATAAATATTATAGGACATTCTTTACACAGATTGACTATCCCACGGTAAGCTCAGGAAGGCTTGTGTTGTGGGTACTCAGACAACGATATATATAATATATAAATACATAGAAAACAACCAAGACTCAGGAACAAATATCTGTGTCTTCACACAAATAAATGCCCATACTGGGATTCAAACCCAAGACCATCAGGATTATAGGTGAGATAGTTAAGTAGTCTAAGTAGGCTAAGTAGCCTAAGGCTTATAACCGACACACACCAGCCGAGGCGAGTTGTAGGAGACAGATTGACCGCAAATAGGTCGCGTATTAAATAACGTTGCACCGACCTGTGCAGGTTTCTAAATATGTACAAAGCGATATCATTGTAACCGCAAACGCTATTTTGAAACTGCACATACTCGGACCAGATCGTGTAGCTACGTAATAGTTGGTGATTTCGCGTCGTTCCGAAACAGGAAATGTGTCTGTGAACAGCCTTTGACCAAAGTATCCAACAATATGTTTCAACGACAACGTTTAGGTACTTTTTAAGGCGTCGTGGCAAACTGTTTGGTTTTTGGTCCTTTTATAATCTACAGCGTGGCCCAAAAATACGTAGACAACATTTTTTCTAATTATTTTATTAAGTAGTTATGTAACTAGTACAAAGTAAGTTAAAAATTAAAACTAGTCTTTTTATGCAACAAAAATTAATTGTCGTCAAAATAGCCTCCTTTCGCTTTGATATACAAATGCAAACGTTTGTTAAAATTTTCAACGAAATGCCGCAGCTGCTCCAAGGATATTTGGTCCCATTCTTTGGTAAGTGTTGCTTTTAGAGCGTTTACACTTTTGTGTTTAGTACCACATGCCCTTGTCTCTAAAATTGACCACAAACTATAATCCATTGGATTTAGACCAAAGAATGGGACAAAATATCCTTGGAGGAGCTGCGGGCATTTCTTTGAAAAATTTAACCAAACGTTTGCGTTTATGTATCAAAGCGAAAGGAGGCCATTTTGAAGACAATTCATTTTTATTGCATAAAAAGACTGCAGTTTTTAATTTTTAACTTACTTTGTACTGGTTACGTAAGTACTTAATAAAATATGTAATTAGAAAAACCGTTGTCAACGTATTTTTGGCCCACCCTGTAAAATAACAGAGGCACTGAATAGGAGGACCCAAAATAAACTCGTATAGGGAACTTAAATAACACCACCAGCAGCAGCAAGTCATAGTCAATAAGAATCTGACTTGCTTTAAACGACACAAAAATCGGATGTTGATATCTGTGTAAACTATCACGGTTATTTAGTCACCTTGCAATTTATTTAAGTTTTGGTGATAAGAGAAGTCGATCCGTCATTAAACTTGGCAACAGAAATTGTTCATGTCTCAATGGGTTGACTCGATCACGGGATCTGTGGGCGAAGTTCCCAAGACTGACCTCGTAATTGACATTCTCCTGAAAACCGATGGAGTTGGTGTTAATTGATAAATCATGACAGCGGCCGAGTTTTGGGGCGCAACATCTCCGTTAGGTACCTACTAGCATTAATTCTATGTTCGAAGTTATTGATAGATAGGTAACTTAACGTATAGTGGGTATAAAACACCGGTTCACTTACCTATACCTAACTCCATACCTATACCTATACTATCTACAAGCGGTTATTGATAAAGTGTAGCAAAAGTTGAGAGGTCACCAATGTCGCCGTGATAACAAATTTTATTAAAAATTGAACGTGCTCTAAGATTACAGAAGACTTTTTAATCAGTTGGAAACACGACTTCATTTTTACGAGTTTCGTCTTAACAGTTCTTTTTTAATTGCCTCTCGGCGGGCCGGGCCGTGTAATGCGCAGTTTAATGATCCTTCAAAATGTAAAATGCATTACTGCAACATCTTTATTTTACTGCCCGCTGAGATGAAATCGCGTAAGAGTAAGCGACGAGCTACTTGCATTACACTATGTTCAACCTTTTTAAGAGACTGCTTAATTTACATACGCTTAGTAATAAATAAAAAATGTGACCAGACGTGAATTCTATATAAAAAAGAGGTTTCTCTTCTCTTACTTCCTCCAAAGTGGAATCTAAGTAAGTATTGTTTAATTAATTAACAGGCTGTCCCTGTCAATCAAATAAAAAAAATAGGTATATACCTAAATATCCAGAAAACTAAAAAGAACGACACGGTAAAAGTTCACAAAAGCGCTAAGCCTTAAGCTGTGAATTTCATACCAATTTTAGGTACCTAGCTGTATTAAAAGAAAAATAACACTAACCAGTAGAAACAAAAGAATAGTGGTTACGGATAGATCAATTCCAATCAATTGAAATAAATCTACAAATAGACGTAACTGAATCGATTCGGCGGACGCGGTGCAGATTGTTTTGTTCCGGTTTGCTATAGCCATTGAACCGATTCAATACGAATGGCAAAATATTCGAATAAAGTACATAATTTCAATAAAACATAAACTAGATAAGTATCTGGTAACATTACTAACGCCAGTTGGATACGTTGTTTTTCTGAAACTAATACATCAAAATAGCGAATAAATTGCTTATATGGTGAGCCTTACTGATCCACCAAAGAGATAAATCAAGTAGTCACTGTAGGTAGTCACCGGGCTACAAGTGAGGCAAAGTGGCAAAATGTAATTAGTTTTAAGCACCTGTAAGTAAGAAGTTCAAATTTAAGCCGGTTTGTTCCATTTTAAATTAAAATTCCATCGCAATCTCATAAAATTGTTACTAAGTAACTAATATTAAAATAATGTCATAATATTCTATAAAATATCGAATCCCTTTGAATTACACATGCACCCCTCACGAATCGTTCGCTGTTGTTGGCATATAATTAGAATATAAATGTCTAGTAGTGAACTGACCCGACCTTTGCCATTATGATAACCAACGTATTTAAAAATAAATTGTGATGCGATTACATTTGCCAAAAGCTTGTACCTACTGCAAAGATCATAATTATGAAACTGTTTATATTTAGAACACTAATTAAAAATGTTTATATACCTAGTGTGATTTTGCATACCTATTGATTCCACAAAGAAAAAAAAAAGCAATAAGTTTTTGGCAAAAATTTCATTTTTGGTACAAGCTTTGTGTTAGGGGTTTTTGGACAATTCTAAAAACCCCTAACACAATTGGATTGCGTTGTTTCATCACAGAGTTCCTATGGCTACCTCCTGTCTCCATCATCAGATCAGCTCGATGGTACCATAGTATTGCATTGTCATCCGATTTATACATGCATGCAAAATTTAAGCTCAATCGGAAATCGGGAAGTGGATCAAATTTAACTTGCAAGATTTGATTACACACAGACAGACAACGGTCAGGTGAAACTAAATAAAAGCTTGTAAAATCAATCATACTGAAAAAAAAAACTTTAGTCAAAACTGTGGGTAAAACAAGGTTTCGCTGTGAGTTATAAAAATACCTACTGATGCATACTGAGCTTAGTGCAAAATGTAGCCACAAATATATAGGTAATCATGGCGCCACATTTCTAAAAATATCACGGATTAATCAAGAGTATGTGATTCACTTTTGTAATAAAACCATGATTGGGTACAAGTGAGCAAACATCGCTAGCGGGTGGCGCCGACGGCTCGGGGTAAGACGTGGCGGGTCGCTCGGCCATGTGGACACTTGCAACAATGAGCTCATACAACCGGTCGCAGGACCGTTACAGATGAACCGCCGGTCGAACCGTGAATATGCATGAGATCTTGACTCGACCTCGGGTTATTAGACCGCGGCCGCAGAGCGTGGGACTCCTCCTTAAACAATTGATCGTGATTTGATGTAACACATGGCTTTCAGCTCGGATACCACGACAAAATTCTAAAATCTTCCGTCTCATAAACGTTACTCGAAGCTGAAATGGAATTATGCATTGCTTTAGAATGTTGGTCATTAAGTCCGTTTAGCGGAAACCATAACTTTAAAAGCGTAGTTGGAAACATTGTAAGCTAAATGTAGCATTGAAGTGCAGATATAAGAAGTCAAGGCAGTGTCAGAGTGGAGCTAGTCTCGGTCATCAATCAGGCAAGAGGCCGCGGGTCAGCCCCCCTCTGCTCCCCGACCACCTGTCGCGCCCGCCAGCAAACAGAAATTGCTAATCAGTCACTAAGTTACGCCAAATCTCAGCCTGACAGGGGGACCCGTCGCTCGGTGTGGGTAATGGTATTTTGACGAACAAGGGTATTAACTGGCGCGACATGCGTGTTACTTTCGCTCGCTCCCTTATCTAAATAGTAATGCCAAAACAGTAAGACAGCTGCTTTAGGCTAAGTCTTATTTACTACTACAACTAGTTTTGCATTTAAATGTTTTTTTTTCCTTAAATTCAGGATTTGTTTCGGGATAAGGTACAATTTCCTATTCAAATATATATTAGATATCTGGATTCAAAAGAATTTATAATAAGCAATAAAAGTAATCCGACGAAAGTTTCACCCGTTCAACACTAGAATTATTGCTCATCGACCGAGCGGAAATTCTCACGTAAAATAGCAGACATTTTTGAAATAGCGGTAGGTAGCTTGTCATTTGGAGCGTCTGTATCGGAGTCCGCGAGCGGCGAGCGCGGAGCCTCGTCCACCATCGCGGAGCCTGGCCGATCGCTGTAAATTTCATTGCAATAGTGAATGTACACGCGAGACTAAAAATAAACATGGCGGCTACAACGGGCGTAGCCAAGCGATACGTAGATAACCGCTCCATCCATCCAGCGCACTTCGCCTACTATTTATTCGATGTCGCTCACTGCTCAGTGACATGTAAATGCGGCTCATCTTTATAATGCTTAATTACTTTTGCTACGTTTAACCTACGCGTGATGTCTTGCTTCAAAAAGCGTATTTTTAACAACTCGCTGATTGATAACGCAACTTGCACAACGAATGTTAGTATCCAGTAATAAAACTAGGAACATGATGATAATCTCAGATTTCCGCATCCTACCAAATGGTGAATTACACGATTTATACCTGTGGATCAGAGTTATAATAGCTTTAAAACTTTTTCGCGGCAATAAATTTATGGTTCGGCCTGTGCAGGGCCGCTTGCGATCAGGCACGCAGAAAGAACAATTCTAAGCTCTGACAAACTTTTCAATCTCTTTCGTACGAGGCGAGCGTGAGTTTACATCGATCTTTGCAAAGCCTCACTTTGCCCAAGGCTAGAATTTCAAGATTTCCTTGTCACTGAGGCCCCAACAGCACAATGTAATGCGAGGAATAGAATCACATTTCATGGTATAAAATTCTGTTTCAGAAATATTTACGTCACATTTGACTGCAAGCCGTTTGTCATCTCGAGGCGTTATATTGGAAGCGAAGCCTTATGGAACCATGAGATATGGCGGCGAAGCGACTAGCACAAAAATGTAATGCGCTTACGTCTTAGACGTCATGAAAACAAATGGGTGCGGGAATTTCGAAGTATTCAGGGGAAAATCGTCTACGCCGGAGCGGAAAATGATTTCAGTGATGTTAATACGCAAAATAGAACAAAAGTGTGACGAGTAGAAACAAACTCGATTGAAGCGAGGAACGGAGCAATAACGTCGGTGAGCTTCATCTCGGTCAGATCACGTTCGAGGAACAAAAGAAGCGCGGCGAGCCGGCAGTGGCAAAGCGGGCAAAAAAACTCACGTTCAAATGGAGCTTTTCATACTTGACAAACTCTATGCACTTATAGACAAAAGCTTTTACACTATTATCGCATCAGCTGTTCGTAAATTATAAATCAGTTAATTGTTTAAATAGTTTTTATTAGTATTTCTGAGTTTCTCGGTACATATTCATTTTGGTACGCTTTGTATACCTACCTACCCTTATAAAGTTGCCCGACTTTTAAACATTTAAACCAGCCAAAATAATAAATACAAAAGTAGGCTGGAAGAGATCCCTTAAAGGAATAAGTTTGTACTAGTGATATGTGTTTATCTTGTGTTGTTTTTCTTTTTGTACGTACAGTAAAGTGTTATACTACTACCACTACTAATAAATAAGTACTAAGATTTTGAGCATGCTCAGTTGCCGATATCGGCAATAGAAGTAGTTAAACGGGCGCAGTGTTCAAAATAATCTGGACACACCTTTGTTGTTAATATAATAGCCCGTGTAAACTAGAGTACATAAACTAAAGTTAGAATGCAGACGATATAGCTAACTAAATTATATTTTGTTAGATTTGTCTTAAATTAATTGTAGGAGTGATATATGTACATATAAGTGCGGAGTACACATTTTGATATACCTTTTAATTTTTCTTGTTCGTATAGTTATTCAAATAGATACTAAGTTGAAAAGGAACGGACAACTGAGAGTTGAGAAAGTGCAATGTGACAACTCCATACAGCATTAAGAAGACATTAGGGGCGAGGCTTGAGGCACGGAAGAGATCGCATTATTCTGTGATTTATCACGTATTCGATACCAAAAGGAACATAACGTAGGGTTTTATTCGTATTTTCAATAGTCACAAAATACTGTTACCTATTAATGTTATGATACAAAGTCAGTTTTCAAGAAGTCTCGAGTATACGTATAAATCATTACGAAAGAGCAGAAAGGCAATAGGTACATACAATGATATTATTGTACGATTATCTGGGCGACTGACTCACTTCAGATCACTGCGTGAACCTTTCATCGTCTGCCGCTGCGAGCTTTCAAAAAGCTTTCAGTGGCCGATCGCGTTGGATATGATAACGAGAGTTGCCACGTTCTGTGATTGCATTTATAGGAAACCTACTTAAATATATTTTCGCGAGTCTATAATAAAGGCGGTATTAAAATATAAATAGCCGCAGATGCTACGGTAGCATCTAGTACTTATACTCACCAATTTGGATGGGTGATTGTGGTGTACCACAGCGCGCGGTTGCCAAGCGCCCGCAGCGGAAAATTTGGCGGAAACTAATCGACATCACGCCTGAAAACTATGCATTTTAAGTCAAATCAATCGATACGCGGTTGGAAGCACGTGTGCGGGTTGTTTATGTGCCGCAAAAACCACCGAGTTTTGTGTGACTGCCAAATGCGCAGCTCCATCATATAAAGTAGCTTTTAGGACTTCCCATGAGATGAGTTAGGTTAGGTTAGCGGATGTAGGGTAGGTGCCACTCGCAGGGCGTCATTATCGTTACAGTCAGTGGTCGGCGCCAATTTGCGCGGGGTGTATAACGAGCTGAGCGGCCGACGGTCCCCGGACTTCGTTAATTGAGCCCCCGACTCATCAAGTCTTATGTAAAATTTAATCATATTCAGCAGTCACCTCATTCCACTTAAACGGTTCCTACTTAAAGGTCATAAACTAAATAGCTACATCTTTAAGCAAAAGTTAGCCGCGTAAAGCACGGCAAATGATGTCAGCCGTCTATCAACATTATTCAGATTCGGTTTAATAATGTCGGTCGAGACGGTATGGCCCGCGGTAGCGCCGGGTACGCGCCGTGCCTGCTCCGGTACCCATAAATATTTTACGGTGCACTCCTTTACGGCATTGTGATTAGATTGTCGTGCTTCAAGCGCGACACGGATCGACGCCGCATTAAACTTTCAATATGGCAAGCTTGATCTATGAGTCAGCATCGAAAACCACTTCACAGCGCCTAAAAGATCAAGCACATTTATAATACATTGAGACTTTCAAGCTTAGTATGTTTAAATTCTTGTTATAAGAATCAGTTTAGTTTCTGTATGCTCGTACAGTTCGGTTTTTTTAGGTAATGATACATCGACTCATTAGGAGAATGAGTGTAGATATAGGTAACCTGTATGAAATTGTAATGTGGAACCGATATGTGTAGCAACGTTCGGGAGTTCCGTAGAGAGTGAACACGAGGTCTACATACAGCAGGGGCGCGCGGTAAGGTCGCGTTACGCCGTTTGAAAGTGAGATGCGAGGCGCCAGGAGAGCAACAAATTAAGTCCCTGTGGGGAGCGCCCGCGCCGCCCCCGCGTGAGCGTTGAGAGGGCCACCCGCGATAACGTCTCGCCGAAGGGAAAATGCGAATATTTCCAACGAATTATATAGCACAAGTCCCTGAATATACAACTTCTCGTACGTGCCTTGATAAATGGCAAAGAAATATTCTAGTTAATTATAAGTGCTGGGAAAACTCGGGACCCTATTTATTTTACAGTGACACGTTGCTAACTTTTAAAAGTATTTATTTCTCTTTAGTTACGTGCGAGTAAATTTTGAAAGTCTATTTTAATCACCTTCCTGTGTCGTAACTATAATGATTTATTATAGTTACAATTACTTATTTAAACAAACAATTCAGCACACGATAATAGTACATTACTACAGAGGCCGGGACGAAAGGGGTTGCCGGCCGAAGACATATAGACGGCCGAGCGAAGCGAGGTCGGATAGGTCTGAGCGCGGGCAACCCCATTTCCCGCCGAGGTATGTATAGTGCTTTTCTCAAACATGCAATGAAATAAATAAAATAAAAAATCCACGAAACCCAAGTTTTATTTATAGAAAAAACTAAAAGTAAACTACGCCCAAAACATAACCAACACGTACCTATATCATTATCACGCGTATGTTTTACACGAGTCGTGTATTTTTACTAACCGTATATTTTCATGTATCTTAGATTTTTTCGCCTTGTATCCGTCTGACTGTCGTTTTCGTCACATAAGTTTACATAGTCTTTCATGTTGATATCATGTTTCACATACATCGTTGCTTTATGCATGGAGTAAATAAGTATAATTTCCACAGTGTTGACGAATTTGTAGTTACATTCATTTAAAATATGCCACAAAACTGTTTCTAATAAACTGTAAGCCATTTTTCTTAGTTTCTCAAATAATAAAATTGCCATAAGCAACCATATACATACTTCGTCTTTGACTTGGCGGCAGAGGCAGCAAGTTATTAAAATCAATTCTGCTTACGCTGCCAATTCCAACACCTACGATTACAATTAATATTAATTTCATTATTTCGTCGTAACTCATATTAAAGTCAAAAAATCAACAACGCACCATAAATCCAATAAAACAGAATGAATATTTTTCAACTTTACCTCCATAACAATTTAAAAAATATAACTACGCGTGTTTGAGTAGACCTTTTTACCGCTAACGTTTAGATGAAATATTTTAAATGTTTTTATTTGTGTAGTTAAATTTATAATTTAAAATTATAAAATTATAGAATGTATTATAGTGTGTCAAAGGACTGTCTAATTTCAAACATAGATAGAGAGAATCATACTATCTTTGTCTTACACTAGTATTAGCACCCAAAAGAAAAGGATGGGTATAGTTTTGTTTGTTCCTATTTACTGACAAATTGGTTTGACCAGCTATATTTATTAAGTTCATGTTGATTTTATACAAATAAAACTGCAAATTATAGCAAACATTGTTTTTTTTTTATAGGCGTAGTGGCAGAGTGTCATTACGAACCATAAAGCAAATACTGCCTCTAGTTTTTTTTTATGGATGAATGCCACGATGCTGTGTCACAAATATCTGTGAAATGAAAATTAAAAAAGAGGACTTTGCCGGCCTAGGCCTGCAAGATGTGTATGAAATTCCATTAACGACCTCTTGTCCTAGCCGCACCTGAAACGTCATACTTCGCAGCCTATTATAAGGAACATAACATCAATATTTCATTGCATGTTTGAGAAAAGAGTTTTATACACTCATCATAAAACATACGTGAACTAATTATTTTGTTTTATTCGCTTTCGTAACCAATTTCTATATCTAATAAACTTTTACGTAACTTTCGTACCTAATATGCATGAACATCATATGAAGACGATTCATAGTCAAATGCAATTACCTTTACAATGCACAAAAATGAAATAGAGTAGACAATTGATTTATTAATATTAAGTATCTAACCACGTGTCGTCAAATTCAATGAAAAATAACGGTATACAGATGATTCGCGGGAGGAATAAAACTCTTACCGCTACATAAACTTTATCACTTGAGGTCATAAATATTTTGTATCAATATTACTTCCCTCGGCCCGAGGCGTGTGCTTTTTTTTGAATGCGAACATTTATTGTTATTCATAATTCGACTTTCAAGATAATATACAGTAAAATCAAAAGGTACCAATTTATACGATAGACAGATGATATAAATTTGCCTATTGGTATTGCAAATTTTCTCAACCAAGCTGGAAAAACGGGAAGGTTCCTTACTTGAACACTACAAGTAATTGCAGATGCGATGCGCCTAACGCATAAATATCCAATTATGTAAAGTGGAAAAAGAAATTCATACAGCGGGCTCAGCACGGTTCCATTTTTATCGACTATCACTATGCGCGTCCCTTTCGCACTTACATACTTGTTAGAACGTGACAGGCATGGTGACAAGGGATAAAAACGCGACCGTGCTAAGCCGCCAGGTGTAGAACTTACTTACATTTATAATGGTTATCTTTAGGTTTTAGTGCAAATACAATTAACATCGGCCCCTCAGGCGAAATTAAATCTCAACTCCATAAAACATACTTTTCCCAATTCGTTGTTACCTACTGTTTATTTTTAGTTTATATAGTACATATATGGATGTATTTAAAGTGGTATTGTAGGTACATTGAATTTCTTTAGGTAATATCCCTTGATTAAAAAACAGCAGGGTGGTTAACGAGTAAATTTAGCTTAAAAACAAGCACAAAATAATAAACGCACGATACAGTTAATGACGGGCCTATAAAAAGTAGGAAGAAATCTGCCAATAGCAACGCTTAAGCGAGGGTATAAAATTAAATGGGTAGAAGGCGTTTTTACAAGTTTATCGAGCGTTTCGCTTCGGGCAGACGTCTAATGGGCTTGGAGGCGCCGCGCGCGCTGCCTGTCTGTCTCGGCGGCTAGTGACGCACCCGCCGACGCCGACCACCGCGGCCTACTCGGCACTCGAATCGAATTGGAGCTTCGACTTTACCAATTTCCTCCTTGATAACGTCAATGTTACACCCTGTCCGAGTGAAAAACGTTAATAGATAAATAAACAGGTCGGTAGAAGTGTGGAGAAGAGAGCGGAACGAGAACAAAAAGGTCGGAATGGCGGCTACTTACACAGAGCGGCGCGGTTGGCTGGGCCGGGCCCCGCTTTTAATGCGGATTTATCGACTCAAATTTATCGTGTAAGTAGAGAGCGGCCCGAGGAAACTTGCGTGAAACGCGATAAAGGACCTCTATTCGTTCGAAAAGCCGTTCATTGCGATTTAACTAAATTGACTTTCGCTTACTGTAAAGCTTGCTAAAGCGAGAGCATATTCAATTAAAGACTTAGACTTGTCGCAAATCGGGTGTTATTTAGTTTTAGGGTGTCATCGGATGATAAAATAACGTCCGACTGCTTTTGGATACAATGTGTGAGGTGATGATATTTAATAAATTTCCTAAGCATATTTACACTCGTGAACATTACAAAGTGTACATAATTCTGATTGTCTATAAGTGAATCTTGCTCTTAGACATGATAGGCTATGGACGCCTTCCAATCTTAGCAAGGCCAAAACCTTATATTTACTTAAACAAAACTTAATAAGACTGCCACAATTGTAAATGGGTTAATAGCAAATATAAGGAAAAGTGGCCGTGCGTAAAGGCCAAGGCATATACGCCGGCTGTGGTATATCGCGGGAATGACACGCCAGCCCGCAATCTCATTCGTGCTTCCTAGCCACTACAACGACCGACGTGTAGGAAATTAGATGCGATTAGCCAGCGTAACCACCGCAGGACGCGACCAGACATATGCGCTTGTTAAACTTATGTTTCGTGTAAACATGAAGAGTTACAATTTTAACTTGTAGGTCTAAATGGGTCTCAAGAGATAAGTAAGGTAGTTGGTTCACTACTCTTTAGTAAGCAGTTTAATTATCTGATCGTTGGCCTAAGATGCATCAATATTAGTAGTCTAACAGGACAACGTTGCTAAATACATTTACTTATGTATTAGAACATCAAAACTAAACAATTCTAACAAGACCAATCAATGAGGTTGTATTGTTTTATCACGGATACTACGGAGGCCACCGCCGGTTTTCATCATCACATCAGTTCGATGCTACAGTCAACTGTAAAAATATGGGTGTAGACAACTTACTCAAAAATATGTCCCATAGATCTTAATTCACTGACAAGAGTTATGGGACGTATTTTTGAGATGATTTGTACACCCATATTTTTACAGTTGACTGTACCATATTGTATTGTCACTAAACTTACATAAGTAGGTATGAGAAGTTTCAGCTCATTCGAATAATGAGAAGTGGGTCTAATCTAGCTGGCAAGTTTTGATTACAAACATACAGACTTCGGGACAGGTGAAACTAGATAAAAGCTTGTAAAATAATCTGCGTCAAAAAACAAGTCCATCTAATAATAAGTTAAACTAGATCATTTTAGATCCCATCAACTTTCAATAGTCCTTACACCTTACACCCTGGCGGGTGCTGCCTCTGCGTACGTCCCATGACACGGGCAAGGGCAGCATTCGCTCGGTGTACCCCTTACATTTCATTAAAGTGTCAAAGGGGTCTCTACATGTTGGCTTCGGCTCCGCGCACGCCTACCAAAGGTCCGGAACACCATTGTTCCGTGATGGGAAATACAAGTTAAATAAAAAAAAATATTTATGCATTAAACCAGCGGTCTCCAAACTTTTTTAGCTGAGGGCCATATTGCGACTCAGAAACTTTCGCGAGGGCCACCGTCAGTTTTTGCGCCGGGGAACGGTGTCTGGTTGCTGCTATTAGAAACAGTTCCCAGAATGTTGAACCCCTGGAGCTGGGCTCCCGCGGGCCGGACAGTGGACACTCGCTTTGGGGGTCGGCAGGCCGGATTGGAACGCGTCGCGGGCCGGATATGGCCCACGGGCCGGGGTTTGGAGAGCCCTGCATTAAACTAAGATCAAGGCATTTGCTAGTAGGTTGCTACGAAAGGCACAGGCCGCGCTACGTCGTAGCACGACAAGCCATAAGTATTAATTAGTCCGTGAGGGCCATTCCAACTTCACAATCTTGTTATGACATCATTTAGATAACAAAAGTGTTTGTGCTTTAATTTTCGCATTATATCCCTAACTGACAAAAAAGTCAAAAAACCCCATAAAAGTAAAATTGTTTTTTGATAAAAACGCTCTCTCCCCACTGTGAAACTAAAGTAAATACCGAGCCGAACATAGGCCAAAGGTGTGTGCGCCATCTATCCGAGAATGACTTTTTCTTGATTTCCGAGGCACGTTTTTTCCTTAGACTTTATTCATCTTAGACGAAGTTACATGTCTTTGGTCTTACTAAATAAAAGGAGAAGCTCTAGTCAAAGCGATCCAAACCGTTCAAAGCACTGCATCAGGTAACGTCCATCGAATATATCAATGGCAAGTAATTTACGAAAGATATCGGAATCGAAATGCTTCTTTTAACTTTTGGAATAGTAAATCCTCAAGGAATCGCAGTGTTCCACGACGGGAGTGGAAGTGATTCCGAGCCGCTTACACAAGCACCCTGGCACCGGGACTGCATAATACATTGCGGTGAATGCACCGCAGTTTGATCCTTTTCCAGACAAGGTAAGTACGAATGTACCTCGAGTGGAAAGTTCTCTTCATGTTACTTCCACTTTTCTGCCAAGTGCGGACATGAACTACGTAAGGGGCTTTAAGGTTTCAGCGTCCATCGACAAAGTTTCGAGGATGACATCTCTTTGTACTCTATTCTTAAACAGAAATATCGAGTTTTCAAAATGAATCGTTTATCATAGCGTGCATTGATTATTCATGACTAATAGTACAAGCGACTTTCGTTTCACTGGGCATACTGAATTTATACGAGGATGACATCAGATTCATATTTTATGCGTTTTAAAATACTCCATGTTTCACTCGAATGCAGTGCTGAGAATATGGTTTTAGTATTTCGATATCAAAGTATGAAATGGCGCACTAGAACCTTTAGATTGCTACGCTAGAAGATAGAATTTTGTTCCCGGACCACCTCTAAAGCTCGTAAAACTCTAACGGCCCGTGGATAATAAATATAGGATACTGTTTTACCCCAAAGAATACCGAAACGAGCAGGGGTTGTTCCCGCCCGCAACCATTTCATCTGTTATAGACAAATTATTATGTTGCCGAATACATTTTCGAAATCAAATTGCTTGAAGAATGTTTCAACATAAAACAGACTAATACTGGTATGAAAAGTTTTGTTATTACATTAAAAACAAATGGAAATTGTACAACTGCTTGGACCAAGTTTGTTTGCAAGGATTACTGGTATAGGATCACACACTCACTGCAAATACTGTCTTAGCCTCAAGCTACCTGACACAGTATCAACATATTATATCAACGTAGCCAGACACTAAATTCAGTGCCTAGCATCTACTCACTGTATTACTATAAAGGAGTGATTGCAAAGTGGAATGGACGTAATAAATAATATCTGTTGTTTTGTTCTACTTATTGTTTACCAGCGATTGAGAATGAAAATTTCTTTGTGGTAAGGACTATCTAGAGTTTTACTTAATTTAATTGACAATCTTCGATATTGAAATGATGCAATACACTCAGAATTACAAAATATGTAAGGAGGTACATATTTAAATTATATATTTTTCTATAACTCAAAGAAAGTGTGTTCATTCATTAATTACAAATAACATAGGTGCGCTACGCATTAGAGTTAATAAAAGTTACTACCTTTGTATAAAAAAATAAACATTAATCGAGTAACCTAATATGTATTACAGGAGAATGTATTTATTTATTCATTTAAGCCGGTTTTCACTTAAAAACCGGAGAAAGATTGTAGCAAGAATTTGTCTCAATCTGAGTTAACTAAAATATAAGACCTATCCAGAATGAAGACCTACCCTGTATAAGATCCAGAGTAGAGCTTACGCTCGCATCCGCAGAGCTCAGTGTCCGTCCATGGGTTGCTATGTACACTACAATTTAGCTCGGAGTGATATTGAAGTGAGAGAGTGCGAATGCGAGGTAGACGGAGTTTGTAATATAAACAGGGAGCAATTGGAGGTACAATAGTGCCACAGGTATGTAGGCTTGACGTCGAGTGGAGAGGCAATCTGGCATTTATTAATGCGGACCGGCCCGGAGCCCTGGACAATGGCTCGTGTTTCTCGGGGATTGTGCTCCAGTGCGGGCCCGTGTGTGCACAACACAAAAACAATGAGAGCCCGCATGACGACCTTCACTCGTTCAGACAATTCAAAACAAACACGTGGAAGGTCAAACGGAAAAATGTTTGAATAATTGCACTGTTTGTGTTTCCACAAAAAACTATTACGTAAACATATATTTCTTCGGTTAATAACCATTGGTAATTACAGTCGTCATCAGATATATCGGAGCGGCCAAGGTGTTCACAAATATCTGAACAAAGCATGCATGTTCAGTTCAGAGACTCTCTCAGCTTCAGAGTTAAAATGTTCTTATGTAACTTTCCTTTCTGTAATATATCTTACATTATATTTGTTGGAATAATAGACTAAAAGCATGTATATTGTAACATTGTAATGTAATCACTAACAACAGCTACTCGGTAGTATTGATGTATATTAAGGTGAAAATTAACAAGAAAAAGCTCCGAGACAAATATCAAGGAATCTTGAGCCATTTTGCTGAGCAAAAGTTACGAAAGATAAGCGGAAAAGATCTTGGTATTTTGCCAAGAGAGTAATCATGAAAAATATGACACGCAGACACGGCAAGATATTAAAATACGAAATAAATTTTCAGGCAGACAAAAAGATACAAAAAGCATTGGTCGTACTGGAGACCGATTTAGAACTCTGTTCCTATCCAAATTGCCCCAGTGTGAGAGCTTGCAATGTTTATATTTAGCACTTACTTTTAAGTTAGCTCCTATATAATGATATGACTCCGGGCCAAAATCTGAAAACAAAAAACAATACTTATTTAAGTATGCAAATAGGCACAAAAATATTCACTAATTTTATAATAACACATTTGTATACGTATGTACAGGGGCCCATTTCTCGAACGATATTAGTCTAATTTTATTAGTGTGTCGAGGACAAAACCCATACGATTGTTGCCATGAGGCAACTCATACGACTTGACAGTTTGTGGACTAATAATATTAGTCTAATACTGTTCGAGAAATGGGCGCCAGATCGCACTGAATGTCCAAATAAACTAATTTAGTATAATTTATCTGTAGTAACAATTTCGAAGGTCAAGCATTTTTCAAATTTATCACAGGGTACTTTGTGTTACAAAATTTGCAACGCGGTTAAAGAATGAGGTTAGACAGTGCACATTAAAACATGTAATACGCTGGGCAAAGCTGTGGCGCGAAAGAGCTAAAATTTTTATACCGAGCATTACGCATTCAAAGGCTGGTTTTATTTTAGACCCAATGCAGCGTTGCTCGTGAGAGTAGTGAGATCATGCTGCTGAATCAGATATTATGTATAATTGAGTATATACAAATTAAATTTTTGGAAGATATTTCCCATGAAATTCAAATTTCTCTTTTAAACCTACAGACTAATAGTCTAAGTATTAGATTGCTTGTTAAAATTTATGGATAGGTTGATTAAAATTATAACAGCTGTAAGTATAGAACAACTAAAAGAAAATAAAGATGTGTCTTATCTTTTTATGGCCAATTTTTTTTAATTTAATGTGTTAGGTACGTTGGATACCTTGAAAGCAATGTACCTAACTAAGTAACTACCTATTTAATACTATTAGAAGTATTTGAACAAATTAAATTTTTTTTTCAGAAAAATATTTTAATTTGTTTTTATCAAGTAGAAACACTACTGGGTAATTCTTAAATTGTGTCCAAAAAATTTTTTTTTTCATAACCGTTTTTATTTTCACATATTATTACATATATCAAAACTACATATAATAAGCAATTTTTTGATTCATATGGTCAAGCTTAATACCCTCAGGAAAGGTAAATAAAATGAGTACATAAACACGGTTGTGACAAAGTGTCCCTCAGTCGTGACATTTCGGCATTTTGGTGGCCAACTCGGTTATTTTGATTTATATAGTTATTTTAACATAGCCTAAGTCACTCCTATGACTACGATAAACCTAATGACAGTTCAGACGTTGAAATCCGTCAAACTATAAAGGCTGTAAGCGTGACAACGAATTCGATACACATCATACATACATACAAGTGAAAATATTTTTTTTTGTTTTGGCAGTCGGGCAATAATAGCAAATGATCTATATCTAATAAAAATGCATTTCTGAAAAGTGCATGTGCCTCTAAATTAATCAAACGAATTAAGAATGACACGACCACGTGTCTATATGTCACGAACGTGGACTCAAAATTCCGTGGTGGTGACATATTTTTGAGGCCACGGTCGTGATAATTTGGAACATGTTCGATATTACATAAACATTTCCTTTGATTTTGCAAATGTTAAATAATTAGCTTAATCTGCGATGTATGAGGTATATCCTATGTTACAAACAATAACGTGAAACTGCAACTTACATTTAAAACTCTAACACGGCGGTGATGCGTTAAGGTTGATCGTTTTTACAAATGAACACAAATAAATAATTTTCGACAAAACTTCTCCCTTCAGCCATTTGTAAACCTGACAACAACACAGTGTTGCTGTTCTAAAAAAACTTTAATAAGGCTGCCAGTAGTAAAGATAATTCTCTAACGAGTACCGCATGTTTATATTACCACGCGTGGTGGTGACGCCAAAACTAATCACAAAATGTATGTTGTTTAAAATTATATAAAATCTTTATAAATCCATACAATTTTTAAACAGTGTTGTAGAACAAGGATTAGTGTTTTACATTTGATATAAATTATTGCAAATTCACTTCGTGTTTTAAAAAAAAAAAATCAATTATCACAAAATCTGGGGAAGTCACACTACACGGTCCGTGACATTTCGCACTTGTAATTTTTTTTAATATGTTTCTAATACTCTTAGGCCAATACATTTAGGTTGACCTAAAACTAGAGGTAAATTGCTAAGTATATTGACATAGAGTTTACTTATTTTCACAAAAATACATGCTATTCTTACGCGTTACACAAAAAATGCATAAGAATAAGAATTACCCTACTATATAAATTATAAACCTGCCTGCCTGCTGCTGTTAATTATAAGCCTGGGGCACTGGAGGCCTTGGTCACTTTTTCTTAGTATATGACATTTATTTCGGTTTGTACCTATTCAAGTTAAATATTATGGCTGTGGTAGAATATCCAATTATGTAATGTTTAGTTTTTTCTAATGCAGAATATATTTTGTTTTCGTTGACCATGCTGTATGTCGAAGCGGACGTAGTCTAAAATAAACACATCCTAAATTGATCTGCGTAATAGATCGGGTAGACTGAGATTTAAATATATTTAAGTTTTTCGTCAATATTTTTGCTTTAGAAAACCATGTTGTCTATTTCAACTTAAAACTTGATGCATATAATACTCGTTTTCAATTTCAATTTAACAGTAATCCTAAATGATAACTCGTTTAAGATATTATTGAAGTTTAGCCCACACACTGCTGCGCGAATATAAAACTAAGCCAATTACAAGTTTTCCAATATGCCCGGCAAATTATAGCAATGTTAAACTCGCAATAGCCCTTAAACGTGGCTTCTTGCTGAGTTTGCTTCAAATTGAAGTTTCGAGCGCGTATACGTCGCTATGCTATATAGAGCTACAGTTTCCAGTAATTATACAGATATTATCTAAAAATATTACAAATTTCTATACCTAATTATACATTTTCATATGTATAATGCTAAACACTACTGCTGAGAGATTTAAGAAATGCTTGAAAATGAGGGGAGCAATTCCCATGTAGGTTTATAAAAAATATTGGTTAGATTTAAATGACATTTTTTTTGTTTTATATCTGATATGGATACTTGAATATTGCAACATAGTTACTTCGTGTAATGAATAGAGTTATTATGCTTATTGGGCAACGATTGGGGATTCTCAATCGTTGTCGTTGTCATAGCAACGGACCTTGAAATATGTAGTTTGATTGCGAGAATCCCATTTTAACATACAGTACCTAATCCTTTAGTCCAGCGGTCGGCAACCTTTTAGCAGCCAAGGGCCACATAGCAGTTAACGAAGTGGACGCGCACTTTGTTAATATTTATGACTTTATCAGACATTGTCATTTGTCAATATTGCATACAAAATAGCCAGGGAGGCTCGCGGGCCGCAAGTGAGAGGTTCGCGGGCCGCATGCGCATGCGACCGCTGCTTTAGTCTCGTGCAAATTTGCTAATTTAAACTTCAGAATATTTTAATTCAGTAAGTTTTCCGTAAGTAAGGTTGTGCGGTGCGTATCTATTATTAAAGTAGCATCGGTATATCGTAGTGTTGAAGTACGACTTATACGAGTAGGTATGTAGGTAACTCTTTAGAATGAAACTGGATATATTATAGTCGTCAGAGCTATCTGCTCCAATGTCGTGAGCGTGTTATTCAAGGGTGTCATATTCGCACGTCAGCGTCGCCTTACCCACATAACAGTTGTTCCGCAAAACAAATGGGACAATAAATAATAATCATAACATTAAAGCTCAAATGTAGTAATTCATTAAGGAACTTGAGACTCGGGGTCCAAATAAATTAACAGTCTTAAGGCAAATATCTCGTCGCAAATGTGCAAAGTTTAGTTGTAATATCCTGAATCGAGAGTTTAAATGTATTACTCCTGTGGTATTTGCAGTACGTTCGCGTCGCTACTCTAGTTACATAATCACATTTTGTAACAAGAAATGTAAAAAAACAGAGTCGAAAAACTCCATTACGGAGCGGCATTCGTTTCGCCGCGGTGACACAATGCGCGTTAACCGACAAAATGAGAGCGTCGCAGCTAGTTACGGAAATAAAAGCTGTTATTATGAATCGCGCAACATTGGCGCGGCGGCGGCGGCGGCGGGTGGGGCCAGGTAAACACGGTTATTTGCATTACACGCCCCGGCCCTTGGCTAGGATTTGTGACATCCGCCGGTAAGCTCCGCGAACGCTCTCTCGCACCAACTCTAATTATTGTTGAATTCATTGCGGAGCCGACGAGTCGCGGGAAATCCAATTTTATGCAACACGATAGCTGTCTAGAAGGAGCTCTGTACGTCGTTTAAGAAGCACGTACCTATCACTCAAAACCATATACAGAATGATATACCTAATGGCGTATTTCAGTGTTATAATAGATACATTATACATATCTATTTAAAATAAGGCCGATGAGAAAAGGCTAACTAATGCAAGTCCCTATTAAAAGCATAAGTACCTAATCTACGTCTAGTTATTTTAGACCCGAATAAAAGGAGTGGTAACTAAGTCTAAGTCTAAATTAGTGTCTGAAACACGTTCATGTGGGGGCTAATAACCGTCGGAGTGGTGAGGATAAGTTAAAGTAAGCCGCGTGAGCCGCAAGTGTGCAAGTTCGGCGGTATCGGCGCAACTAACGTGTTGTGCGCCTTTTCAGCGAGCGTCTGAAGCGGCGGCATTCAAAAGCTTAGTTGGCTCAGCGAGACAAAGGCCGCTGACTAACAAATGTTTTGTTGCTATCTTTCATATTATTGAGTTGACTTGACTTTGACATTTGAAATTGGGTTTGCTTAGCGCAGGCTTTATTCATAAGTAGGTTAACGACTTTGTTAATTTAGGTTAAAATATTCACTGCTACTGATAGCGAGGAGTTTACGGTGAGGCCTTTTTATGATAATTAATTTTAGTAATTCTATTAAATTAATGAAAATATTTTAGAGCTTCATAAACCTATTTTTTATAGAATCCATTTGAAGATTGAATTTGATGAAGGAATTAATTAGTAAAATATCTGGGAGACCGAGCTTTGCTCGGAAAACATATAAAGACTCATAAATGCGCGTTTTCCCAGAGATAAGACCTAGTTACATCGATTTTTCGCCCCCGAAAACCCCCATATAGCAAACGTCATCGAAATCGTTAAAGCCGTTTCTGAGATCCCCGAAATATATAAATATACAAGAATTGATCGTTTAAGGACTTTAAGGTTATAAGATACATAGAGTCCGTCTAAGCTAACTATGCACAGAGTTTGACAGAACAAAGAGAATAGAACTTTGAAGTTTTAATGACGCTTTCCACACTTTGTTTTAGCAAATGCCATGCAGAGTTAGCTTAGTCTAGTCCGACTATTTGATGGTTTAATTAAAAAAAAATTTTTCATAAAAAGTTTAATAGTTACTTACAGGCAACTAGGTGGTTTTATGTGGTATTTAATATTCATTATAATAGTTGTAGCACTTTCTTACTGCGTCTTCTTAAGAAAATTTATTTTAAGTGCCATATTTCACGTTTTTCATGATAATGGTCTGACGTTATACGTTAATATGTAGAGTTTATTTTGAAAGTTAGTTTATTTTGTTGAGTTTTTAAAGTGTTATATTGAGTTTATTTTGGTTTGGAGGGTTTCGGTCTTGATGTTCCACGGTGACCGGCCGGATTGGAGTAGTGGAGATAGTTACGAGTAGGTGCTGATTTGTGTGCTTTTAAACGAGCAACAAGCAAGTATACTGTATTGTTTGTGTTTTTCGATTTCTTCGCTATTTGACGTAGTTTGTCTGGTTGGAGAGTTTGACCCCAGCAGTAATGTAATGGCTATTGTGGTATGGTTTTCGAGTTTGTGTTAATTACAGACGACTAAGTCAAAAAAGGGCAAAAAGTCTTGTCAATATAATAAAACCTACCTAACTAAAACTGTTAGCTAGAGTCAATTTTTAGGGTTCCGTACCTCAAAAGTATAAAACGTCAAGGTCTAGGAGAAAACATTTATACTTATAAGGGGCTGTCCATAAATTACGTCATCGATTTTTGACGATTTTGGACCCCCCCCCCCTATAATCATCCAAAAATCATGCTTCAAATGACCCCATTTCCTTCTACTTCATGCTACCGTCATCCGATGTCCAGACCCCCCCCCCCCCTAATTTGAAATGACGTAATTTATGAATAGCCCCTAATGTAATTTTTTATGTTTTGCTATAACACATTTTTTGAACAAACTTTTTAAGTGGCGTCAATTTCAAGGTCATTGCCTATTGACTGCTATTATATATTATATTATTTAATAATTTTATCTATGTAGTCATACTTATTCTGAATAAGAACTTATAAAGGTTGTCGTATTCATGGATAGTGAATAATCTAAGATAATCCAATTATGGCAGGGATTCAGTGACCCTTAATAGCAACCCAACCTTTGGATCAACTACTTAAAATACAGGAAAACATAAAGGGACTTACTTTGACATAACCGAATTAAAAATGTGTCTACCCAGGAAATGTTTTAACGGTTAACAAGGGTCCCAGATCCCAACTTTTGTGTTCACTTAAAAACTTTAAAAAGAATTAGTAAAGTTGTGTGTGTACGCGCTTTCGGAACTCAATCGATGTGCGCGGCACGTCGTAGGTAAAACTCGACAAAAGTATGACAAAAGCACGTGCGCACGTGAACCTTCCAAACTTCCCGAAGGACACCGCCGCGTTATTTAGGGGCGTTCCTGAAAGGCAAGGTGAGTCATCTAGGGCCCAAGGGAATTCACTACGCTTTAAAGCTGGTAATTTGATGTGAGTCTTTCGAGATTTTTCCATCTTCCCGGGTCGTTCTGGGAGTGCGGATTAGGCCACGCACGGTACGGCGAGGGCGACGACGCGCCAGATTAATGTCGCGAGCAACGCGCCAAATTTAAAATGTCACGTTCCATTTTTCCAGCCAACAGGGCCCGTTACCGTCACGAATAGTTAATATTTCCGAATGTTCCGCTACCCCTCTGTGACAGTACGATAAAAATAGCCCGTGAAAATGGGCCAGTTGAGTTATTCCGTTTATGCAGTAAAAGAAATGGGTCAATTATTTTTTACATATGATAATACTAATTTAATAAAACGATTTTGAAAAGTTGATCCCCGCCCTTGGCACAAGGTGAACGAGTCGCGACTGACAAAGGTCAATGTTTCGTCTGTCTACGGCGCACATACAGATGTTTTATCTAAACTGTAGCCAACATGAAAACGGGTCGTAGGAAAAAAGGCAAAGTCGTAAAACTGGCGCCCACCAATCTCCAAATAAGGCCGGGCCGGCACCGTCGCGCCGCGCAGCGTCGGCCTTGACTCCCGGCCAAATGACATAAGTTGGCCCATGGGCGCGGATTCTTAACTAATCGATAAACACCAAGTGAAGAACAGAATCGTCGCCGCACCCACGCCTAGCAATTAACTCGATCCTAATTTAGTCACTATTCCATAAAAACACAATTATTCGAAACCGGTGAGTAACGATTGCAGACAAGAAGTAACATGTTGGAAACAATTTGGAAGGTAATACATTAAATAAATATACTTCAATTGAAAACGCAGAATTAACAGATTATTGACATATGTATCAATATAGATCTAAGTGTAATCTAGTTTAACATAGCTAAATAATTTGCTGATTCACACAACGATGTATGAGGTTCGAGACATACCCACAAATCAACGAGATATACTAACGCATAGCTAATTAAACTTTTCCAATTTTAATATTTCCCTACAAGTAAGACATTCATAAAAGCCCTTCATTTTAATAATTTGACGTTTATGTTGTATGGAGTGCGTGCCCGTAACAGCCGTAAAATTTGCGTGCTACTGGGAAATGGATGCCACGGATATGACATAAATTTTCAGCTTTTACGTGCCCTTGAATTTTGTTAGTACGATATAACTTTAAGTAACTCAATATTATTTCATTTACCGTTTTGCTGCCTGTTTCAATTTGTATTTACGATGTTGATAACCTCATTTGCGAAAAGTAAACTAATTGAAAAACATTATCACAATTTCAGATTAATTACATTTATTTGTGTCTACTTACATACACACCACTTACTTTTTTGTACTGCAATTAATACTGATTAGTCATTGGGTATGTAAGTACCAGGGATGTTACGAACATCCGCATCCACATCCGAAACCGCGGAACTTCCGCATTATTTTCAACATCCGCATCTGCATCCGCATCCGCATAAAATCGATGCGGAGCTTATGCGGATGCGGATGTCGAACAAGTCGGTACAGGAACATCTTAGCGGCGGCGTAAGTGCTAGGTAATTTCGTCATTACCTATAACGAAATCGTCTATATCCAGAAAAGTCGGCCAAGTTAATGTTTATTAAATATAACGCACCTATATTCTTGCTCAAATACTAAACGTTTCGTTTTATTTAAAACAAAAATACTAAAAATCTAATATTTGACGTTTTCTAAGTACCTAATCTTGACATCCGCATCCGCATCCGCGGATGTGAGCCTTTAAATATCCGCGTCCGCGGATGTCAAAAAATGTGCACCCGCAACATCCCTGGTAAAAGTACCTAGTTTTTCTCCCATTGTAACATCAACTTAACACTTTAATTACGTTAATACCTTTTTCAGAGACATTATCCCCATACGGATGCAAACAAACAGGCGGTTAAGATAAATCAGGGACTTTATCGTTTCATGGAGCGCAAGGCTTGCTGCTTGTTAGTTATTTCGAGCCACACGTTACATTACGTTATTATACCTATTATGTTGCATAAAGCCAACAGTTGGTGCTTATTTGGTTGAACTGAAGCGACTGAATTTTAAGGTAGTTTAGCCAATAATCGCAACTTATATACGTGCTCCATAGGCCTCAGGTACAAGAGAGATTGGGCTGTACTTTACAGTCTGTTCGGAAAGAGAAACTCTTCTCTAATGGAATGTATTAGGCCCCATACATTCCACGACTCTTCTCTTTCCGCACAGATTCTAGTCCCCACTCTGACCTAAAGCGCTATAATTATGCAGGTTTCCTCACGATGTTACCGCGTCACCGAAAAGCTAGAGAAAACAAATATCAAATTCACTTCCAGATTAAAATTCGAACATATGTTGTGGTATGTTGGTTACAAGAGAATAAACAACATCAAGTGCGAGTAGTTCGCAAAACCCGCGCAACTGGAAGATGTTGATACAATTCCTCGCTAGTCTGCATGTAACCACGAACGTAATGTCACGTTCGAAACGTCAGGCAAGTAATAAAAGTAAATGCATGCGATTAAGTCCCGTTTCAGTTTTATAATTTTATTAGAAAATTCGAACGTCTGAACCACGGACGTGAATAAGGATCATCATCATCTTCCTCGCGTTGTTCCCGGCATTTTGCCACGGGTCATGGGAGCCTGGGGTCCGCTGGCAACTAATTCCAGGAATTGGCGTCGGCACTAAAGTTTTTACGAATGCGACTGCCACCTTCCAACCCAGAGGGGAAACTGGCCTTATTGGGTTTAGTCCGGTTTCCTCACGATGTTATCTTTCACCGAAAATCGACTAGTATAAATATCAAATGAACGTGAATCAGGATAAAAACACAATTTCATCTCGTGCAAGGGGCATCAATACACTCCGCGGTAGGCTTAGCAATTAGCATGCAAGGCATTTGTCGTTTCAAGTTCATTGGCAACGAGCCCACGTGCTCGCCCCCGCTGCAAGGTGATTGACTCTTAAATACAACTTAATGGCGACCTGTACGGCTATGTATGCTACTAATTAGTCGCATTCAGTCTGCCATGTGGAGCACTTGAACTCTGCAACATAAATCATTGCATTTAATGTATTCCAATCATAACATTGCGATACCATCTATGATAGCTACTCGCTTCTCATTTAATGGTGTTGAATGTTGGTTATTTTTGCGAAGCGCGTTAATGTTGCTTTTTATTATTATATCTGGTTTATTTTCTATCAAATCACACTGAAAGTATTTTTTTTTTAATTATTTTTCCCATTTTGTACTTTTGTACTGCCACAGAGTGGCAGCTCAGCTCAAAACGAGGATTTGGCAGACCACGTCGGCGATGGCGAGACGAGTTAGACTCCTTTTTAAAGGAATGGCCAGAGACTGCACAGGATCGGGAAGACTGGAAAAAGTGGGGAGGCCTTTGCCCAGCAGTGGGACATTATAGGCTCCCAGTAATAATAATTTCCCATTTTTACTCGATTGTGGTTGGGTTGCAAAAGAGCGATCGGTCTGCTTAGTGCCTACTTGTATAATCCTCGACGGAAATATTCCTTTTTCCATACGAAGTTTTCCTTACCCTGGAATACCGAACCCAGCATAAGTCGTCAATTGCCGTCCAGATTTAATGAAATTACCAAAAACACGTTGACAAGTAATTTGTAGGAATATTTTTCTTTCTTATTTACCTACACATATTTTACAGAATGACATTAAAAGCTAAATTTCAATCATTTAACACGCTTATATCACTGTGGCACTGGGTTGAAAGACCCGATATAAAGTATGGTTAATTACAAGTCACACTATCAAAACGTACTTACTATACCCAGACACACCCACTTTGGCAGCAGAAAAAGGTGCGTAATTCAATTTTTTTTATGAGATATCAACTCTTCGCGCCTACATGTTTACTGACAAAGTGGGTGTGCCAGAGTATATTTTAAAAATATTGTCTTTTAGCTCTGATACACAAACGCAAACGTTTGTTATAAATAATCAATAAAATTGCCGCAGTAAAAAAAATTCAACGTATATTTGGGTCACAAGATTGATTCTGAGTTGAGTACCTATACCTAACTACGTATATACGTAAACTCAGAATCAATCTTAATAAAAAAATGCTCTATACTTTATAGCTTCAATTAATCAATTTTAGTTAGATTAGGTTTTGGTTAGATTTGGTCCAGGCTAATCGATGATTCAGCGATCTATAAACGAACAAAGCGTATTAGAGAGGTGATCGCTAAACGTCCACTTCGACGGTGAGCAAACACGAAGGCGTAATCCGCCGGGTGGCACTTAGCGGGCACCGCAAGCCTAGCACTCTAATTGCATGCCAACTAATCTGTTTGCGAACGCATCGTATCAGATTTAGGCTCCAAATAGAAACTACGCCTTAAATTGACTTGATGGCCGGCCAGATGACTAAGCGTGAGTCCTTGAGCAACGCTTTTTATTTGATACGAATGACGTAGTCATAACAGTCTGTTCAATAAACTGAGTAAGAAGGTTGGTATGTATTTATTTATATTCCTCGTCTTATACTTTGTAAATTATATCGGTGTTTAAGATTTCAGCCAATATTGTGAGAAATTAATAAACATACAAAACACTAACTACTTGCCGTTTGCTGTCTGTTTCTGTCAACTGTCAGAAACTCTCTACCACATAATAAATCTTTTTTTTTTCAACCAGAACTATCATAAGGTTATTTTGTTACGAAGTAGGGCAGTCATTATGGACTATTTAGATATTCGAAACTAAGTAAAACTACGAAATAAATGGGAAGGTATATCTGCACAAAAAGCGGACACAAAATACCTAAATTAAGCTGATTTGGGATCGTTTCATCGCAAACAAAGTTAAAAGTTAGACAGCCTAGAGTTGTTTTGTATTCTTCGGTGCGGAGCGACTGAAAACGTGTCTCCTACAAATATTTATAGCCACGTCAAATTAAGCCGAATTTGGGCAAGCTGCGGAAATAATTCGTGTAGTTTTGAAAATTGGTACAGGCATACCTTGTGGTGTCCAGATAAACATACTAAAAGTCCTCAAGGGTAGGGGGTGTGCTGGGGGTGTAGAAGGGGGTTGAAAGTACCTTTTTTCATATTTTTGCTCATATCTCGAATATCTGTACGAATAGCATTATAATTACTTAGGACAAAAGTTTTAACATAAAATTTACTACAAGTTTGGTTATGTTTATTTTACTCTGCGATCAATACTTTAGGAGCTACAGGCTGTTAAAGTTAAATGAGAGATAAAAAATAGACGGTTTAAGAAAACGTCGTATTTTCATAATTGTTCATCATAAATAAAAATTTTAGTTTAGAATAAGCAAGCTAAACAACCTGCTGATAAAATATAAAAAAAACCGGCCAAGAGCATGTCGGGCCATGCTCAGTGTAGGGTTCCGTAGTTACCCATCCGTCAAAATAGACTATTTGCAAAAACTCAAATACTGCTAGACCAATTATGTTCGCTATATTTTTCCCTGAAAGTATTTACTAAGTTTTATTTTCACGATTTTTTTCATATTTTTTGGACCCATGGTTCAAATGTTAGGGGAACTAAAGTGGAAAACACAACTTTTTTTCTTTCAGATCGATTATTTCCGAAAATATTAAGTTGATCAAAAAATGGTTCTCGAAAACCCTATTCGTTTTGAAAAACCTATCCAACGACACCCCACATTATAGGGTGGAAGTGAAAAAAAATTTCATCCCCTCTTTAATGTAGGGCAGCCACCCTAAAAAAATATTTTTTCTAATTTATATTTTACGACTTTGTCAGCGTAACTGATTTATGTATTCGTGTCAAATTTAAACATACAAACTAGAAAAAATATTTTTTTATGGTGGCTGCCCTACATTAAAGTGGGGATGCTTTTTTTTTTCGCTTTTACCCTATAGTGTGGGGTGTCGTTGGATAGGTCTTTTAAAACGAATACGGGTCTTCAAGAATCATTTTTTGATCAACTTAATATTTTCGGAAATAATCGATCTGAAAGAAAAGAAGTTGTGTTTTACCCTTTAATTCCCCTAATTTTTGAACCATGGGTCCAAAAAATATGAAAAAAATCGTGAAAATATAGCTTAGTAAAGACTTTCAAGGAAAAATATAGCGAACCTAATCGGTACAGCTGTTTTTGAGTTTTGGCAAATAGTCTATTTTGACAGACGAATAACTACGGAACCCTACACTGAGCATGGGCCGACATGCTCATGGCCTATTTTTTTACATTTTATCAGCAGGTCGCTTAGCTTGCTTACTAGAGTAAGCAAATTTTTTTTATTTATGATGAACAATTACAAAAAAAATACATTTACTTAAACCGTCTATTTTTTATCACTTACTTAACTTTAACAGCCTGTAGCTCCTAAAGTATTGATCGCAGACTAAAAATAAACATAACCAAATTTGTAGTAAATTTTATGTTAAAACTTTTATCCGAAGAAATTATAGTGCTATTCGTACAGATATTCGAGATATGAGCAAAAATATGAAAAAAGGTACCTTCAAACCCCCTCTACACCCCCAGCACACCCCCTACCCCCGAGGACTTTTAGTATGTTTATCTGGACACCACAAGGTATACCTGTACCAATTTTCAAAACTACACGAATTATTTCCGCAGATTTTTCTTATTTGCTTAGGCTATTATGGATAGACTTATTACTCAAGTCGCCGGCCTGATACAAAATTACACGCTGAGTAATCGAGTGAGTCTCCTCGTCGCGGTTCGTGAATCTGTTTTAAGGGTGTGCTTCTTTGTTCTCTCCCACTTAGGCAGCGTGGCATTCAATTCTTTTGTATACTATGCAAACCGTCGCTAAACAAATCACCTAACTAAACCAATTCCAACTCCAAGCCTAACTAACTGACCACCGAAGCGGGAACATGAGATTATTGAAACAGTCGTGTAATTAAATAAGAGGCCAGTAGTTTGCGAAGGTCCTAATTTCAACGCCGAACAAGTTACAATCTTGTTTAATACTGCAATTTGATAGCAGTGGAAACTATTTAACTCGGGCAATATGCAGTGGCTCACTTAGCCTTGGAGCCGTAATAGCCAAAAGTATGAGTCAGTGCGGTTATTGCAACATCGACCACTGTAACATAAACGCACTGGTCTTTTCTTAGAATAAAACGTGTTCATTTGCTAAATATCAGAACCTATACCACTAGCTGTAGTGTGAATATAGATAAGTAACGTAAGAACTCGTAGAATTTTTCAGAATAAAAGGACATTCCGTGAAGCACAGCACAACATTCAGCATTAGCACATTAGGTAATATTAATCCGATCCTTATGAATGCATTTTACTGCTAACCACTGTTTTTTTTTTTCAATGTAGCTTATTTATTCAAGTAATAATGATTGAAAATAAAATATAGAAAACACTGATAACACTAATTAAATAAGTAGCTTATTTATTCAAGTAATACTGACTGAAAACAAAATATAGAAAAGACTGATAACACTAATTAAATGATTGCCTTGTTTATTCGCAATTAGTTTTTTACTTTCGGATCACAATTTTTACTGCAGTAGTGTTTTGTAATTTAAAATGGCACTAACTACTTACTTATCTCCATTTAAGCTCTCCCCGTTGCAACTCTATTCTCGCAAAAAATATCAGTATCTAAAATCCCATTTTCCGATAAGTAATTTCCACGAAGAATGACATTTACATTGGATGCATTAGAGGAGGCTAACAATAGAGCCCGTTAACTAGAAAGTGAATCGAGCCCATGCCGCGAATGGTCTTTCCGATTGTATCGATCCCGAGCTCGTTACTTCGTTCGTTACTCTCTCAATTACAACCAGACTATTCTATTTTTAACAGCCACTTTAGACTAGCCAGTAGTGAGTGATAGTGACCCTGCCTACGAAACTTGTACATTGTACTGGGTTCAATTTCAAATCCCGGTTGGGTAAAAGCAAAATTTTGTCTTCGATTTTACACATCTTTTTGCATTGAATTAAAATTTGGTTTGGAGGTATCCGCAAAAATATTTGATCCTGAGATAAAAATACTTGTACCTTCGGATATAGGTGTAGGTACCTACATAGTCGCCTAATCACCTTATGCCTACTTATAAGTAGTACATACAAGCTTTGCTTATTTTATGACAAGGTCAATCTATGGCGATTCTCCCCATTTATTTTTATCAGTATTTTATTTATTAAACACATAATATTCCGTCCTTCACATTGGAGTCTCGATTAGCGTGAAACTTTTGCAATAACCACGAAAACTTAATTAAACAAAACATCGAGTTGAAATTCAAAACCCCCATAGGCGCCGACAGGTATTACGAATAAAAACCGAGTTTTCGCTCCCACTTTAGAAAAGAGGTCAACGCTCACATTCCGGACGCTGACTTTTAATTCAAAGACTTTTATAGCTTCTGCCGCAACATCCTATAAATTAGCCCCTTACGAAAAAATGGGCATTTGCTTCTCGGGAAAAAATCCCTCCTTGCAAGTAAAAGGACAAAATTTACGAGCCGTGTTACCGTGGGTAGGCGGACTCGCCCACGAGGCGCATGCAAATGGCTCCATTGGAGTGGAGCGGCGGTTGCAGCAGCCGAGATTAAACAGGACAGACCCCTGGACCAAGTCGTCGGAGGTCCGTCTTGCCTTGGGCACCTACAATAGGTACGCTTCAAAAAACACAGGTGAAACACAGATATAGGGATCCCTCATTTCAATATTTTTAGATAATTTGATTGATTAATAATGAAGTCCATTTTGTGACGAAATTCCTTAATCATAATCATTTAACACTTTTAAGCATTAAAAAAAAAAGTTGAAAATTCACCTAATGGTAACCTGACAACCCAGCATAGTTTTGATTGACCTATATTATGTATAACATACTCGTCCAATAAAAAAAACTAGGTACTCACAAATGAAGAGAGAAATATCTGCAAGCACGAGCTTTAAACACGAGGTCGAATGTTTTCTAAATACATACACGTTATGAATGAATGAATGAATGAATGAATGAAAATCTTTATTTCAGGCAACTAATGGCCCATACATAAATACCTTAAAACTAGCATACATATTATATAAAAATATATTTTATAACTAAACTTTAAAAAACTAAACACTACATATCACATTATGGCTGCTATGCATTACGCAACCCCGCAGTGTCAGGGAGCCGGCCGCGGAACCGCCGAAACTTGACACCCTTCGGCCAAAACTCCTCCTTGGTGAAGGTCGCTAGATGGTCAGTCGGAACGCTCACCACAAACGAATTAAAATTCGCATTGTGTTGATTGTGTTATTCAGCGCTATCTGCATTTTGTCTGTAGAGCTTGAATTAGCTCTGCCCAAGCTAGCTAATGCTAATCTAGCTAATACGACAACCGACATACGAGCATGTATGGGTACATAAACTTCTAATTAGATGGGAAAACATGTGCGAGGTAAATGGCGAAATATCAATAAAACCCAATAAACAATTTGCAATCATACGGGTAGAATGCAAAATATACATAGGTAGTTAAATAGGTTAGCATATATAAAAAGTACTTTAAACCGAAGTGCAATTCTTCATGTTGAACGAAGACAGGAATTTATAGCAAGCACATGAAGTTGAAGAACTAGTATATAGAATCAATAAAGCAAGAGGATTCACGAGCATGTCGCGTCGCCGACTTGAGGCGCCATACGCACATTAAATATAGCCCACATGCAGTTACCCAAGAATTACTTACTTCATAATCTCTTTCTTAAGACGCACTAAGTAACTTTGCCAATTACAGTACGAAAATTACTGCATAAATATACATACCCGTGTTTCTGTGGCGTTATGCAATACTAGTTCATTGGCAGTAACATGTTCCAAGATACCGATCTGCGCAGCAGCTAATGCAATTGATATCAACACACTAATCAGACCACAACCAAGGATTTCTACTTTAACATCATATCAGGTATATCAGTCCAATAGTATCGTGTAACACAACATCATCACAAATACTAACGCATACCGTTATTGCTTGCAGTAGAGCGAAGGATATTCAGAGCAACTCGTTTATTTTCAAGTTATCTTAGAATAATATAATGTGTAGCTGTATTATATTGGAATATAACGCTTGTCTAAAGTGGAAAGTGGAGCAGCGCCGGTGCACTTTCTCCGGCGCCCGCGCAAATACAGTTTGCACCGAACTCGCACGCGGTACATGCCTACCTATGTATACTTGTCCAATTTGCACCAGTCTACGTAAACTGTGCCGCGTAATTCACGTCACTAATCTGCAGAGCAGTCGAAAACGTGAAATTAGACATGCATTATGCACTGACATTAGAAATGGAGCTATAAGTCTGGAACTAATGAACGTTCGGAGAGTGCCATATTGGAGTCAGTTCATATGGAAATTGTCTTAATGACAAATTGAAACGTACATTTCATATCTAGTTAGGGACACTTAATACAATGTAATTCTCGGTGGATTCATGATTAACTATATAATCACTATTTTATTTCCAAAATATTCAAATACTTATATACGAATATAATACTAAGTAAACATATAACACATTTCAGCGGTCAATTAGTTACAGTGCTAATTATTCAAAGCATAATTAATAACTTCAATTTACATACCTATACAACGACAATAATGTTAGGAAAATGTAGCTGCCAGATAAAATTAGACCACTCCTTTTCCTTTGCGAAATTAAGAAGAAATGTACGAGTTAAAATTGGCTGGCTCTGGCAGATAACGTCTACCTAGGGATTGGAAATCAGCTTCACCTAGCGCAAGCGGTTATATTTACGCGTAGGTACGTCGAATCAACTCGTTTTTAAGGCAAATGTAGAAATAGCACGTATGCTATTGTAACAAATTCACTAGAGCAATTCTTACTTCGAAGTTCGATTCTAAATATAGATTCAATAACAGTGACGGCTGGTGTCCGAAGTCAATGCTCAGACAGTCTTTTCTAAGACATTCAGCTTTCAATTTCCTATCCGTATTGATGCGATTATATGTAGAAATATGAGGAGTGATAACGTGATATATTCTATATGAACAGGTCTTTCTTTTTGTGGCAATATTTAGTATTACTTAGTTAAAACCACATTTATTAGGATCACCTTTTTTATTATTGATGCAACAACGCGAAATACAATAAATCCAAATTAGTGTTGCGTCTCTCGCCTATCATCTCTTATCTTAATTACATATACCCACACTTTTGAAAAAACAAACCTACTGCTAATTTAACAGTCATTTGTTTGTACTAAGTTCAAAGCATCGCCGGAATCGGATAAATTTGAGCAATAACAGTCTGTCACGCCAGTTAAAACGACAGCACATATGAATATCATTTACGCACGCAGGTATAATATCTCCCTGTGCAACGATCTGTAAACATTAAGATTAACAATATTTGAGTACAAATAAAGAGAAAGGAGATAAAAATTTTATTTTGCTTTCTGAATTGTGTTTGTGATACATCACACAATGTGTGACCTGAAACTGGCACGAATAATTTAACATGACATAGGTAAAGGTTTAGACATACATTATTTAAACGAGTTTTAAATTAAAGCTAGTTCTCGTGATGTTAACATATTTTTGTTAGTGGGTGCTATGAAATTTAACCAGATTGAATAATATTGTATTGTATTGTAGCGATTCCGCCCGATACGATACGAACATTACGAACCCGTCGCCGGTTAATTAGAGCTAGCTTTTGAATAGATGAAAGTATATAATTATTATACAAGAATAAACGAGTTCCTCAAAACAGTATTTGTTGCCCGCAGATTGCAGTCACACAATATAACGGTTACTGTAAAATAATCGTTGTGTAAATCCCGAACATATCTCCTGTATATTTAAAGCATTTGCCACACAAAAGCTTGAACGTTGTGTTAAAATCCTTTATTACCTTAACACCATGCTCACGATAAAGCCATGTATTTTATTATAGCGAATAAAGTTTGGCAAAAGCCTGACCTTAAATGCACACAACCATGGCCGGCAGACGGCGGGGGCGGTGCAGTGGCGTAGACTAACAAACCGGTTATGCGAAAGAGCCCTTGCGAACTCGTCCAAGATGCTTGGGGACACGAGGGCCGATTCGTTGCTTGTTTAATTAAAGTGGATTTTCGTTCACAAATTAAAACTATTTACTACTTTAAAATTTTGTTGGACATATTTTTGCCCGGTTTTAGTACTTTCAAGGGGCTATATTCAACCAAATTGGTGGTGACTGTAACTGTAAATAAATATGCTGCGAATAAATAAAATCATTTTTTTAAACTAAATTGCTTACATTGAATAACTATTCTAGCTTGCTTTATTAGTTTCTATGAAGCATGTTAATTGTAAAGTGCGTCAATGTAGTTAAATTTGCAGTAGGATAATGTGACAATAGCGACACCACCAAAATCTTCTTTAGAAATATGACGTTTCTAGTGGTGTTACCATATGGTTGCGCTTTAGACATACATAGACGGTTAATTTGCATGTTATTCGTGCATATTAAGCAGATTGACAGGCAGCCTTGCATTAATTCGGCACGGCTCAAGAATCGAGACTTTCTTGAATCGGATATCAAACCGGACGCCGTGCACCGTGCACAATACATAGGTACTTTCATCATTCTCATTGGTGGATAGAATGTTATATTTCTGACTCACCGTACGTCGACCAAGGCCCAAAAGAAGTGAATGTAAAATTACTGATTGTAGTCAGCTCAGTGCATATTATATTATCAATACCGTATAGGTACCTACGTAATTCAGTTTGGATAATATTATGTAGTTGTATAAATTTATTTCTGGATAAAAAAGTAAAAACTGAAAAAATGCAGTGCGTGATTGTGGGTTACACGACAATTACCTACCTATTTTACTATGAAAGTCTTTTGACCCATACAATGTAAAATGAAAACGTACTTACGTCCACGTTTGAATACAATACGTGTTTCTGCAGTTACAAATAAATTTTACAGTTACAATCTTACAATAATCTATACAATGTATTGAAAACAATAAAACAAAAAATAATATGCACAATGTCATTATCTCTTGTCTACTACTAAAAAAGTAAGTCAAGGCCGCATGTATGGCAATAAACGTAAATTTCGGTCCGTGTACGTGATTACCTATATTCCAATATTTACATTATCTTCAGTGGTTTTCAAGCACGTAAGAGCTAAAGTTTTAACTATATTTTATCATCATAATTATTTATAGGCCCGCGACTTCGTCCGCGTAGAAATCGTAACATTCAAACATAAACATACATAACTAAAGAACAAAACAAATATGTATTTCAAATATATATTTCTGTAATTTAAACATATGTAAACATCAAAACATCATAATATTTAAACAGAAACTGTCACATTTAGAGTAGCGTTAATGAGTGATTTTATTAAAATAAACATAGAAAAACAAAATTATTAAATGCTATTCTGCTTTGGTCTTTACAGAACATTAACTCGGCCTGAGATTGCTGAGATACCTACTCGTACAGCGGTTTCGTAGTTTAATTAAAGAATGAGTTTGAGAAGAAAATTATAATGAAAAAATTAAACAAATGAATTTAATTTTTCATAACCTGCCTCATGTAATTAAATAGGGCGCTACTTTATTGCCCTACATTATAACAATGGGGTATATCAATAACGACCCTTGTGCAAGACGCTGCAAAAAATATTAACGTCACGCTAACGAAATTAACCCTTCGACGGACATGACTCATTACCAGGCTACCAGGAAATATCATTAAATTTTCACGATGCCGTTTTATGTTACCCGCGTCGCCGGTTTCGCGACTTCATGCATATTTATCAAAATAACAGCCGATTGAAAGGCTGCATACAAACACGCACTGATGGGGGTAGTATAATTTGCGGAATTGGAGTTTACTGCTGTGGTTTGAAGGGTAGTTTTGCACGTGGACTGGATGGGCACGTTTCGGACGCCCAGCAGTCGCCGTCGTCGGTCTGTCATTACGCACCCCTGCCGGAGGGTGGACTGGGTTCCGCGAAATCGGCTGGTGACTCAGACCACTCGCGGGGAAGCAGTGCTCGATCATTCTGATCCGTTAATTGCGTGTTGTGCGGTTTGTGGATCGATGAAATACATTTTTATTGATAAGTAACCCATTTTTTGTGACTGTGCATGTAAAGTATGGTTTTCAGAGCAGTAACAAGGAGATTTTAAGCTTAGAGGCCCGTTGAATTGAAGCATAAGCTTAATATTTGATAAGAATAGTGCTAATAATAAAAAGTTTGAAATTTACTTTAAACCTAAATTATTTATCGAAAAATCTATTCAGGTAAAGCTAGAAACAGCCATAAAATAAATGAAACATGTGTCATCTGACGTACTTTAATACATAGTTAAGCCATAAATACGAAAGCTACAAAGCTTAGTGGAACAAAACGTTAAAACAATTGTTTATACGTCTAATATTGTCGATTTTTCTTCATCACAATTCACTGGATGACAAAATATAACAATAAATCAGTGAAAAGATACCGAAAACGATTTAACCCAGTGCCCTACATTTCATTAATGACACTTCAAATCAAAATCAACCCTTGTCTTTATAAACGTCTGGACCTTTGAGGTTTAGTTATCGACGTCTGTTCGACATTTCATTACTGCGTGTCGGAGCTTGAAGTTTATTCCCTTTTATGTATTGCTATCATGCCTATCATGATTCCCACTTATGAAGTAGGTATCTGTCAAAATTTTAGTAAGATGTTTTATTTGTGATGTAAATTCTACCGTATTAAAGCCATTTCGAAAACTTTTAATTTGAATACTCTGCCAATTTGTATTTTGTTGTATATTACATTTTCGCACTCGATTTTTAGGGTTCCGTACCCAAAGGGTAGAAACGGGACCCTGTTACTAAGACTCCGCTGTCTGTCTGTCACCCGGCTGTATCTCATGTACCGTAATAGCTAGGCAGTTGAAATTTTCATAGATGATGTATTTCTGTTGCCGCTATAACAAAAAATACAAAAAAAAAGAATATAATAAATATTTAAGTGGGGCTCCTATACAACAAACGTGATTTTTTTGCCGTTTTTTGCGTAATGGCACGGAACCCTTCGTGGGCGAGTCCGACTCGCACTTGGCCGGTTTTTACAACAACCACCCTTCACGCAAACAGCTAATAACAACAAACAGCAACTTTATACCAACGATGCAGTCCAGATACAAGGCTGTGAAAGTAAAAGTGAAATTAGAACTTTCTCCAGCGAACCAGGAACAAAGCGGCGGTCTGCTGCCCTCGGGAGAATACGCTTGTGGCAGGTGGTTCTCGCGATCCACGCGAAATTTCATAATTGGCGGAAAAAAATAAAATAAAACGTTCACCACTCCATGCAACAATTTTCTCATTGTGTCAGAGGTCTCTGGGGAATGTGCTCCGGACAACAGGCGCGGGACGAGGCGGGTTGACGCTAATTTCCCACAACAACGTATCCTTTTGCTCTGGCCTACAGCTAATGACGGAATTGCATTACCGGGTCAAATAATTCTTTGAACTACATATTCTATTTTTTGAAACGAATTTTAATTGAATTGAACCGTTTATTATGGATTGCTATGTTATCTTGGTGACTATGAGCAGACCGGATATATTGGGTTTAGGAACATGCGTCGGACAGATGTCGCTGTGTCTGACAATATCGCCGATTGAGGCGGTAAGGGCTATGTGATATTGGAAGCTTGAATGAACAGTTAAAGTACATATTATTTATTTAAGAGCTTTACTTGTAATATGAAAAAAATACTTACATGCGATTCTCACAAATATTGTTAAGGTGTTAGAGTGCGTGTTCAGATATTTTTGAGCACCCGGGCCCCTCCGATGTATCTGAGTGCGACTGTACAACCAACCTTAAAGATGTGTTTACACTTGTGCATCTTATTAAACTGTAATAAGATAGTGAATATATGTCTGGCGTCGAAGTAATGCGTGATAAATATAAAAATCATAAATCATGTAAATATCATGCGCGAGTGACTAAGTATAGATTCAAATGAAGTACGTTCATAAATCATCTAAAACAATGCGGTGTGCGTATAAGAATCCTGAATTATTAATAGGCAGTACTCTGACTGTCGATGATGCTCTTTATTTAGGTATCGGCGACACAGTTGGCGTATTTCCATTCATTGTGTTCGCGTTGGCTTGGTATTAAGAATCAATCAATTTAATGCTCGATTTCCTGCCATCTGTTCTTTAGCGAGATCCCTGTTTTCCACTTTGTTTTATTTTCAAACGCTGATTTTATCGTACCTTTAAGTAAAAACATTGAATGATATTAAAGGGTTGAAGTTGGGGTTTGATAAAAATACAAAGTAATGCTGTTTAAATGGTTTGATATATTTTACAGTACCTATACATATGGTGCTACTCTACCGCGCTAGTGCGGTAATTAGCACTTTACGTTTACGTGCCTATGTCGATAATTTAATAGCCATATGTACCTACTGAAACTGTATAATACCAGTCACAGTAGCAATAACAGTCTCCACTCGTCGCGAATTTCTTACTTTTCGCGCTTGTATTATTTACACTAGCTCGTAAAGGCTTTCTTAATTTTTAAACCTGATGAAAAAAACGCAGTTTATCTACAAGAGTGGCAAAGTAATTAGGTGCAATTTTGAATTGTTTCCTTATGTTCGCTAGTGGAATTTACTTTTAAGTGATGATTTTGAATGATAAATATTTAACAGCGTTGATTTGGATTTGATTTGTAATGACAGTATTTTCCTTACAGCTGTGAAAGGTGTTTCATTTGGTAGCAAAGTTTGTTTAAACCCCCGTGCCTTGAAACACTCGCAACGCTCAAGATTCCACTTATGCAACTTTTTAATATTTCCCTTGTTCGAATATCAATAGTAGCAAGAGGAGTTTGCGCCCTTGTAAAACAAATAAAATAACTAATACAGGGTTCCTACTCTCGTCTGTTATTTGATTTAGTCTAAAATTGATAATTATTAGATTAGATTTTTATACTACGTAAAGTAAATATCGGTTATGAATGGCCCCTTAACCTTATTGTATGGCAGTAGAGGTGACTTTCCCCATTTGCCATGTCAACTAAGCATACTATGTAGAATTGATTTGTGTTTGTGTATTTGTATTACCAAACATACTTAATATCATGGTCTGAATCAGCATAACAGATGTGGGTTGATATTCATAACTATTAAACGCGATATTTATTATTAAAGTTAATAACCTTAATCGAACCTCTTTACAGTAATAGAGGATTTTCAATGAGCTAAAGTATAAATATACATTAAAAAGTTGTAAAATAATCATCACTTTAGTACCTAGATATTCGTGCCCCGAGTTAGCATATATGTAAATATATACATGAACCATATCATTGGAGCCCGTAGGTGCTCAAATATCGAATAAGAAAGTTTTCTCATCCAATTTGTCGCACCTTAACATCTTTTATTCTGCGAAATATATCCTTCAGGCCTTATTACTTCGCAATACAGACAGAAAAGTAAGTAAATTGCTTGATCCGTAGCATTGTAGAAGTCTCCCGCGCTCATAAAACTCTCACATATTTCACGACAAATAAACTTTTCATCCAATGAAATTTTCTTCTCGGAAGGTAGTTCACTACAGGTAATATTTCAAAACATGTGTCATTCATAACTTTCGCCTTCGCAATGTCTGTCGATAGAGCTCGAGCGAAAAGGTCTCAATAATAAATGTTTCGCGAGCCCGCTCTGTTATACCCCGCGAGCGAGCCAGGTACATTTTACGGCCGCGCAAGGGAAAATAAACGAAAAATAAAATAAAAGTCAAAATGGTCGACATAAAACTATTTGCCCGAATATGCCACACGAAATTTTTTTTCAAATATAAACCGGGCATGAATTGGTCATGTATAGTAATGAAAACCAGAATGCGAATATTTTTGAGTGAAAGGCCGCATGGTATTTCGACAGACTACAGTTGTTATAGACACGACATATCACGATTTATGGATGCAATAATAACTTACTGACGTTTTAATGTCTCGAAATCATGGGTTACCTGAAACAAGAGAGAGCACAATATGATAAGGAACACGCGGTTATAGTGAGTATTGTCGCGGCAACATAAGCCAGCTTTATGATCCTCCAAATATTACTGCTATAACCACTAACAATATGAGAAGCGTTTTGGCTTTGCCAAATCATAAAATGTTTACACAACACCTGTAAAACTACACAGTGCATTACATTTTAGTCCCTGCCAAGTATGCCTTTTAAGAAAAACAATTGGAGCACATTTATACTATTTATATAGCTTGAATGTTGTAACTTGTGACTTAAATGGTGCAGCAATCATAGTCATATTCAAACTCAGTCAGTTAACACATTTAAGAAAAAAATAAAGAAGATGATTTTCTTTTATTATAAGTTAAGCCTTAGTGTGGTGTTATTTAGATTCTGGACACAAATATTGCGAAGAGTGAAACGTGGTGGCAACGCCAGTGTCGCGTGCAGCTTCACATTAAAGCACAAAGCACGATACTACCGCAGTTCTTCAGATCCGCTTCGCACGTACTAAACTGCTTTATATACTCGTATCTAAGCTCTTTTCCATTTAAACATTTATACAAGGTAAACATGTAATTGTACTGGCATTCCACTATTGTTTTTAGGAAACATTTTGTTTTATTATTAAAACATGAAGCGAAATAATGCTCGTCTATTTTAAAGCCCTAAGTTGCGGTTCAGTGCATTTATATGATTTGCGGTTAGATTTGTTTAAATCAGTTTAAATAGTATAATACTAAATACCATTGCATGTTTATTTGTTGAGTGTTATGTTTGCATCAAATCCTTTTTAGGGTTCCGTAGCCAAATGGCAAAAAACGGAACCCTTATGGATTCGTCATGTCTGTCTGTCTGTCTGTCAGTCCGTGTATGTCACAGCCACTTTTTTCCGAAACTATAAGAACTATACTGTTGAAACTTGGTAAGAAGATGTATTCTGTGAACCGCATTAAGATTTTCACACAAAAACAGAAAAAAAAAACAATAAATTTTGGGGGTTCCCCAAAACTGAATAGTTTGCGCGAGAGACACTTCCAAAGTGGTAAAATGTGTGGTCCCCCCCCCCCCCCCGTCCCCCCCTGTAACTTCTAAAATAAGAGAATGATAAAACTAAAAAAAATATATGATGTAAGTACATTACCATGCAAACTTCCACCGAAAATAGGATTGAACGAGATCTAGTAAGTAGTTTTTTTTTAATACGTCATAAATCGTAAACCGCAATTTTATTATGTTACTTGCTGCTACGGAACCCTTCATGGGCGAGTCCGACTCGCACTTGGCCGCTTTTTAAATAATTCAAATAAAGCAAAATTATAAAATATGAAACTGTCTTATAAACGTACCGTACACGGAAAGTCCGAATCCATCGCCATTCTTTTCAACTTTTGTCATGGGGCTGAACATTTTATCGCTTCGCTGACAGCCTTAATGTGCCATTTGCCGCTGTTGTGGCTATGAGGTTACATTCTTTCTATAATACTCTTGGTAAAATATTATGATGTCTTTTCATTGTAATTAGGTCGTCCTCCGACGATTTTAACATGAAAATGACATCCATATTTGTGTCAAACTCGGGTAAATCCATTCGACCCTTTCAGCAAATATCTACCCTATTGCCTTTTCTTAATACCAAAATCGCATAATCTGACAGATTAATTTACCCGAATTTGAAGTTAAGCGACTCATTTGAACTCCCTGCAGAAGAGAGTTGTTAATTGTAAATTTCGATCGGCATTACTAGTTGATTATTCTGTAATATACTGAATGTTTCAGAGCATTATGAATGCCGTAGGAAATTGATTTATTAGATAATTGATTTTGTTAGCGTAGCGTAGATTGCAACAGAATAGGATACTGTGCAAATGTGTATGATCAGTGGACAGTAATCTGTAGGCTTATCTCCACACCTATTGAACTAAATCAATAACTTGCTGCACAGATCTGCATTTGCTCCAAATATAACCTTTTTATGGAAAGCTTTTCAATTACAAAAGAGTATTGCGAAATAGTTAACCATTTGTGATGTGAAATAGTGTCGGTGTCGGGAGGCCAGGTCGGAAGCTCGCTCGGCGCTGAACTGAAAGCAGGCAGACGTCAGCGCGGCGTGAGTGACACGTCCTTCCGCCTCCCACCCGTTCAGTAGGATATAGCGTAGTCCTGCACATCGACCACCCGCCACTATCCAGTTACGTCATATTCAACATACTCGAGATTCCCTTCAGAACAACTGTTGTGAACCCTATAACCCACTCAACCATTTAATATGCATATATTTATGCAGGTTTATGCCGAAAACACTTTCAATTCGTTTGTCATGTAACCATGAAAACCGTGAAAGGGAAAGCATAAACCCTTCGCGTATACGTGTGTTGAGATATAGGCACTGTAAGAGTGTTATAGCCGTATAAAATGAAAGTCGTGTTACGAGTCCTGAGCTCTAATAAATATGGAGCCCGAACGCGACCCTAATCGGGAAGGCAAAACGGCAACAATGCAAACAGGCGTGGTATCAAATTGTCGAGCATGCAAACACATTAAAGGGCGCCGAGCAAACGACGCCTAATGATTATCTATACATTGGGTGCGCTTGGAAAAAAAGGAAAACAGTAAACGTAAATAAATGAGACATATTTCATTGTTCTTTGTTTTAGGAGGGCCCGGCGGCAGCTGGGCGGCGGGAAACATCGCCTATCTGACGCCGCACCTTTTGTCAGAAGGCGTTGACCCAGTTCGAGTGCCGCTCGGCCGCTACCGCGACCGCGTCAAAAGCCGTCTCCAGTTTCAATGTCAAATTAAGTGCAAATCCCTTAATAATATCCGGCAACTCAAACAACAAGATCGAACTTGCTTCAACATCGACAACAGTAAATTGGAAAATTATATTTCGGTATACCTTTGTATCTAATTGCAACGAGCTCCATTTGTTTATAGTAAAAAACTTTATCTCACTATCGGGCTGATTGCGTTTAAGGCACTGTACCGGCCAATCTTAGATCAAAAATAAATGTTAGAGTTGTGATGCAGTTTAACATAAGAATAACTTAAATTTAGTTAATATTTATTATAGCATTAGCAACTGCTAATTTATACAAAACAATCGTTATTTAGTTTTATGCGCATTTGCAAACGTCGGGCCATATTCACGCGATTAAAACGGCGAGTATCTGCGAGGCCGATCGCCGGCGCGATAGGTCGCGGGGTCGAAAATAGCAACGCGAGGGCCGTACCTGGCGCCACCCTGCGCTCAATGTCAACTTTCAATCACAGGGCGGGAGGAAGGAAGCTCCGTGTGGCAACGGACTGGCGAGGCCCTAGGTCGACAACCACCGCAATTATTGCTTTGCCCTTTTTTACGACGCCGCACCTCCCTATGTGACGCAGTTTACATTCTGTCAAGTTAAGCCGCTCGTTGCCGAGTGTTTCCCGACAAGGTAGACACCCTTGTCTTCGATTTGACTTTTATTCACTGCAAACGGAAACAAGAAGTTGTTTGAACTGTTTTACAAATACAAAGTGTCTGTCACACACGATGTTGATGGACATTTTTAGTCTTGTTGAAAAGCAATCATACAAAATAATACTTCATTATGGACGTGCATAACCGCGCATATGGATATGACACTAGAATTTCAAATCGTATGTCACAGGTACATACCTGACAACAATAGATCTTGATTGTTTGCCCTTTTCCATTTTTAAAGAACAGTTGACAAAGACAAAGATTCCACCCACAAATGTGGTCTAAATGATTGAAGCCTTAAACAACAAAGAGACATATAAATTGAAAATAACTTTTAGATTTTTTATCGGGACCTTTCCCCCGCTTTGTTTATTTAAGAGCGCTATTACATTTCGGCGTTGAGCGAGTTTAGGTATTTTACGCGCTGCGGCAGGCCGTGCGAGCTCAGTACGCCGATCCCTTCTACCACGCTCGCACTACAATGATGGATTAAACATTCTTGATCCTTCGCGAAGCATATTGAAATCAACCATAACAACACTAACTGTACTTAACTTTTAAAGTTCTAAAACTGTTATTTGGTAAGTACGAAAATACTAAATGCAGTGCAAATGTACATAGGGGCTGTTCATAAATTACGTCATCTATTTTTGACGATTTTTGACCCCCCCCCCCCCCCACCCCTCAAATCATCCAAAAATCAAGCTTCGGATGAATCTGTTTCCTCCTACGTCATGTTACCATCATCCGATGTCCAGACCCCCCCCCCCCACTCCTCCCATTTGAAACGACGTAATTTATGAATAGCCCCATACTTGTACTTATGAAGGTATATTACTCGAAAGAAATTATAGGTACCTACTCGCTTATTTACATGTTTCGTCATTGCATTTGGTACCTATAGGTTGTAAAGTTTGTATCAACGAGGGTTTAAAAACGAACTGGTACTGAGGATCTGATGATGATTAAGGTGGTCACGGATACCAATCAACCATGTAGTAACATGATTAGGCTCGTTTGATTCGTCTCAACAAGATCTTTGACACTGAAGATACACAGGGTCTGATGATGGAGCTGGAAGGTGGCCACGGGTACCAGTCTATCATGTAACTAAACAACTTCGTGTTTGGGCTCGTTTGATTCGTCTCAACAAGATCTTTGACACAAGACAGTACTCAGGCTCTGATGATGGAGCTGGAAGGTACCATTACCAATCAACCATGCAACTAAACCACATCGTGTTTAGGATCGTTTGATTCGTCTCAACAAGATCTTTGACACTAAGTGATACTCAGAGTCTGATGATGGAGCTGGAAGGTGGTCACCGGTACCAATCAACCATGCAACTAAACCACTTCGTGTTTAGGCTCGTTTTATTCGTTTCAACAAGATCTTTGACACAAGATAGTACTCAGGGTCTGATGTTGGAGCGCGAAGGTGGCGACGGGTACCTGTCTATCATCATCAGCTCCATCATCAGACCCTGAGTAGTATCTTGTGTCAAACATCTTATTGCGACGAATCAAATGAGCCCAAACACGAAGTGGTTCAGTTACATGGTAGACTGGTACCCGTGGCCACAGTCCAGCTCCATCATCAGACCCTGAGTACTAACTTGTGTCAAAGATCTTGTTGCGACGAATCGAACGAAGCCAAACACGAAGTGGTTTAGTTGCATGGTTGATTGGTACCGGTGACCACCTTCCGGATCCATCATCAGACCCTCAGTACTACCTTGTGTCAAAGATCTTGTTGCGACAAATCAAACGAGCCCAAACACGAAGTGGTTCAGTTACATGGTAGACTGGTACCCGTGGCCACAGTCCAGCTCCATCATCAGACCCTGAGTACTAACTTGTGTCAAAGATCTTGTTGCGACGAATCAAACGAGCCCAAACACGAAGTGGTTTAGTTGCATGGTTGATTGGTACCGGTGACCACCTTCCGGCTCCATCATCAGACCCTGAGTACTATCTTAAGTCAAAGATCTTGTTGAGACGAATAAAACGAGCCTAAACACGAAGTGGTTTAGTTGCATTGTTGATTGGTACTGGTGACCACCTTCCGGCTCCATCATCAGACCCTGAGTACTATCTTAAGTCAAAGATCTTGTTGAGCCGAATCAAACGAGCCCAAACACGAAGTGGTTTAGTTGCATGGTTGATTGGTACCGGTCACCACCTTCCGGATCCATCATCAGACCCTCAGTACTACCTTGTGTCAAAGATCTTGTTGCGACAAATCAAACGAGCCCAAACACGAAGTGGTTCAGTTACATGGTAGACTGGTACCCGTGGCCACCTTCCAGCTCCATCATCAGATCCTGAGTACTATCTTGTGTCCAAGGTCTTGTTGAGACGAATCAAACGAGCCTAAACACGAAGTGGTTTAGTTGCATGGTTGATTGGTACCGGTGACCACCTTCCGGCTCCAACATCAGACCCTGAGTACTATCTTGTGTCAAAGATCTTATAGAAACGAATAAAACGAGCCTAAACACGAAGTGGTTTAGTGGCATGGTTGATTGGTACCGGTGACCACCTGCCGGCTCCATCATCAGACCCTGAGTACTATCTTGTGTCAAAGATCTTGTTGAGACGAATCAAACGAGCCTAAACACGAAGTGGTTTAGTTGCATGGTTGATTGGTACCGGTGACCACCTTCCGGCTCCATCATCAGACCCTGAGTATTATCTTGTGCCAAAGATCTTGTTGAGACAAATCATACGAGCCCAAACACGAAGTGGTTTAGTTGCATGGTTGATTGGTACTGGTGACCACCTTCCGGCTCCATCATCAGACCCTGAGTACTATCTTAAGTCAAAGATCTTGTTGAGCCGAATCAAACGAGCCCAAACACGAAGTGGTTTAGTTGCATGGTTGATTGGTACCGGTGACCACCTTCCGGCTCCATCATCAGACCCTGAGTACTATCTTGTGTCAAAGATCTTGTTGAGATGAATAAAACGAGCCTAAACACAAAGTGGTTTAGTTGCATGGTTGATTGGTACCGGTGCCCACCTTCCGGCTCCATCATCAGACCCTGAGTACTATCTTGAGTCAAATAAATACATATAGAATGTCAGGTCGTTTCAAATATTTTTAATCCTGTCCGGTAGTTTATTAAACTGTACCATTATAAATTATAATACTATAAAAACGGTGCTAGGATCAAAGTCTCTCGTTGCGGTTTACACGCACACAGTATAGCGTTTTACACGGCGCCCGCCGCACACAATGATAAAAAACCTCGTCGTCGCCGTTGAAAATGTGCGGAGCCGACCGACACACGTCCTGCCTCTACAAGCTCTGCCGCGGCACTGAGCTGGCGCAGCGCGCGTCATCGGTAATATAGAGTAGTTTTCAAAAAATTGCCAAAAAATTATAGTAGAATTTCATAAACACTAATGTATACCAACAGTATAAGCAAACGTTGCAGATTGCTTGAGTATGAGAATGACTTCGATATTAAGTAGATTTTCGTAGGAATTGACACTTGTTTCGGAGAGAAAATCGAGTTCGTTTTACTTTGATTTTCTCTTTCTCAAAGGTATGTAGGAAAAATATAGTTTGATATGCCTAAAGTACAGGGTATTAGTAATACAAAATAGCCAGGTTTAGCAGAGTAAAATTCTCAACATTTCCAAATAAGAGCTCGCCATTCAGTGCTTCACGGGGTTTTTCGGAAACGACCATCAGAAAAAAAATCATTACTAATTTAATAAGTCCTTTTTCTAATATTTACAACGACATTTATAAAGATAAGAAGACGCTTTTACTGGAACAAGTACTCATTGTTTCTAATAATGAGCGCAAAGTCCTGAATTTCGTCGACTAGTATCATCAATTTTGCATTATTTCGACTTTTCTTGTAAGAGCGCTCTTAACAGTGAGTAAAGCCTCGTGCCATGCCAACAGTCGCTTTGTCAAGCGACGAGTGACATTAGCCGGGAAAACTCACGGATAATATGGAAACTAAATAAAAAGCTCGGCTTGTTTATTTAACAATTTAAAACGAGTACCTACCGCGAACTTGCTCGAAATTGCCTATCTTGCCAACCATTGCCTGGTTTTATTCAATACCTGATAATGGTAGCTTTTCACGCATTATTAGGAATTTATATACGAGTAGATACAGTCGAGTTCATAAATATGTACACATTTCTTCACCTTAATCCATTGCAACAAGGTGAAAAAATGTATACATAATTATGATCTCGACTTTACTAATTTAAAAATCTGTTTTTTCAGCCCAAGTAATGTTAAGAAAGTTTACGTTATACGCTGTGTTGTTCTTATAAGAGATTACATATGTATTATCGTAAGATCGTAACTACTAGAGTCGGTAAAGAAAGAATTCTTTAGCATAGCGTATATTATTTAAGCTAAACTGGCTTTTAGTTTTACAATCTCATTTTACCCCCTTAGGGGTTGAATTTCTAATGATATTTTTTTAGTGGAGCTCGACAACATTTGATAAATATGTTTAAAATTTCAAGCATTGAACAGAAAAGGCTCTACATTGTCATATAGCAAACTGCTTTTTAAACAGATATAAGATTATGAAATAGTTTTTTTATAATTATTTAATTTTAATATAATTCATGATGAACCTGCAATTGCTATTTGGCATTGTTAATAGGGTGAACAATTAGCTAGCGAAGACGCTTGACTTCTGGCAGCGGTCCAAATTCACCAGACCACCGCACGAGAGTGCGTCTCCTCCGTTCAGCGAGACGTACGGCGAGCGGCTCTTCCGCTCTGGACGAAAAACTTTCACCTTCGCAAACGTCTTCATCAATACGTCAATTAGTGGGCACAATGAGCGGCCTAGCACAGGTGTCTCGTGCCCAAGCCGTTTGCCAGCCCATTAAGCAAATAACGAGCCCACAGGATAAACTTGGAGGCAGTAAAGTTTATTAATGGCTCGATTACAAGCTCGGCCCAAGGTGGAAAGAAGCGCTATCAATCAGGTGCGCGACGGAAGCGGTACCTAACACCCTCAGTAACGCTAATAACAAAATTCCGACGCCCCTGTTTGTTCCTACTGAAGGGGTGAAGATGAATATCTCAGTACGTTGCCTTTTGGTTACACGTTTCAACGCAAAAAAGCAAGAACACTTTATGCCAAAAAGGATAGCTAAGAATTAATTCTTTCAACAAGAAAAACCCTCTACTGACAATGAAATCCGTGATCATTTATCAGCTGTACCGCAAGAAAGAAATTTGTTCCGCGAATTTGCATACAAAAATGTTCCGTAATGAAAATGTATATAAGGATCATGCCAAAGTCGCCCATTAACTAGGAACTAGGGCTTTGCAAAAAAGCTTGTTTGAAAATCCCACGGTGGAATACTGAAATCACTATCATTTGTAGAGGGTGGATAACAGAGGTGTGACAGAACAGAACAGAAAACTCTACAGGCAGCCGAGCTAGGCTTGCCACTGTCCGAATGGCTCAATTACAGTTAATTCGCAGCGTACACACATTGGTAGCGAGGTGCATGCATGTGCTGCGTCCACATTAATGTATGTAAATGCATGCGACCGGCCGGCCGCGGCCGCCCGCCGACGCTCACAATATTGCGACATTAAACGGAATATGGCCGACGAGACAGACAATTTCGACAAAAGTCGACATTTGCAAACGTTATACAGCCACTCATCTGCATTTAACAGCATTTTCGAATAACCATTAGCCGTCATATTTAGAAGGATGCAGATTTTTTCATGTTGATGTCTTACTTAATTCATTTGGATGTTTCAACTTATTTTTATCGCGAGTGTTGCGTAAGTTCTTCTTCAAATTGGTAAAAATACCAAACATATAATTATTTCCCACTCCTGTATATTCAGAAAAAAGTTTCAGTTCACTAAAATGTCAGTCGGTTTCTTAACAAATCTCAAGTTTTTGCATAATTTTTTTATATTTTTTTAGCTTGGAATTTTATACCATTATCCCTATTTAATATTAAAAATGCGAACCTTATCTATCTTTGACCTCTTCAAGCTTAAACCGGTAAACTAATTTAGATTAAATTTGGTCTAAATAGATATATTTGAACCCGGGGAACGACATACAATAATTCTTTTCACAGAAATGTAATACGAAAATCTAAGCTACTAATAAAATTATTTCTGAAAAAGATCACTTTTGTTCTTTTATTTTCTGTGAAATCGTCTTAAGATAGCAAATCAACATGTAGGTAAGTATATAAGCGCTTATAAGGTGTATTGCAATGTTTACGTAATCTTACGGCCTATAACGTCGAGGGCAGAAAGATCAACCAGGGCGGTTACTTGATCGCCCATGACCGCTTCGCCACAGACTGGCCAGTATAAATCTGACTCCAGCTAAGCATAGCTCGCAGTATCCCAGGGCCAAGTTATACTGGGAAACATCTAATAGCCGCGACAGAATATGAATCGACGTTTGACAGCAGCACTGATTGACCGCTTAAGATCAGTTAGCAATACAGCGTTAACGAATTTAGATACTTGTATAACCCTTAATGTTATTTTAAATATTGTAGGGCTATTCTCGGTACTAAGTATTGTTTCGGCTATTGTAGGACATTTCGGAACGAACAGTTTCCTGATACCGGTCAAACAAACCCTTGAAAATGCGCGTTACATACGGTAACAAGTGAATTATAATCGGTTGAAAAAAATATTATTGGTTCTGTCAAGGTATTTAAATATCAACGGGCAAAGTGCCAAAAATATGTAACCTTCATGTAGGTATGTGGAAATAAAATCTATAAGGAAATACAGTACTCTACATTTTTTTTGTTAATCAAGATGAGTCTAAATTGTGTGTCGAAATCGAAAGAGCCATATGCAGTTCGCGAGTTGCAGCAACGTATCTACTTAATTACGAATGAGTAAATAATGATGACTAACTAGTTTTCAGCGAAGTGAAAAAATATTCCAATATCTATTGCTCACGGTTCGCTATTTTACCTGTTAAGTACGAGTAGTATGCACTTACATTACATAGGTAGGTACGTTATATTACAGAAAAAAACATTTGTCAACGTTTTTCAGAAAATCTACAAGTACCTATTGGGTATCTATTTTTATGATTATTTCGTAACTTGAGGAAGAAAACTAATAAAGGGTTATCGGTATTCAGGAAGAACCAAATAAGGATACATTCAGAATGTGCTTAAACTAGGAAATTTAAATCAATTAAATTAAAACAGTGTCAGAGTCTAATGTCTCCTGAGGAATTTTTTTGACTCAGGCAGTCATTTCTGATTCAAAACAACATTAGATTCAGCAAAGTTATCTAACAGTCCGTCTAGATAACTTTGCTGCAGTAACTTGGACAGAACAAAGTGTGGGATTTGTCATCATAAACGTCATTTTTTCATAGAAATTTAACATTAATGATGTCATTTCCAAACTTTGTCATTGCAAATGCTTTGCAGAGTTAACTTGGTCTGAGTCTAAGGGCCTTTCGCGAACCACTTGGTTCATTGGTTTGTCTATTTACCTCAATCGCTCGAATATGCAAGAGCGACAGAGAGATCAATCGTTCCAGGCAAATCCTGGCAGGGTCGCCATGTGAGGTGGGACGTTGAAATGATACTACTTGCTTGGAGGATAGATCTATATTGTCTAAAATAACATAAGTAGCAGCTTATATAGTGGAGCGCTATACCTACACGTGTAAGGGTCAGGCGTAGCTGACACCACAGATGCTTAATTTTCGATTTTCGCGGTAGGCACTGGATGTCTACATAACCTTATGTACCAACCTAGGTATTAGGTATAGCTTGTGTAGCTTTGCATACATTGAAATTAAAGATACAGAACATGGCCAACACTTAAAAACGTTACAAGGTTGTTTTTATAGTGACTTGGTAAGATGTTTAGTTTAGCATATACATAGGAGTAATCAAATCTGCATAATAGTCTCAAATGCTAACTAGGTACGTGAAGTAGGTAGGTGTGCGAGCGGGACATCACTATATACGCACATAGCGCTGTCACGCTCATACATCGGAGGGACTTACGAATTCGCATCAGTGTAATAACCGCGTAAAAGCGTATCGCTCCAAAGTACAAATACAAATCAGTATTTTTCAATATCCAAGAAGATACACATAGATAAGTGTATCCCTAATAAAAGAAATACAAACGTTTACAAAGAAAAATATACCTAAGTATCAATCGGAACCCTATGGCCCTATTACAAAGCCCTTGCTATAGGTACGTCTGTCAGCGGGCTTCGGCTCATGAACCGTCTTAGGTACTTAGGTGGGCATATTAAAAATATATGGAGACTACGGAGAGTACGGAGAGTGTAGGTATTAATTTCTGAAACTCCTGCTACGTATAGCAGTATAGTTTATTTAGATCTCCAAAAATTTTAATAATGTTTTTAGGTACGTACCTATACATACCTAAAAACATTATTCAAATTTTTGGAGATCTAAATAAATTACGACTATTCGACGTTTTTCTACCGTTTCTCTCAAGACCAGTAAAACTTTAAGTATCTTATACGATTTATATGACAGTAATTTAACGGTCTTCTATAGGTACTACACTGCTCGATAGGTAGGTAGTAAATTGGTGAAAGCGCCGCCAAACAAAGGAGTAATGCGTTTACAGAATACCTATACAATCTACATATAGGTAACTACTGACTTTCCTGAAATACACATAAAATATACATCCCCAATGAGTCCCGGAGGAAAACCGCAGAAAAACATTGAATAATACCTAATATCTACCTACCTACAGAACTGTATCTATTTACATTTATACGTCGATCGCTTTGTTCACCACTTTCCGCATATTTCACACAAGTGTTAAGACCGAATGAGAGAAACCAACAACGCTGAATTAACGAAAGTTTTTTCCCCCTAATATCCTAAATGAACCAACGTGCGCCGAAAACATTGCAGTCTGCATAAAAACAGGCACCGTCCCTCAAGAGATAAAGGCCCGCTATTGTTTTATTTGCCGTCGCTACCATTAACGAACACATTGTGATGGTAATTGGTGAATCACTTTGTCTAGAGAGGTACCTATTTGGTTCCGTCAACACTGCCAAACCGAGCGTACAGATTTGCAACTCCCGACAATCACTTACACAATGGATCACTTGGCATTATTATCGGAAATAATATATTTACAATTACATCTATAGCTCGGGGAAAATTTAGTTTAATTTGACTAAAAATGGTAACAATAAGTACACTGGGAGAGGCAGCTTATGAAAAATCCAACGAGAATGATTTCCACAAGAAAATTCATTCACGCACAATATAAACATTGAAAAACATTTTGAATATGTAGTATTAGATGATAATATCGTCTTAAACAACTCTACATTTCATATAAAAGGCTAAACGACTGAAATTGAGCATCGTACGTGATGTCAGAGAGGTTATGTTCGCGACAAACAAAAATACCAAGGCGTTTACCTCGTGTTTTCTGCAATCCGGAGCCAAAAAGCACTTTAAAAACACACTAATTCGTTCACGGTAAGGCTATTTAGTAAATATTAGTTATAAACAGGTTTGTATCACTAAATAATAACAAAATAAAACAGAAAACATTGAAAGCGGACAAGAAGCGCGACACGAAACGGCAAGCTAAAGCAGCAGCTGACTAAGGATTCCGAGCGCTCCAACATTTGTAGAGCGTCTACTTTGCCGTCACTTGTTCATTTAATGGTGGCCTAACCAAATCATTTTATTGTTTCAAATAATAGTTATGTTTGTATTACCAGCACTCAATATTAATAAGAAATTGATACATTTAATATGTTATATTTTGTATGTAATTTGAACTAAATATATATTTTTGAGAACAAAGCAACACCTCTATTTTTTTATAAAAATAAATTGATTTTATTATTACATTTACAACGATCACAATAGTATAAAACAGATCATAAAACATAACTTTTCATAATAATAAAATTCCAGTCCATTTTTACCCCACGACAAGGTTCAGCGTAGGGATGCGCAACGTGGAGGAGTAGTGTGGGCGCGCACCGGGCGTCAACGGCGTTGCCCTCTAGCGGGCATATTGTGAATTATCGATTCTTGCGTGCCGTCGAGCCGCCGCGCCTCGCCCGCCATTGGCTCTACTCATTAATTGGTTTATGTAGCTTGTTCGTAACATGAATTCAAATTTAGCGCGCTCAGGGTCTAACTAAGGGTTGTATTCCACCTTTCCAATTTCTATGTCCAATGTGTATTTTGTCTCACATTTTGCTTAATGAGAGAGTGAGACGCAATGACTTTGGACAGATGGAATAGGTACCTACCACCCTAATGAACAGAGCGATTGTTTCTAGAATAAGAAAATTACTTATTTGACTTATTTCATATAATGAAATCTGCTAATGTTATGAATAGGTAAATTGAATAAATACCGTTTTCAAAGCCAATACATCCAGTTTACTGAAGAGGCAAAAAATTCTTTTAGAAAAAAGTTTATCACTCTTACGGCCCGATTCGAATACTGCTAATAAGAAGTCACAGCGGTACGATACCGATCTGTCAGTGTCAAGAAGTGACATTTCTTCAATCAAGAAACGTCACTTTTGACATTTACCGCTATGAATCTTCTTATTTAAGGGAAACGAAATAAAAACAAACCAGTGCAATAGAACAAAACAAACTAGAAGTTCCGGCTGGTGGCTTCGATCAAACAAACCTTTGTTTTGTTACGATTAAGTAGCAGTATCAGATTGCAGTCCATGTCGGACGTCCGGCAACTGGCAAACGACAGAAGGAAAGATGCTGAGCTATCTGCTACTATAAGACTAATATAAAGTAAAATATCTGGGAGACCGAGCTTTGCTCGGAAAACATAAAACTCAAAAATGCGCGTTTTCCCAGAGATAAGACCTAGCTAGATCGATTTTTCGCCCCCGAAAGCCCCCATGTAGCAAATTTCATCGAAATCGTTAGAGCCGTTTCCGAGATCCCCGATATATATATATATATGTATATACAATCAAACAATTCTCGTGTATATATATATATATATATATATATATATATATATATATATATATATATATATATATATATAAATAAAAAATATATATATACACGAGAATTGTTTAAGATGTAGGTAGCTATTGCTGTCCTGTTATGTACAATTAAAATAAAATTTGGGTAAAACACTTTAACGATTATACTCAATGATAGCCTTTTATCATATAATACATATATGATAATATAATATTATTACAGTGGGTATATTTTTACCAGTACGGTTAGGCAACCGTTACTTACCTAATGAAATGTTTGTGCGTCGTATAATATTGCCGTGTCTTTTTCTATAGTACCTACCTATGTAAGTAAAATTTGTCGGTAGTTTAGCTCTATCATATAATATCCTTTATAATCTTGAACTGATAAGTTAGAATGTATAAAGTATTACCCTTAATTATGTGCTCTATTATATTAATAGAGTTGAGTTTGGATTTTTGAAATATCGCGCAAGATAATCTTTGATTTTGTAAAAACATATGACCTATGGTCAGACATATGGTCAGTAAGTCCTTAAGCTTAAGAGATCAATACTGTTTTTTAATTTGTTGCGTTAGGATGTTATAAGAGACTTTTTGGAAAAGTGCATTCTTGCTCCTGTTAAACCGGGCTTTGGTCCTGACCTTAGGTAACGATAGGTACACAGCGAGTATAACGAAAAAATGTCACGCGTTCCGTCCAATATCGGACATAAAATCCGTCATTGATCCACATATCAGGACAGCTATCAGACTTGTTTATTGTCTGTATGACCAGTGACGTACAGTCAACAACAGAGCTATGAATACCTGTATCAAAGTGTCAAAAATATGTATACAGTACTTTATTGCCTGTACATTAAGGTCGTGTATACATATTTTTGGCACTTTGCCTGTATTCATAGCTCTGTTGTTGACTGTACCTATCTACCTATACATAGACATGTAAGTCATTGAATAGGATATGTAACGTCAAAATTTCACGATGATCTGTATTTGGTTATGACAGTAACTAGCACCATTATTATTTATAACCATGACTCACACTTTTAGGGTTCCGTACCCAAGGGGTAAAAACGGGATATTACTAAAACTCCACTGTCCGTCTGTCTGTCTGTCTGTCTGTCACCAGGCTGTATCTCATTAACAGTGATAGCCAGTGGCGTAGCTAGAGGATATGGCGCCCGGGGCAGGCACCAAATTGCCCCCCCCCCCCCCCCCCCCCCCAAACGAAATGAACTAACGAAAGGGTTACTTTTTTACTTATTAAAGTTTACTTTTAATTTAGACAAATACAGTGTATATGTGTTTTTTTAGTAGTTTTTAACTGATTCGAAGGGTCCAAGATGGCATCGAGGTGCTCCTGCCCAAAGGTGACAGCAGTACTCATATGGGATCTGACTTGCGACTAATGGTGACATTCCATTTCTAACTGCAGCTGCAATACTGTCAATTTTACTATGGCAATTGACAATGACAGCCACGCTTTCAGTACCGGTAGTGCAGCTGCGGTTAGAAATGGAATGTTACCATAACATAAAATACATAAGCAGTCTACCCCATCAGAGTAAAGTATCGCCTCCCTTTATTGACCACACCGAGTTTTTTTGGATACGAGCGCACCCTACCCAGCAAGGTGGCTACGAAATTATTGGACGTCACTGATGGAGATGTCAACACCGAGGCTCCCAATACTCCCTGACATGGGAAGGGTTGTGCCTTGAAATGGGGTTTTCTTAGCGGTAAACGCGCAAAATTGAGGCTTGGTGGGATCGAATTGGACTAAATTGTCCCGATCCCACACCGAAACTCTGGATAGAATGCTCTCGATACCTGACACAGGGTTTTCACGACATTCTATTATAGTATCAGAACGAGGGATGTTGGCACGGCATGTGTTATACAGGGTGGTCCAAACCTTGATGTCCAAAAAATTTTTTTTAGGTTCCTCACACTGTGGGCTATCAGAATATGGTTTGGACCATTCTGTATACAGGGTGGCTATAGAATAACTGCATTCCCGTTGCCAGGGAGGTTTTGGGATTATACTGAGCAACTTTTAGCCATCCTGTATAGGAATCCCCAGTACTGTCGTCCGCATATCGATGAATGTCGTCGACAGACAACATGTCACAGATATGCAGCAGCAGCTATTGGAGCAGGTTCCGTCTACTACGGCTCATTAGCGCATGCCGGACAAAGGGCTAGCGATCAACTTGCATAGGTAGTCTCTTGGACAGTCCATAAGATGGTAACTTAGACCCCTAACGGAAAAGACGCGCTAACACGGGACACAACTCTGAAGCACTCGGCCCGCTCGCCTTATAAAACGAAAGCATAAAGCAGCTCCCGCCGAATATCCCTCTGCTTGATAGAAGTTTCTGGGATAGAGTATTCGCACTGCGGGATGGTGGGCGGTAGGGCGCTACCGTCGTCTTTCAAGGTCGAGTTCGAGGCAAAAAGAGTACCTAAAAGATCGGCTTTCTCTTTTGCGCTGTGGGCCAGATTACCATCCGCTTTTCACACTTCACAGTGGTGGTAAATACGACTGACAAAAGTTTCCCTGCTGCCTTTGGCAAGCCGGAGAGGTAGTCTTTTGCCCATTTTGGCGCACGTGCCCCCTCCAACCCCCCCCCCCCCCCCCTAGTTACGCCACTGGCGATAGCTAGATACAGTTGAAGTTTTCACAGATGATGTATTTCTGTTGCCGCTATAACAACAAATACTAAAAAGTACGCAACGGTGGGCCAGTCCGAAGTCGCACTTGTCTGGTTTTTTTGGTTTTACGATGCTAGTGTGAACCAAAAGTTTTAAATAGATAGATCAAACTGATCAAAGCAGACTTAGGAGAAGTAGCGCGATAAAATCATGTTGTTCTTATTACCGAATACCGAATGAGTGGCGGGGCAAAATCGATACGGAGTCATCTCCAGTCATCGCCAGCCAGAAAATCTGCAGTTTTCGGGCTTCCAAGCCCGAAAACTGCAGATTTTCTGGCTGGCGATGGCGGGATGTACGACTATATCTTGAAGGAGTGGCCAGACACACTAGATAGAGATCAGTGCAGAAATTGGGGAGGCCTTTGCCCACATATATGTAGGTATGGAAGGCATTCAGATTATACCCCAAACGTTACCTACCTATCATCAAATCACCGAAAAAACTTAAAAGCTAATTCAAAATACAAATGGAACTTAACACAATTTAGTAATACATACAATATGTGCCGCTTGATTTGCTCCACTTGCCTCCAATGCCTCCTGGAGGTGGGCACTAAATTGGGAGGGAGGCGGCTGATATTTATGCACGTTAATAAGAAGCCAGCGCCAGACAATGCTTCCTTACCCATTGCTACAGACGTATGGAGCAACTTACGACAGGCCAGGAAACGGTTATTTCGCAGCGTACAGGGGCATTATATCATATCCATGGATATTATCCTCCAGGAATAACAGTTTATGAGAACATTCGGTTTCCACTAAATGTTTAAATAAATAATATAAATGTGAGCGTCTGTAAATGCCTTATAAATGTAAAAAAGGATTTTATATTTAAAGAAGTGAAATGATTTTATTTATTTAGTATTTTTTTATGATTTTGAATCTTTGACCTAAGAGTGGCCTAAAGTAGAAAGCTAAAACTTTGCGACCGCGCAAAGCTGGGTATAAATACAACAAAAAGATAAAGTTTATTTTAATCCTACAGCGGTAATAAATTTCAGTCCCTAGTGTATCTGTGTCCAACGTCCCACATGGTTTTTTTTTTCAGCTGTCCGGATATGCCTATCGAATGTGCATTTAACGCATCAAAATAATATCGAAAACGTATGAATGCTCTCGCTCGCTGTGGATGCGGTCAACAGCGAAAGCAATGCTGACATACCTAATTCTGAAAAAGGGTAAGTACCTACTTAATTCCTCACAAGCGTCTTAAATATCTAAATTGTTATTATTAAGTAGTATCTCAGGTCGGAAATTTCTCTCGGATTCGTCTCGGATATTTCAGGAAATTTTCACATGAAATAAAGTTTCGATTTTAAAATGGAAAACTTCGTTTCTCGTATAAAAAATGAGAAGTTTCCGAAATCAGTCCATGTGGAACTTTCGCAATTATGGAAACATTCCCGAGTTCATATCTGTATTCTCAATCCTTTTAACGCGTAACGCGCCAACGAAGCAATAAGTAACCACGAATTCTTTGCATTATATGGACATTTTAACTACCGCGAACGAATAGCAAACTAATATTTTTAGTGGCAGAGAATCCATCGTGACCTTGAGAATAACTCGCATACTACTCAGATGACCAGGCGGCTTAGCACGGTCGCGTTTTTATCCCTTGTCACCATGCCTGTCACGTTCTAACAAGTATGTAAGTGCGAAAGGGACGCGCATAGTGATAGTCGATAAAAATGGAACCGTGCTGAGCCCGCAGGACGAATTTTGGTATGGCCAAAAAAACATTCCACCACATACGCTGATAAATACTACTATATAAATTCGTGGTATACGTTCCATGGTACTCGTTCAGAAAAAGCTTTTCAAAATCGGTTTGTGTGAAAAAATATCTATCCATAACGCCCAAAAATTCTTTATCGGCATGTCCAGTCGAGTATTCGTATTTATTCTATAAACACCCGTCAGAACTGCGGCGCGGACATAGCAAACAACAAGATATTTATTGAAAAAACACTCGGAGATTGGTATGTGAACAGTGAAGGTGTTTATTACAGTTTTTGGATGGCAGTTAAAACTTTGTTGTTGTTTTATGTTATATTTTAGTTGATGCTAGCGAAACTTCTACCGACGTTGAGATTTGCATCCTCAGCGCTATAGAGTATTATAAGTTGTCGTGGTTGGCGAACCTACTAATCAACATGACTTACGATATTTGGGGGCAAAAGGGTTAAACGAAAAAAAAAACACGTTGGTTACCGGGCTTGAATATCCAAATACCAAATTTTTTGTTACGGAGAATTTCTTTGTACCTACTTGAGGCAAAAAAACTTAAATTTTGATTTCCATGTGATCACCTAGATACACACAATCACGATCACCTAAACAATAATTATCTACACGCAGCGAAGCGCTTTTCAAAGCTAATTCAATTAGGTACCTATTTTTATTAAATAACATTTAATGTAGTATTGCATATATGAGTTACGTACTAGATATTAACCGTTATTGACTAAACAACTTTAAGTGTGATTTTATAAATTAAATTGTCAACCTTTAGTAGCAAGACACATGTATTATAATTCTGATAAAGACTTGCGAAACAAGGAATTACACGATGCCGGTTTGTTTGAGGAAATATTATTTAAATGAAGATTTCCAAAGCGAAAAAGTTAGGGGAGGTCGGGTCACATTATGCATCGCGTGCCTGACACACCACGCGTGGGGAAAACTTTTGCACTTTGCAGAATGCATAAGAACTTCCAAGCACTCGGTCTGACTCGACACTCTTTAAATTACTATTTTCTTGGTGAATAATTTGATTACTGTCAATACATAATACATATATATTAATATGCATGACAATCATTTAGATCTACAAATGCAAGGTAATCTTCCGGTGACGCACCTTTCCTTTCCTATCCAACTGAAAAATTGTTATGGTGAAAAGACTACAAGTGCTTTTTTTAATTAGATAATGAGCCAACTGATGTATAAAATCGACATAAAGCCTCATACACTGGGCTAACCCCATTAAGTGTTTAGACTGGCAATTGTTACTAAAGTATGTTAGACTACCTTGGACCAACTGACCTTACTGAAAATTTGTACTAAGCGTAGCGGGCGCAAATGTAAATGTGCTTTCATTTTAAAAGAATGTTAAAGTTGACATGCAGTTTTGTATTCGACAGTATAAGAGCAAATGAGATGTGCTAGAGGGTAGTTGTGAATTTTGCAGCGCGCGGTGCATTATGCCGCGCACGTAGCGGGCTGTCTGCGCGGCGCGGGGCGCCCGTGCGCGCGGCGCGGCGATATTCTGTCGGCACTCGCTACTCGCATACCTAGTATACCTACTTCGGCCAGCCGCTCTTCTATCACCCAACCTCATTTATCATTTAAAGGCTCGCTATACCGAAACTACTCACGGCCGCACGTGAGCCAAACGCAACTCCACTATGACAAATCGATTTCCCCTTTAGATAAAACATTTCGCAAGTCGACTTCAAACGTCGAGCTGCACCAAAGTTTTAAGCGACTGAAAATGTTTAATCCGAAAAGCAATCTGCAAAGAGGCAATAGGAAGAGGATTCCGTGCATATTTATTGCCAGTCTCTAAACCGTTCCTCGGGTGATTCGGTACAAGCAAAGAGACATTATTTTTGTAGTAATTTCAGCGAATGTCCTTTAAAATATTCAGAGTGCTATAGCCGTGCCCATTAACGTGCCCGGTCGCAATTCGGAGCGGGGACTCGTCCGCAAATGGCGGCTATATCATTAACTTGACCCGCGCAACTATCCGCCGCCCGCAAGTTTTTCCCGATATTACACCGGAGAGGTATTCGCGACAACGACAACATGAGCCGCCGACCCTAAATTACACACATGCATCTCGGATACGTTGGGGTAACGAAAACTAATAACTAAACCGCCGCTACATCTGTAGGTATTACTTTTTTGTTTCCCTTAGGGCCCAATTTTATATTTCATTGCAGCAGGTGCGTTCTTCATCGAAAGTAAATAAAGTAGGAGAAGTATGAAATGAAGGTTGATGCTAAATTACTTTTTTTAGTTTTCTATTATGTGAGCTCTTTTGACATTGGAAATGTCTTTTCGTTCGCTCCAGTATAGGGTCCGATTTCACGAAAAAGTGCGATCCCCTTATATCTCGGAAAGTTGTGAAGATATGATATTAAAAAATAGGCTCAAAAGACGCATAATCACGAGAGCTGTAAGGTGCAAAAATAATTATTCGAGAAAGTCAAAAACAAAAAAAGTTATGGTCGAAATAGTGAAAATAAAATTCAATTTTTTCCGAATTTTTGATTTTGGTGCTCGATAATTTGGAAACGAAGAATGATATCAAAAATTTGAGAAAAACGGCTCTGGACAATTTAGTCAGCTACAATTTGAGCCTAAAACAAAGACGATCGGGTTAAGGGTTTGCCCTGTAGCCTAACCTTAAAATAGTCAAAAAGTCAGAACGACATTTTTCACATGACATTTATGATTTCATCTTTCGCAGAGTTCGTTATCGGTGTTTGTTGTGAATTATCGGGATTATGACGGCAGAATAACACTTGCACTGCGTGGGCTATCAAAATCGCTGCAGATTTTTCTTGGTCTAACTCTATCTATCCTGTTTGAGACGGGCGTAGATAACGTGTTCACTATTCGACAATCTATGCATTCCAGTGATGGTGGAAATAGAAATAGAGATAGAGGTAGAGGTAGAGGTAGAGGTAGAGGTAGAGGTAGAGGTAGAGGTAGAGGTAGAGGTAGAGGTAGAGGTAGAGGTAGAGGTAGAGGTAGAGGTAAATAAATAAATAAATATTATAGGGACAATCTTACACAAATTGACTAAGCCCCACGGTAAGCTCAAGAAGGCTTGTGTTGTGGGTACTCAGACAACGATATAAGTATATAATATATAAATACTTAAATACATAGAGAAAACAACCATGACTCAGGAACAAATATCTGTATCATCATACAAATAAATGCCCTTACCAGGATTCGAACCCGGGACCATCGGCTTCATAGGCAGGGTCACTATCACTACCCACTAGGCCAGACCGGTCGTCAAGGTAGAGGTAGAGGTAGAGGTAGAGGTAGAGGTAGAGGTAGAGGTAGAGGTAGAGGTAGAGGTAGAGGTAGAGGTAGAGGTAGAGGTAGAGGGAGAGGTAGAGGGAGAGGGAGAGGGAGAGGGAGAGGGAGAGGGAGAGGGAGAGGGAGAGGGAGAGGGAGAGGGAGAGGGAGAGGGAGAGGGAGAGGGAGAGGGAGAGGGAGAGGGAGAGGAGAGGGAGAGGGAGAGGGAGAGGGAGAGGGAGAGGGAGAGGGAGAGGGAGAGGGAGAGGGAGAGGGAGAGGGAGAGGGAGAGGGAGAGGGAGAGGGAGAGGGAGAGGGAGAGGGAGAGGGAGAGGGAGAGGGAGAGGGAGAGGGAGAGGGAGAGAGGGAGAGGGAGAGGGAGAGGGAGAGGGAGAGGGAGAGGGAGAGGGAGAGGGAGAGGGAGAGGGAGAGGGAGAGGGAGAGGGAGAGGGAGAGGGAGAGGGAGAGGGAGAGGGAGAGGGAGAGGGAGAGGGAGAGGGAGAGGGAGAGGGAGAGGGAGAGGGAGAGGGAGAGGGAGAGGGAGAGGGAGAGGGAGAGGGAGAGGGAGAGGGAGAGGGAGAGGGAGAGGGAGAGGGAGAGGGAGAGGGAGAGGGAGAGGGAGAGGGAGAGGGAGAGGGAGAGGGAGAGGGAGAGGGAGAGGGAGAGGGAGAGGGAGAGGGAGAGGGAGAGGGAGAGGGAGAGGGAGAGGGAGAGGGAGAGGGAGAGGGAGAGGGAGAGGGAGAGGGAGAGGGAGAGGAGAGGGAGAGGGAGAGGGAGAGGGAGAGGGAGAGGGAGAGGGAGAGGGAGAGGGAGAGGGAGAGGGAGAGGGAGAGGGAGAGGGAGAGGGAGAGGGAGAGGGAGAGGGAGAGGGAGAGGGAGAGGGAGAGGGAGAGGGAGAGGGAGAGGGAGAGGGAGAGGGAGAGGGAGAGGGAGAGGGAGAGGGAGAGGGAGAGGAGAGGGAGAGGGAGAGGGAGAGGGAGAGGGAGAGGGAGAGGGAGAGGGAGAGGGAGAGGGAGAGGGAGAGGGAGAGGGAGAGGGAGAGGGAGAGGGAGAGGAGAGGGAGAGGGAGAGGGAGAGGGAGAGGGAGAGGGAGAGGGAGAGGGAGAGGGAGAGGGAGAGGGAGAGGGAGAGGAGGGGAGAGGGAGAGGGAGAGGGAGAGGGAGAGGGAGAGGGAGAGGGAGAGATAGAGATAGAGATAGAGATAGAGATAGAGATAGAAATAATTTTATTCGTGAGCACAAACACAAAATAAAAACTTATACAGAGAAACGTAAAAAATAGAAAGTACCTATTGGAACTCAGGTTTGGTGCAACATAGACAAACGCTGTTATGGTCATCTCTCGTCGCGTCAAACTGCTGTCAAGAAAATTTCATATCTTGCAGCAACGAATTTGTGAGGCACGAAATCTGTGAATTTTTCCTTATCCAGGCTTTCTCGTCGCTCAGCGACAATATTTTTTCGAATTCCGTAGATTCATTTCCAATGTGCTCGATAGTCGTGTGAGGCACGAAATCTGTGATTTTTTATGTGTATGTATATAATATACCTACAGCGCACACTTCGTACCGAAGCTCTCACGAAAATTGAGAGTATGGATTTCTTCATTAAAGGAATAGTTTGCAGTGAAAACTGAAAACTCAAGTTTCTCACGAACAAACGCATGCCATCCTAGGGTGGTAAATACAAACATGCCAAACAAATTTTAAGAACTCTTTGCAAACAAGTTCAGAACTTAAAATTAAAACTTATTCAAATTACGATTAAGCTAGAAAATATTTCAAAGTATGTAGTTTAAGTTATAATTTTAGTGCCTTTCCAACATACCCTTAATTTATCATAGACAAAAATCAAATCATGCCATGCAACAAACCATATTTCACTAAACAATGCGACCCAAATTACTTAATCCACTTCAGAGCCGACTGTGATAGCAACAAAGCCTTCATAACTCAGCAATTAAATTAATATTTGAGCAGTGGTAAATGAGAGCAGTGATTGTGCGAGGCATTAAATCTCGTGCAACGGCGGTCTCCAGGTGGGTAATGAATACAAACTGCGGGCCGCATGGTAAGCACTACTGTATATTAAGGGAGCGGGCCGCGGTAACCGCTGCCTCAATGCTGAGGAACTGGCTTGTTCCCTTGCGGACCGTTTTGGATGAACTATTGACTGCCTCTGAGGACCCAAAATGTTTTTGAAGTGCCAGTAATGTTGAGAGCGTTGTGAGTGTTACGACTAGTTAAATAAATGCCTACAGGAACATATTAATTTGTTTGTACTAATAGGTTTAAAAAATTATCAAAAGAATTTGGTACTTACTTGTAGCAGGCAGGGCTAAACTTCCAAATAAAATTGGAACTGGGTGGAAGAAAGTGTCAGTAGAATTTAATGGCTTTTTCCGCACTGTAATTTTTTTTTGTGTTTTAATCATATTGGTGCATTTTTTTGTTTCTGCTTACCTAGTGAATACTATTGTATTTACCTTTTAAGGCCCTTAACTTTGATACTTTATAAAAATATCTACAACGATTAAGTTCTAATTAGTTCTAAACATCCCCATGATGCAACTCCACGAAGCTAGTCGTGACGTAGCATTTGACATGCAAAATTTCACCTCTGTCAGGTGACTTAGTGTGAAAATATAACTAACTAATAACCACACTTTTGACTAGCAAGAATGATATCGCGACATGTAGACCGCGATTAAGACTGCTCACCCGTTTCTTTGTGTACTTATTTAACAGGCAGAAACTGGTAAAAAGGGTACCTAACCTTTCTTCCGTGACTCGTGTTGTTCGCGGTATCACAACGCATACAATTGTTGTCATTGTGTTTTCTAGTTGTTGCATCTCATTCAATTTCAATCGATAAGTGCAGTACCTGTGACCTCAATAAGTTAACATCAAACAAGAACGATGACTCAAAGGGTTTAAAGCCTCGGGTTTTACCATTCCATTTCCCTTCAAACGACAGTGATTTAAAAATGCATGCTTTCTGATGGCATGATACTGCTACGGCTATATTTCGCTGAACTCTATTACACGGAAGTGGCCCGGTTCGAAACGGACAATTCGCAATTACGCCATTTCTAGGAAATGGACAAATCGATAGGGTTCATCGGCACCATAGGCATCATGAGGTAGAGAACCCTCAGGAAGGGTGTCCGCCACACATTACGCCTCCTCCCCTCACCCTTAGACGGAATTCCAGGCAAACATTGCATCGCCCTCTATTCTTTATTTCACCTGCCGGCGGTAATTTATTGCATTTATTTCAGTTTCTGTGAAACGAAGAAGGAATATGTACGTACATAATAATTTTAACCTTTTCTTATTGCATACACTGCCGTAAACTAATTACCTCTTTTGCATTATAAATAAGGGATGCGGTTATGGATTTTTTTTTAAATTGTTGGTAAAGGCATTTTATCATCAAAAATGTAAAATTAAATGAAATAGCTTATTTTCACCTACGAATTCTACGATTGGCAAGTACCTATTACATTTATTACTTTTATTTTATTAATGGTATATAGTTATTGTGGCTGAAATTAAAAAATATAGTTAGGCATGTTTAACTTTTGACAATGTCCCGTTTTAGCTAATACATTTTTTTCTTAGATTCTAAGACCTCAAAAATGTAGATGTTACGGAAACAAAACATCCTGACGTACTTCGACGTATTCTCAGTTCGCTTCAAAATGGTTTCAAAACTGAAGACTCGAACACGAAACTTCCTTTCCAATTTTCTCTCAATGGCCATTAGGATGAGAAATGCAAAGTAGATTCCCGGACGAAGTCGAGATATGTGTTGGAAAAGAATGAAATTTCAAACTAAACTGGCGCGCCACTGAGTCCCACGACCTTTTTGGTCTACGAAACGGCTCCAGAATGCAGATGTCCAAAAATATTTTGTATTCACCATGTCCGGCTTTATTCTCTATTGGCTAGATTTCTAACTTTCATGACCTTCATGTATTCAAGAGAAAAATATCAGTTTCATTAATAAGGGAAGGTACCCTAGTGTCCGGCTCCGATTTGATTTATTTTGCTATATGTTAGAGTAGTTTAAAACAACAGACACAATTTTTTTAGCTGCCCAATCTCAACCTATTGGGATAAATTATCCTCCAAAGTACTGAAAAATTACTACTGACTAAATCACACAACAAATTGCTAGTTAATTACTGGTTTGAATATATTTTTGAGATAATAAAATATCAAAATAAATGGAATCGGACAGTACAGCCGGATAGTTCTTTCTTTGTAAGACGTATTGCCTTATAACCCTTGATTCCTAATTACTTATACAGTTGGAGTTTGTATAAACAAGTGACTAACGTTGCGCTCTGTGATCGTGTGGACAGTACGAAGTTAATAACAGACCACGTTAAGTTAGTCAACGCTCCGGACTAACAGCTATTTCAATATGACTTCGGAAATCCTGTTGTTGTGAAGGCGGAGAAGACAAGTTGTGTAACAAAGTGAACCGGCCCCTAAAATACATCGTGAGTTAACGCAGTGTCAACAGGTTACTTGAGTCGAGGAGACTGTCTATAATTTAGCGAGGATGGACTAAGTTGTGGACAGTGTCCATGTTCATTTACAGGCGCACTTGATAGTTTGAATTAATGGGACCGATGCATTATGCGTTTGACATTAAAAGCTGCCACGTTTACCTACACTCAAGTTTTAAGAAAAGGTAAAGTTTACAGGGTAAAGACAAAGTAGGTTTCAAGCTGACACGTTTACCTACACTCAAGCTTTAACACATTCACTGCCCCCAACGCACATGTGCGTTCAGCGTCATATAAGTTTGTTCCTAGGCCACGCCCCCTGACAGTTTACAGGGTAATAAAAGACAAAGTAGGTTTCAAGCTGACACGTTTACCTACACTCAAGTTTTAAGAGAAGGTAAAGTTTACAGGGTAAAGACAAAGTAGGTTTCAAGCTGACGCGTTTACCTACACTCAAGTTTTAAGAAAAGGTAAAGTTTACAGGGTAAAGACAAAGTAGGTTTCAAGCTGACACGTTTACCTACACTCAAGTTTTAAGAAAAGGTAAAGTTTCCAGGGTAAAGACAAAGTAGGTTTCAAGCTGACACGTTTACCTACACTCAAGTTTTCAGAAAAGGTAAAGTTTCCAGGGTAAAGACAAAGTAGGTTTCAAGCTGACACGTTTACCTACACTCAAGTTTTCAGAAAAGGTAAAGTTTCCAGGGTAAAGACAAAGTAGGTTTCAAGCTGACACGTTTACCTACACTCAAGTTTTCAGAAAAGGTAAAGTTTCCAGGGTAAAGACAAAGTAGGTTTCAAGCTGACACGTTTACCTACACTCAAGTTTTCAGAAAAGGTAAAGTTTCCAGGGTAAAGACAAAGTAGGTTTCAAGCTGACACGTTTACCTACACTCAAGTTTTCAGAAAAGGTAAAGTTTCCAGGGTAAAGACAAAGTAGGTTTCAAGCTGACACGTTTACCTACACTCAAGTTTTCAGAAAAGGTAAAGTTTCCAGGGTAAAGACAAAGTAGGTTTCAAGCTGACACGTTTACCTACACTCAAGTTTTCAGAAAAGGTAAAGTTTCCAGGGTAAAGACAAAGTAGGTTTCAAGCTGACACGTTTACCTACACTCAAGTTTTCAGAAAAGGTAAAGTTTCCAGGGTAAAGACAAAGTAGGTTTCAAGCTGACACGTTTACCTACACTCAAGTTTTCAGAAAAGGTAAAGTTTCCAGGGTAAAGACAAAGTAGGTTTCAAGCTGACACGTTTACCTACACTCAAGTTTTCAGAAAAGGTAAAGTTTCCAGGGTAAAGACAAAGTAGGTTTCAAGCTGACACGTTTACCTACACTCAAGTTTTCAGAAAAGGTAAAGTTTCCAGGGTAAAGACAAAGTAGGTTTCAAGCTGACACGTTTACCTACACTCAAGTTTTCAGAAAAGGTAAAGTTTCCAGGGTAAAGACAAAGTAGGTTTCAAGCTGACACGTTTACCTACACTCAAGTTTTAAGGAAAGGTAAAGTTTACAGGGTAAAGACAAAGTAGTTATCACGCGTATCACGAGTGAAAATTACTGCAGTTACTTATGAGCACGTTTAAGTAAGGATGCAGTGTTTAATTTTAATATAGACGTAATAATATGCAATTACGTAATTTTTTATATTTTCCTTTCAATTTCATTTACACAAAAGAATTATGGATGCTATAATAGTATAAATCAAATAAGGCCTGATTCATAACGAATTCGCCAAATTCGAAACCCTATTAATAGTACCAAAGCCGGCTGAATCAAGGTTTGTTTTTCTATAATTTATTGAAAATGTGTTTAAAAATTATTAGGTTCATCATTCTCCATTCGTACGCTTTGTTGTATGCCCTCCATTTCGACTACTTACAGTAGAACAAAGTAATCAAATGCTCTAAAAGAAATAAAAAAATACGTTCAATTAAGGCTTCCTCCATAAATAACAGTTTTTCTTCGCCACTAATTTGTTAGTGTTCGCACATTACTTACGGAAACTTCTTTCTTCGTAGCTACCTCACTAAACGTAAATTAAACATAAATTAAACTGACTATTTCATTGTGGTAAGCCATATTTCCATATTAAGAGACGGACCCCTGCCGGGAAACATAGTTTCTTCTTATAACGCAATGGCGTGGGGAGGTTCAGAGAAGTTCAGTTTTTACAAAATAAACGTTTTTTAAGTACATTTTAGATTATTATGTGATTTTTAACCGACTTCAAAAAAAGAGGATTTTATTAATAGACCATTTACTTATTTATGTTTGTTACCTCAGAACTCCGTCAATTGGCTTTTTTCGATTTTTTGATTCTTAATAGAATTAGAAGTTAAAACAAAATCCATAAAATTCCTAAAATGCTCCTAACTCTTATAATACTTAAATTAAAAATTAGAAAAAAATCAAACCAAGGAGCATATTTGTGGTTGATTAATATACATCAAATTGTATCTAAATATTTTCAATGTTATTAATCCAAAGAGGATAATGAGGACTACGTTTGTATGGAAAGGCGGTCGCCCACTTTCGTCTTAGGTAATAAATAATGTTGCGTTGCATAAGTTGCTAAAGCGAAGAAAATTTTGTCTTACTCGTAACAATAAATAACCATTTCATATTGATTTATTCACCTGCTTTTTGACTCTATTTCCATATGTTGTATATGTGTGCTTATATGTTGTTATGAAACTACTTTTATATAAAGTAAGAAAAGTGAGTCAAAATTGTATTCTTCTAGATACATCCAACGCACAAATGTCCATATAAATTAGTATGACAAGTTGACTGTTGTGTGTAGTGAGCAAGCAAATTAGGTGGTCCAGAGTAAACGAGTTATACCAAAGTTGCGGCGGCACGGACCCGCATGGGAACCGTCCAGTAGTTAACTTACACCTAATGGTAAGTTTACACTGCCCACCCACGCCAATTTTACATAAAAGACGCTTCTTTTATACTAGTACACTGGTATGGTAAGGACCAAGATTTTGAACCAAGAACCGGCAGATTTGTAAGCAAGGCGTCGTCTAATAATAAAGTACCTATAAGAGAGAGCTAACTCAAAATTGTAGTTTTCAAATAGAATTGTTACACGTTTTAAACAAGGGCAAATTCCACGAAAAAAAATACGCGGTTAAACTTGGCTCGATAGAAAAAAATCACGAAAACATCTCTAATTTACATTTATTGTCTTCTTATTTATTTTCTTTGTTATTTTGGGATTGGTTCACAGTAAAGACATTTCATTCTCGTTCCATATAAAAAATATATTGTTAAATATTGAGACATTTTTGAAAATAAAAAGTACGGAACCCTTGGAACGCGAGTCCGACTCGCACTTGACCGGATTTGTTCTATCGAGCCAAGTTTAATCATTGTTGACGCGTTTTTGCATGATAGACGCATATGGTTGTGTCGTACGTTTAGCGTAGTTATGCGCGATATCCCTAGTAAATGGTAGTTACGAACATGATAGAAACTAGAGTAGGTAGTTTTAGCCGTTGAAAATAAGGCCTAATCAACGCCCACGTTCGTAACGGCAAACGTGAATTGTCTCGTTCAAGTTTCATCATTATGTTTACTCGCAATTTAAAACCTAATTAATTCTATCGTCTCCAATAAAGCCAACGCTAACAAAATTAATAAGCGCTCAGAACCATTATAATTTTATTTGTACTCCTACTACAGTGTCTAGGTTTTTACAACTGTGGGACTAACCTTATGTATAGGTCATGCTAATTCAAGTACATATAGACACTGATTGCGTTTTGTGATATATGGTGATTGACTGGTACTTGCTACATATTTGTAGCAAGTACCAGTCAATCACCATCCTTATCTTATTTTCTGTACTTAATAACTATTATATTTACAAAAGTACTTGTATATTTTTCACCATACCAGTGCCTGTTTATCAAAAGCTTGTAACTTGTAATACAAGTGGAAGTCCCTTTCTAACAAAAGTTGTCAAAAAGTGACATCCGCTTGTATTACAAGTTACAAGCTTTTGAGAAACGGGCCCAGCTCTATTTATTGTTTAAAAAGCTTATAAGAAAGTTGCATTTTACCCACAAGAGTGGCAAAGAAATCTCATACAATTTTTGAGTTGTATCCTTAATACTTGATAACTTTCATTTAGATTCCATTTGTAGTGCGATTAGTATTTTCTTATATTTGGTGTGGTGAATAATGACTCGCTACGCTCGTGATTCAAAACAACAACTTTGACAACACAAACATTTAAAAAAAACATAAAAAACTTTACAAACTAATCGTTATCTAACCCTAATGTTGCCCGAGATGATTAATGAATTATTTTTTATTTAAAAAGAAAGAAGGTTAGAGGCCAAGTCCGCATCCTGGTGGAAACATTGCAAGAGACGGGCTTGTGCGTGCCGCTAACACTCCTTATAAATACTGCTAAGCCCCTGGCTTTCGCGGCTAATCTTTCGCGTGAAGATCGCCATTATACCGCCATTTATTATTTCACCCGTATTTTTCTTTTCTAAAGTCAAGTCGAAACGTGCTTCATATTCTTGAAGGATTTAAATCATTTATTTCTCGGAAAGTGCAACTGAAAGAATTAAAAGCACCAGTTTTAGTGGCGTGCTCTACGCCATTAAGTACTGAATGGGTTTTCATTCTGATTCTAGGAGTTTGAGAAAAGTTGTTTTTGGTAGTACTTGTACAAAAATGAAGCCAGGTACAAACAAATATCATCGCAAACTTATAAGATAATTGCTGGTTGTTAGGCCGATCTATGTGAATGTCATCATAAATATGTCTACAACGGGTTCCCTTTTAATAACTACGGAAAATATTCTTCTCTTTGTGCTAATGTTGCAATAATAAATCCATCAAATAAGATTTATACATAAATCTCACATATTTTTATTATATAATAATATATTATACCATTTTGGAATCTTGGTTAATTGCGTCAACTTTCTAAAATACTTGCCATAGTGTCAGTACTTGTTTTGTACACCACGATGAGTGAAGGTGGACTGAAAGTTAAAATTTTAAGGATAAGCTAAATTTGATTAATTTTTGTGTAAAAACTACATGTATTCTGGTATTTTTAAGGGTTGTGGTGGATAGCAGTGCTACTTAGGTAGCCGATACAAAAATGAAAACAGAAATATTTGAAAAATTGTAGACATGGTCGTTAAAAATACTATTAGGGGTGTCGATTTTTTTTTTTTTTGTAATTCCATAATAAATTGAGATAAAAAAAAATCTTTTTTTTCCTCGAGTAGTCATGATCAGGTCCATCTTCTGGTGCCAGCTTATCGTTGAATTTTGGGACACGTTGTATACGAAAATTCAAACAAGTGATATTCTCGGGTGAAGAGGTAAAGAGAATTAAGTAAATAACTTGTGATAATATCTTGAACTTTGAAACTCTAGGTCCATGGGGTCCCAGCGCGCATAAGTTGTTCGCAGAAATCGCGAAGCGTCTGGTTGACGTAACTGGTGACCGAAGAGCTGGCGGCTACCACGCACAACGTATCAGCATCGCGATACAGCGAGGAAATGCCGCCAGCATCCTTGGTACGATGCCACAAGGGCCTATTTTAGATTTAAGCTAGTTATTAATTTCGTTTAGTAGTACAACTGTATATATATTGTATGTAAATAAATGATAATAAAAAAAGTAAATAACTATTGTTAATAATTTAATATGTATAGGTTACTAAATATTCGTAAATAATTGAATTGTGACGGATTTCTAATTCATGGCGATTATTCTATGTGAGTCGCTTAACTTCAAACTCGGGTAAATCCATTTGTCAGACTATGCGATTTAGGTATTAAGAAAAGGTAGATACTAGGAATAGGGTATATATTTGCTGTCGAATGGATAAATTACCCGAGTGTGAAGTTAAGCGATACATGTACAGTAGGTAGGTACAGTATTAATTCTTTCATTTGCCGTATAGTATTTGACCAAAATCAGCTGCAAATGGTGTTAAAGGTATGAAAATCGGCACGATTAATCTTTAGGCCATTTGAATCAATTTGACCCGTAGCACCACAAAAAAAACAAACGGAAAGGAGTTATGACGTCATCTTTTTTTTGTATGGAAAATAAAAAAAATGTTCAGAAACCTATCCTGTGTGGTATTAAATGAAAGGGAATTTTTAGCCGGTTCTAAAAATATATCAAATTATTATATTTCCGTCACTTGCATTCAATTAAAATAAAAATAATTTTCAAAACATACCAAGTTTGGGCTCCTCCAGATACGAAACCGTTGCATTATTTTTTGTAAAATATACCTCAAGTAATACCCAATATCCTCATATCTAACCCCAAGAAATTAATTTCGAAAATATTTAGTGTTAGTATTTTTATTAAATTTTTTATTATTACAAATTGTGATCTATCAATCTATCAATGAAACGGCCTCCTAGCCTAGTCGATAGTGACCCTGCCTATGAAGCAGGAGGTCCCAGGTTCGAATCCTGCACAATCAGTAACTGATAATTGATCGATCACCGCCGTATTTAGGAGAAACAACCACACTTTTTCCTATTTTTTAACTTTTAGGTGAGGGCAAATTTAATTCTCAACAATCATGGTCACCCTACAGGACCTAATTAATAAACATAAAACCTCTTTAACCGTAATGGCATTTTGATTACGAAGAAAATAAACTGTCAAACTTGAGTGAGATACGAGTTTTCAAAAGTAACCGGACCGTGATGACAGTAATGACATTCAATTTGACACAGAATATCGGTAGTTTAGTATTCTAATTTTAGAGTGACCATGCATGTCGTAAAAAAATTTATAACTTTTTTTTTCAACATGACTAGAAAATTAACGTTAACCTCACTAATACTGATACGAAACCGTTGCTTATAATTAACGATATGCGCAGTGTTAGTCCTGCTCACGTCTCCTGAATCACCCTGTATTTTACAAAAAATGGTGTGTTATGAAAATTATTTTTCTTTTAATTGAATGCAAGTGACGGAAATATAATAATGTGATATATTTTTAGAACCGGCTCAAAATGCCCTTTCATTTAATACCACACACGATAGGTTTCTGAACAATTTTTTTTTGTTTTCCATTCAAAAAAAAGATGACGTCATAACTCCTTTCCGTTTGTTTTTTTTTGTGGTGCTACGGGTCAAATTGATTCAAATGGCCTAAAGATTAATCGTGCCGATTTTCATATCTTTAACACCATTTGTAGCTGATTCCCGAATTTCAGGCTGTACCGCTTGCACTAGTACTGAAGAATTTTTGTGCGAGGTAAGCATTGAAACGTTAGGAAAGTAGCACAGCGGAAACCTAATCTAATATTTTATTATTCACCTAAGGCTGCGGCCTGCGGTAATGTTTTAATCACATATTGCGTATAATTACATTTAAGTTTTTATTTTATCAAAGCGCATATGAAGTCTGTTCTGGCGGCTTAGCACGGTCGCGTTTTTATCCCTTGTCACCATGCCTGTCACGTTCTAACAAGTATGTAAGTGCGAAAGGGACGCGCATAGTGATAGTCGATAAAAATGGAACCGTGCTGAGCCCGCAGGACAGCAATAGCTACCTACATCTTAAACAATTCTCGTGTATATATATTTTTTTTATTTATATATATATATATATATATATATATATATATATCGGGGATCTCGGAAACGGCTCTAACGATTTCGATGAAATTTGCTACATGGGGGCTTTCGGGGGCGAAAAATCGATCTAGCTAGGTCTTATCTCTGGGAAAACGCGCATTTTTGAGTTTTATGTTTTCCGAGCAAAGCTCGGTCTCCCAGATATTTTACTTTATATTAGTCTTATAGTAGCAGATAGCTCAGCATCTTTCCTTCTGTCGTTTGCCAGTTGCCGGACGTCCGACATGGACTGCAATCTGATACTGCTACTTAATCGTAACAAAACAAAGGTTTGTTTGATCGAAGCCACCAGCCGGAACTTCCAGTTTGTTTTGTTCTATTGCACTGGTTTGTTTTTATTTCCGCTGGTGTGTGAGTCTGTTCTCGAGGAGCAATGTTTAAATATATTTTTTTTAATCTTTAAAGGCATCATAATAATATGGTTATTATGATGGTACCTACGTTTAATTATTTATTTATAACTGATCGTGTGTTTTAAGAGTTTGATATGAAACTAATAAGTAAGGTAACAAAGCAGTGTTAAATAAAGCGGTGCGTTACTAAGGCAGGCAGTAACGGAGTAAGTTATGACAAAGTGAGGCAGTCTCAGGGGCGTCGGGCCGCGGCATGCCGGGCTCGCCTGCTTCGGCGCCGAACTCTTAAATTAGCGCTAACTTAGACTACTTAGCTCGTTCAAGTTTTGTTTGCAGACGCCATAAATATTCGATGTAGCGAACGTGGTACAATACGGGCCACCGACTGCTTACTGCATTGTACGCCGGTTCTAGACGGCCTTTGTATTGTTACTTAACAGTTGATTTGAATTTTCACGCTTTCGATAACTTATAACTTCGTATTCAGTGTCAATTATAAATGCCATGTACAAGATTCGGCTATTCCGATATTTGATTTGAAAATCTGCGCATAGGCGGTGTAGAGAGGGACAATAACGAATGCAAAAGTCGTTCGATATCGGCACTTGATTTAGCAATTATACTTCATTCAGTGGCTAACTTCAAACATTCTGTGGATGGGTATATTTGGGCAAGCGGGCGGAATGGCAATTCCGATGCGTAGTCGTATTGAATGGTTGCGGACGGGCCAATAATTCGGTTTCGCGGTTATTTTAGCTCATGTCGGTAGCGGACGCAGGTGCGCTCCGCTCTGTAATGATCGGACTGCAGCACAATGTCTGCTCCACTCTCACACTACCTAGCCATTTTGTTTAATAGTACATGACAAAACCTATTACAATTTACCGTAATTGGTGTTCTGTAAACCAACAGATAATTTACAAAGAACGCCAAAAAAGAAGCCCACGTTGTCATGCAAATTCTGCTTATGTATTCCACTTTTTAAAATTGGTTTACTTTTGTGCAAAATGGAAATTAATGTCTTACCTACTTCCGCGTAAAAACAGAAAAGTCGTTGTTGAGTCTGAATGGGGTGTCGTTATTATTATTTAATTTAAGCGCTAAAGCCATATTGTCGTTGCTTTTAAGTAAAAAAGCGTTATTGTGCAATGTGCACGTTTTATCCGAAGCTATTTTATTTGTGCTGGTATAGCAGGGTTGACAAATTTGTGTATTTATCAGAAGTGGCAGCAGAAAGCACGGCTCAGTTAGACTGCAGGTGCCCTATTCGCTGCAACTTCGATTAATTCCCATAACGAGGCAGGTCCATCACGCGGCCGCTCGTTTGTCTCCAGGCCGGCTATAAATACATCAGCGCACTTGCAATTTAATCCGTCCTGTTCCGCTTCCGCGCAATCCTGATCTCTCCGTCTCTCTTCTACTTCGCTACTTCCACAATCCTCTACAATTCGGCTCAGCGAAAGTTGTTGCAATTAATCTCTTACGTGGAAAGTGTTGCCGGCATTGTTCGAATTAAAAACAAGTATTAGTGTTACAAAACACTTAATTGCCCTGAAGCAATGTTCTTGCTACCCTTTTTATTAAATAGGATTCTCAATTCTTTCATCCCAGTTTAGGTGGATATCTACTCACTGACTTTACGTTCAGGGAAGTAACAGTAAGCAAATTTGCGTACAAAGCGCAAAGTACTGGCGGGATCGTCTTTGTATGCAAATATTATTATAGGAGTCTATTGAAGGACCACACCGAACTCGTATTGAGCCCGGGCACCATAGTCGTAGCAACTGGGCTGTAATAAGAGACGACTATATGAAATACCTCGTCTATACCGAAAAACTTATGAAAATTACCGCAAAACTCTCTTGAATATTTTAGGGAGGGAGACTAAACCGGTTTGGGTTTTAAATTATGACTTTTGATAGGTGTATAAAATATCAGTACCTAATTGCGTTTCAGTGTCTAATCGAGAACTATAACCGCTCGTAGCATTGAGTGATAATTGCCTGAGGAGCACAGTTGTGCATTGCATAGTCAAATCTGTTCTAAGCGTGTTAACATGGCTGCGAGGCTATTGCGGTTAATCAATCCATGTGAGCATTTCAATATACCTGTACGGGCCTATGTACGAAACTAGCATCAAAGCACCATATTGTAATGTAGGTAATAAGAAACGGATCAATTTTGCAAGCCTATTAGTCCAATCACACGTTTCTATTGACAGTGTTGTAAATTAATCTAATTTAACGTTACACTTGCTTTTCGCTCTTTGTAAAGGGGATTTGGCAACTGACTCGGGTTAGTATGCGATGGTAAATTACCGCAACCAATTAGTGACGATGTTTGGCGAGCGCAACGGGCCGCGGGCCGCGGGTCAGCGGCGGTATGCGGCCGCGGCCTGCGCAGTCACAACTGACAGCTCTCAATCACACCAGCGCGCGCGGCGAGCTCTCCAAACTGCACTCTAGCCACTCGAAATACACCGCAAGATGACAAACTTGCGAATTAAACGGGCCGCTCCGCGAGATGGTCGCAGTCTCTTTGTAGTCGAGGCGTTCCATTCATAGAGATAACTGCGTGCTCCGAGGCGACAACGGGAAACAATTACGCTATTACAAAAGACCTTAAGGATTCTAATTACGAGTGGATCCTTTCATCCATAAACCCCGATCGGATACGAAACCTGGCCATTATCTCAAGCCATAAACATTTCTGGATTTCATATCCGCGGCACGGCCGTGGCCGCCTCGCTTATTACCTCTGCGCGGAAAAGAATAACATTGTTTTGGCACTTTTGACGCAAATTCCGGATGCCTACGTTCATATTGTGCGCCGTTAATATTCCGTGCGACGCGTCGGACCTTTTTTATTTGTATCTAAAATTGAACATTTTGTCGCGACAACGAGCGTGAACACCGTTCCCCTACGTCTTTGGAGTGAGGAAAATATAGAGACGGTACTGCAGAGCAGCTATCGTGCACTAATAACGTCCTAAGCGCTTTATAATAATTTACGGTCAGCACCTGCGCCGAATTAGCTTCGCGATTCCGCGGACACCACATTACTTAGCTAACTTTTTTCACGTTGCCGAGCCAGGCCGATCAATAGGTAACAAAATTACCTACTGAGCATATAAAAAATAACAGGTAAATAATAATAAATATTCTTTTTTGTACACCATACATTGAAAAAGAGAATACAGAGAAAACACAAATTACAATTGCAGGCGGTCTTATCGCTAAAAAGCGATCTCTTCCAGACAATCTTTAAACTTGAGACACATAGGAAAAACCGTTGGAATGTACCTACCTATAATTCCGTTCCTTGTTTTTGAATAGCTACATAGCTTTTTAGTCTGTACAACATATCCTACGCATTTTGACAAGCCGGAGTTCTTGTGAGCTGCTGAAAACGATTAGAACTATGCATTTTTCAAATAAAAACTGAATGAGACAAAATGGGGGTTTTTAACACACTGTGCTACGTGAGAACGTAAAATGAGTAAGGCTAAAACTAAGTACAAAAACTAGGTACATACATACTACGTAAAAAAAACATAATTAAATTTGTGTCAAATACTGCACCTAAAATATACGCTATTATTGCCGAACTGGTTTTTACCCCCCAAGAGTTAGGGCTCGTTGAAAATAATCTTATGAACTTCAACTCGAGGGGTTACAATGTAAACTAGAAGCTACCAACTGAAGAGTTTTACTATCCACTTCCTGGCGCCAACTCAGATCAGGTCGATGGTACCCAAATTATTATATTATCGCCTGGATTACATTCCATAATTATACTTGCAAAGTTTTATATAAGACTAGATCTGAGTGACTTAAAATATAATTCATTGCCTTGTTCGTTACTTATCAGTTATCAGTATGTACCAAGGGAGCGTTCAAGTATTACGTAACGCAATTTTTGGACATTTTGACCCCCCCTCCCATCCCTTCCTCCCCTCCCCCATGTAACGCGCCGTAACGTTTTTCTGTACCCCCCCAGTAAAACGTTACGTAACCACCAAGTGACCATTTTTTTACCTAAAGGCGATAAAGTACCGGAAAGTCCCTAAAATACCATTGTTATTGTTTTAATCGCGTTAATATTATTAATTAACATTTGAAATGTCTAAAATTTTGAGAAAAATCACTTTTTAAAAAATGCGTAAGAGAATCTCTCTACGCGACCGTTCTGAAAGGTTAAAAAACAATGTTACGTAACGCGTAGTTCAAAAACCCCCTCCCGCCCCTGTAACGCATCGTAACGTTTTACAAGACCCCCCTCCTCCCCAAATTCGTTACGTAATACTTGAACGCTCCCCAAAGAGCGTGTCAAATCCCTACTAATATTATAAATGCGGAAGTAACACTGTTTGCCTGCCTGTCTGTAACCTTGCCACGCTTAAACTGCTTAACCGATTTAAACGAAATTTGCTATAGAGATAGTTTGAGGTCGGGATTCTTGAAGCCAATAGGAACGCCACTACAAGTATCAGAAGTCAAACTGCTGTTGAATAATTATGTAAATGGCAAAGTTCTAGAGATCCTGGTCTAATGAGCTTATTTACAAAAAGTTCAGTTTAAAAAACGAAACAAAAGCAACAAAATCGTCTACTAGCAGATGTTAGTGGTCACCTCTATAATTTACTCAAGTCAAGTCTCTCGTTTCTTAAACTTTTGAAAACACCCAACGAAAAAAACAACGAGTTTGCCTTCAATATGATCTTGCGAATCTGCTGAAGTCGGCTGGCTTTATGCTGAAGTGGCAAACTCACAAAGATAAGGGGAGGGGCGGACAAATTGTAATAATTGCGAGACGAGATAAGAAGTGACACCAGAAAACAAATGAAGGCGGGCGGCGGCACGCCAAAGGCGAGGGGAGAGACGTCGCGTGACGTCACACAACTGTACGCACTCCGGTACAGTAGCAGACTAACTGCCCGATTCGAACTGTAAGATACGTCAATTAATAGTTCTAGAAACGATAGGGATTAGATGTGTCAGTGTGTGTGTGTACAAAGTGACGTTTTTGGTTTGAAGAAAGGTCATATTTGACACTGACATATCTAATCCATATCATTTCTAGATCTATTAACTGACGTATCTTAAAGTTCGAATCGGGCCGCTATTCGAATAGCACGTAGTTCTATAGAAGTACTTAAACGTAAAAAAGCATTTAGACTAGTCAGAGTTAATTTAGTAAAATTTACGTTGAATCGCTTTATAGTCAAAGTACATAATCATTTAAAAAAGAAATTGGACAAATTGCATAACTATTAGTTTATATAATTAGGACATGGAACCATCTTGACCAGTTCTTTTCAAAATAATCCAGAAAAATATCAGACATAAAAGGTTCGACTTAAGGAAAATGATTGTTTTAACAGCGTTACAATATAGCATATTTAAAGCAAACACAAATATAAAGATGTTAGGATAACACCGAATAATTGTATTTAATAGAAGGAATTTAAGGCTAGGGTCGGGATCCCGCGGGGCCCGAGGCACACCTCGCGCTGTCGTCGCGCTCCAAATTAAAATGATAAATCAAAATCCGTCAGACCGCACAGAATGTTGGTGGAAAACGGAGAAGTTTACAGTTAGGACCTTTTGGTGGGCACCAGACTTAATTATTATTCCATTTTAATGTTTATCGGTGATTAGTTAACGAAAAGTTTCAGAGCTTTGGCCCATGGATTACAGATCAATGGGAACATGTAGGCTCGTATACCTACTACATTACAAATTAATAATAATGACTACTTATACAGTGTGTAAATCCTAAATTAGATTAGGTTAAAATAGATTCGTAAGTTTTTTTTCTGTATGTGGATATATATTTAACTGTAGGCACATACTCGTATTTTCTCCAATCATTTGTAAATATGTATTAACATATTCTTTCCCGACTTGACCAAATTACATATTATGACTTTTAGGTTTGCATTAATTTTCAAGTCATATTGTATGTAGAGAAGAACGGCAAAGACGGCACAAGAGTGACGAAGGATCCAACAAAGAAACTCAATCAGTCTCCTGAAGTCGATCCACTGCTTACTTCAAGCCGAAAAACAAATAAAAAGTCGAGATTTAGGCGCACACTACGCCTGAGACTCGATAACACACAGCAACTATCATTACTTTAAGCCATTCTCGCCTTACATGTAAATTAGTAAATATAGTTATAAAATTTGCTATCAAATGATATACATTTCATAAATCTAGCTTCTAATACAACAGAGCTATGACATCATCATCATCATAAGCCTGGCTCTTGTCGGTGGAGTAACCGCCATTCCGTTTTTCTCTCTGCCACTGTTTTGAGCTCCTGATACTTCACTACGTTGATTTTCTCTTTAGCTTGGTCCAAAGCCGCCAGTCTTTTTGCCGTCTTCCTGTGCCTCTCTATTTTTCTATTTTTCCTTAAATTATAGACTTTATGTAAATTTCCTCTCTTTCCAGCGTATACCTTCCGTCCTTCTCCATGTCCACATTTCAAAAGCGCTCAATCTGTTATCTTGCTATTAACTAGTTATGACCGAAAAAGTAAAATTTGATTCAACTTTCCTTGGTCTCCCATCTCATTTCATTTGTCATACACACCATTTCATTTTCATCCCTCAGTTACATAAATAAATGATAGAATTTAAATCAAAAGCGCTCAATCGGTTATCTTCCTATTAACAAGTTATGAGGGTATGACCGAAAAAGTAAAATTTGTTTCAACTCTCCTTGGTCTCCCCTACATACCATTTAATTTTCATCCCTCTGTTACAGAAATAAATGATAGAATTTAAAGCAAAATTATACTCATGGTTTCCAGAAGGAGGCAGGAATAAAAATGAATATCTCATTTGCACTAAACTGTCGCTGGTTACCGAGTTAAAATGCAACTGACTGCATAATGTTTTATGAGGTGGAATATTTGAGTTATATTTACATTTTCTTGAACTTTGGTGAAGTGGAAGTAATCGTTTGTTTCTACCAGTGTTTTTTAAATTTAGAATATGTGTTTAATAATCGCTAGCTCTAGAGCAGAGCCTTAGACATACCTTTATGTACGACAGCGACATTAATATTAAATTGGTATTGAATTGTGTTACACAATACGTCTTTTTTTTCTAAGCAGTGTTCTGGTTGCTTCTCAGAGAATCCTGGCTTTTCATGAATTGGCGTAGGTGCTAGTTAATATAATGAAAGCAACTGATAGTCACTTAGGCACGTTATCCTTATTTTTATTTAGCATTATTTATTAAATAATATACTGTGACGTAGCCTCAGCCATACCGGCTAAGTCGGAGCTAATTTGGCCTGCTTTTTTTGTGATTTCTGATGGATACGGTGCAACTCTCTCAAATTAGGCCAGTTGGTAGCAATCGAAGTTTATGTACGCCCTGCTGCTGATAACTCTCGGCGTATCTCTGTAGAGACTTGAAGGTGTGTTTACAAAAAGAAAACGAAAAAATACCCATAATTGTATGCCAATTTGACATCGGAGTACGATCCCGGCGCAGGTTAAAAAGCGGGCGTTGCGCGTCGGACCATGTAATTTGCGTTCGTGTCACATCACAAGGTAAACCGTAAACTATTGAACCGGCAATATTGACATTACCTCTGTATTGCTACCAGAATTTAAATAATTTGTTTGATACAAATGTGGTGGCGGATGGGCTAAAACTAATTGTGTGGTTTATCGAGATGGGCTTCCCTTTGTTTCGAACGGGGTAAATTAATGGCGATTACATATTTACTTTGTTTTCAGTTATAATATAGCGCAGTTTTAGTTATTGAAGCCGTTTATCTGTGTATCGTTTCCCGTAAGAGATTCAATTTAATTATATAGTTTTTAATCCCTTAATTTCAGCCTGGTTTAAATGGATAGGTACCTACTTGAGATTGCCCTATTAGTTATTATTGTTATTAATATTTTTTTTGTACATTATTGTTTACACAGAGAGATGTTAACATATATGGCATGGGTAGGTTTATAAAAACGAACAAGATGCCTCAAAAACCGGGTTCTTAAGATAGCTTTTTGCTATCGAAAATCGCTTTCGCGGCGTAGCCATAATGTTTTATTAAATGTCATTCGCAATATAATGAGGTGCGAAGGATCTAATATCGGCAAGAGAGCGCTACAGAAATATGTGCGAAGTGTTATGGAGTGGCGTTGTAAGTCAATGAAGCGGCAAATGGGGTGTTCTCGCTGCTCCAGCGAGGGCACACTCTAATAAATAAAATTATGCCTCAGAAATTACAAGAATACGCCCGCCGCCAGCGATCCCCAAGAGATTGGATGTTGGAGATTTTCATCGATATCCTCAATAATGAATCTAATAGTGTCTAAGCTATGAAGACGTTGGGACTGTGTGTAGCGGCGAAAAAATGAAATTGCTTGCCAAACGCGAACATGGTGCCGATTACGCAGGCAATTGGTGGGACATATGTAGTTACTTGTTTGATTCGCAATTTGTCACAGGGTCAGGGTATCTTTATGCGATCTATCGCCCGTCATTTCTTAAAAGGTTTTATTAAAAACAAAATTCTAGTCAGTCTTTATTACATGATAAAATCGACTATCGTAGGTTCATTGTTGATACGCTATATATCTAAGCTCAACAACTGTTGATACGCTATATATCTAAGCTCAACAACTGTTGATACGCTATATATCTAAGCTCAAGTAGTCCGTATTAGTCGAATGAAATGGCATAACTTTGGCAAGCTTGGTTTATTTGGAAAATAAATAAATAAATCGTTTATATAAGTCGACGATGAAATATTATCACTTTCGTCGTGCCTCACTATACTCCTGTAGGTGGGATAAATCAGGCCAGCTTATGTGCCGAATACAGTTTACTCATATCAGTTTCAGCTTTATTACATTTTGGGCTTAGGTTAGAATCTATGTCTGTGTCATGTTGTATCACAGGGGATTGTCTCCAAGTCTGTGTAATAAATAATATTATGTGGGAGAAATTATTGTGGCAGCAACCCTTACATCGGGCGGTGTCGTCCCCAACCCTTCGTACAGTAATAAAGTGAGATTGCTTATATGCTTAGCATCAAGGCGATACGTTTCGCTTAAATTAAGACCAATTTGCAGTGGTTTTATTAGAATATGGGAATTTAATTTATAAGCGCGTAAATTATATAATTTGAATGCAGGGGAATGAATGACTTTAATTCGATTGACGATATTTTCGGTGAGACGTGGTGTTGTTAACAGGTAACTTAATTTAATTTATTTATCATTTATTCAAGGACCAACTGAGATCATAATAATGTCATCAAAGTGAAAATTTTCTAAATATATATACATATCTAGGGAATGCAATCTCGCACCAAGATTGGCCATTCGAGATCTCGCACGAAAAATCTGAATCGAGATTGGGTGTTTCGAGATCTCGACCGTCACACTTTCGAGATCGAGATTAATCTCGACGAGATCGAGATTTGACAAAGTAATTAAAAATGTGTTATATTGACCAAAACTCTCCAAGAATTCCGTATATACTACTTGTTTAGAGTACGTCATGATATATTTTGAAGATAAAAACAACAATTATTAATCAACATTTAATAAAAATCGGGCAAGTGCGAGTCGGACTCGCGCACGAAGGGGTTCCGTACCATATAAAAAAAAAAACAAAAAAAAAGCAAAAAAAAAAACGGTCACCCATCCAAGTACTGACCACTCCCGACGTTGCTTAACTTTGGTCAAAAATCACGTTTGTTGTATGGGAGCCCCATTTAAATCTTTATTTTATTCTGTTTTTAGTATTTGTTGTTATAGCGGCAACAGAAATACATCATCTGTGAAAATTTCAACTGTCTAGCTATCACGGTTCGTGAGATACAGCCTGGTGACAGACGGACGGACGGACGGACGGACGGACGGACGGACAGCGAAGTCTTAGTAATAGGGTCCCGTTTTACCCTTTGGGTACGGAACCCTAAAAAGCAACTTCTATTAAAAAAAAAACAAGAAATATATATATGTAGCTCTAATTTGCACGTATATAAAATCTAATTTGCATGTATATAACGTATATAAATTTCGGGGATCTCGGAAACGGCTCTAACGATTTCGATGAAATTTGCTATATAAGGGTTTTCGGGGGCGATATATCGATCTAGCTAGGTTTTATCTCTGTTTTATATATGTTTTCCGAACTTTGCTCGGTCTCCCAGATATTGTAAATTAAAACACAAAGCCCAAACGTCTTCTAGTTTAGTTTCTAATATGTAAATGACTACATTTAATTTTCAGGTGAATTATTAGTATTCAAAGTTTGCGTCTTGCTCCTAGTAAGTAAGGTACAGTCAAGTGTAAAAATATGGGTGTACAAATCATCTCAAAAATATGTCCCATAACTCTTATGTCAGTGAATTAAGAACTATGGGACATATTTTTGAGTAAGTTGTCTACACCCATATTTTTACAGTTGATTGTACGCACTAGTATGAGCTAGTATGGATGTACAGTCAAATAATTTAATTTCCGACCTGTTTCGTATCTTGTCACAGTGACAATCAATAGGAAAGTCGAGAGACCTGATACTATTGTCACTGTGACAAGGTACAAAATGGGTCGGATATGAAGTTCTTTGTACTGTTGAGTATCTCCGTAGGGTGTATGGGTACATAAACCATAGACAGCTATTAGCGCTACCCTGAATAAATCAGATGCCAATCCTATTCCACCTTAGGTTGCCGACTAGGCTTTATCCACGGCCAGGAGCCATCCTGCATCATTCACGATAATGGCCGCTATGTCGCGCTGCCTAAATGTAAATCGGCCTAATTTATACGAGCGATAACGTCGCCGTCCTGCTGTTAACTGTAATTATATTGCCAAGCGAGGACGTGTTGATCAAAACCCCTGATTAAATGCCGTCTGACAGACTGGAGAAACTGGACTTCAGCTGTTTATAATTTAATTATGAACCTGTCAAGGCGGACCATTTATGTGACACTTTCTTTACGTGATAAGTACTTTAGTGTTGTTTGTTTCAATTAATAGAACATATACAGGGAATAAGATATTTTTATTCTGTCTAGGTACGAACATGTCGAGAATGTACAAATAAAGCATTAATCTCCGTGTTATTGTAACAGGGGAGGGGCTAGCCTAGATGACAATCGTTCGCAGAAAACGAAACGAAACGCTGAGATAAACGTAAATAATGTACCTATGGAAATTAAAGCGTTTCGTTTCGTTTTCTGCAAACGATTGTCATTGCATTAAAAGGCATTTTGCATTGACGTTTAGGACTATACTTTGTCTACCTGTATCGCATGTAACAACATATAGGTATTGCACACCACATTCTGAGCGATTCAGTTTGACAGGTGGCCATTAAATTCGAGTGCCATCCAAATAATTTATTAATCTAATGACGGTTCGGCTATTGCCGCATAAGCATAGGTATAGACAATACTCGAATGGACAATCTATTTGAGTAATTACGCGTTAAGGGCCATTGTCGGCCATCTCGTGCAAGCGAAATGAGCCTTGTTCACTGTCAGCCCGTTATGTGCATGCTTTTGGTGACCAGCACACATGCGACGGTGCCCTGGAGTGTCTTCAATAGCCCTCCTTACAATTTTATTGCTTTTGTGTAGAGAGCGTCATAGCCCGCGGATTCTATTTACAGAAACTGGAAACGGAAAACTGCAACATTTTGTCTTATTAACTTGAACAACAGCAATATCGAACTTTAACTTTTGGACTTAAGTGAAAACAGTTGTAAAACAGATATTAATCAAAAGAAAGCTTGTACAAATGAAACATGAAACGCTGTTTAATTATAACAGTAGATTAGTTAACAATCTCGAAACCGAAGTCTGACTGCGGCTTATCTGGCGCCAAATGTTTCAAAGCAACTTTTAACGAGTTTAAAGTTGGGCCAAGTGTAGTGCACCCAAAGCGTAGCGCCGTCTTAGCTTAAGATTAATTAAACAAATGCACGATGGCTCCTTGAACCACTCCGACATGTCTCGGGCTGTCGTCGCCAACCTTTCCCAAATTAAAGCCATAAATCAAAATTCAACCGGTAAGAAGTATAATAACGAAGAACTAAGCGAGGCTACACAACTCATTTCCATGGATTTCTTTCTTTCTTTCTTATTTTGCAATCGAGCTTCGCAACGATTGGAGGTTATTTATATTAGTTCTGTTCTATTATGACTTAAAATAAAACTTTGCTATTCATCAGTTTGCGTTGTTGGTTACTATGAAACAGGAATATGCATTAGTAATCAATATTTACCTATTAAAAAACCCAACAACGGGTTTTTCCAGTCAGAACTAGTTTTTGCAAATTGCCTCGGTGAAAACTATTTTTACTAATCATTCAAAATGTAGTTCTTAAATGTCATAAATATGAACTACAATTACTAGATGAAAACATAATTTAGCTACGAATAAACAAATAAGTATTTGAGGACTAGTTTCTACGGAACAATTTAGTTTAGCCAAGAAACATTGTTCGTGGTAGGTATTCGACTAAAACTTGTTTCGAGGACTGGTAGAGACATCACAGCCCTATTTTTTAGGTACCAGGAATATTTAGATACCATGGATTCGAAACGCCTAATTACACTAAATTGAAACTAGTCTTACATTCGACACAGTGACTAAACCGATCGATTTGATTACTGCCACTCGTTGAATGGAGTCAAAATTTACAGCAAGGAAGACAGTAAGTTTAAATCAGCTTGGATCGGGGCGGGTCGTAATTCAGTTGCGATTTATGTGCGTGCGCCGGTGACTCGCTAAAAGATTAAAAATTACACTTGGTAAAATGTAGAGTGATTCCAAACGTAAATTTAAAAACCATTCATTAAGAGCTATGACTGATTGGTCAGTCGTGTTTATGTACATACTAAAACTTGCTAAAACCAAAGAACGTGCCAAGCAGCGCGTGTAACGCCTCGGCCGCTAATATGCTTGCCATCGGCCTGAAGACGTCGGTGTTTGGAAAAATGCCATTGTTTTGAAAACAACATTGGATTTTTTATACATTTGTCACACGAAAAACAGTTAATGTCAGTTTTCAAAGTAGGTGTATTTTTGAGGTGTTGACTATATTCACTATTCTCATACATATACTATTTTTACATACCTGAACTATTCGAGTATTGGTGTTATAATTATATCTAAGTATTTATAATTTTAACACATTTTTGGCACCATTACTCTCTTTTCAACTAGAATGGATATTTTTATTGTGATGAGTTGTGATCTCATGGCATTTCACGATATAGATACGCCACTCGACGTCCCGGAAATTGGGTCACTGAATTCACTTGTGAGCTTCTCTTTGTTAACTCCAATCAAATTGTAATCCCAAAATATACAGAGAATTCCCAACAAGGGGAATAAAACTTGTCTAGTAAAGAATAATACGGATAAGTTTACAGGCATCACAGCTAAAGTAAAATACATACACACTAGTGCATTTTTTGAAGCAAGTTGCAATGAGAACATATCTGCACAAGAGCACCGAAAATCGCTTGTTTAAAAATGAACGAGTGGAACAACGGATGTAGGAAGCGGGGCAAGTTTACGACTATGAAGCAATCCGGTAGACTTGCAGCATTGAATGAATTTGTTTCCGACCGATTCCGCCAGACTTGCATAGCTCACGACCGGCGCATACTATATCAACTAGCATAACGAAAAAGACCCCTCCACCATTCATTTTCGTCTCTTTATCATTTAAGTTTTGCTTCTCAAAAAAATGATGTTCGTTATAGGTAAGTATTATATTTTTATTCAATAGCTAAGGTTTCTTCAGTTTAGAATGAAAACCTGGCTCCAATTTCACCACGGTGACAGGTGCGACAATTGTAAAACATCACTGTTGCTGACGTCACAGGCATCCATGGGCTACGGTTACCGCTTACCATCGGGCAGGCCGTATTCCTGTTTGCCACCATCATTGTTTTATTTAAAAAACCCTTATTATATCGAAAAAAAAACAGATATTTCTCTTACTTAGTTTATGACAATTGTCACAAGAAACATTACAATTGTCACGAAATTCCGACATATAACTCATTACCTGTCAAGAATTACCTACAATTCTTCTAAATCTTGACAATTGTCAGAAACTTCGCAAAAGAAATATCTGTTTTTTTTCGATATAATTTATATTTTTAATAAAACTATGATGATGGCAAACAGGAATACGGGTCGCCCGATGGTAAGTGGTAACCGTAGCCCATGGATGCCTGTGACGTCAGCAACAGTGATTTTACAATTGTCGCACCTGTCACCGTGGTGAAATTGGGGCCTGGTAAGTATCAATAGACATCGCTTCTCCTTAGTTAGTTCTTTGCCCGTTATTTAAACCTTTATTGACAAGAAAAAGCACCGGGATGAAGTAACGTTCAGTGAATTCCGACATTAGCTCGTTCTGACTTCTAACCAAGTTCTAGACACTTTCCATACTTTGTTGCCACTTTGCCTTCAGTAGAAATTGTTCGCTTTTTTCAGATTACCCATTCATCCAAGGTCGTTTATCGGTTTAATTAAATCGTTTTTATAGTTGATTCTTACAAGTTGCTGTTACGATCACTCCACTCGTGAAGTTTAAGATGGTGTAAAAAGTTATTTCATATCTCATGCCCTGAAAGTGGGTCGTTGTTGTTCTAAAAGGTGCGCAGAAAGTGATACGTTTATGCTCTAGCGCAGAAAAGTGGTGTACTCCTCTGCGTCCCCGTCCCACGAACAACTGGGTGGAAACAAAATGGAAAAATAGTGTCTTTATTTCCTCGCCTGGTACAATTGGTAATTGTTTAATTTTACTAATCACACATTGATCCTTTTTTTATAAAAAATTATGTAAGTAAATTGTTAAAAACAAATTATTCTTGATTTCTTTCGTTGAATTCTATTTACTCGATTTCATAAGGAGGGTACCAAATGGAATACACCAAAAATATTTTTTTAAACCTTACACTTGCGTAAATGAGCAAAGGCAGAATCTTATACAGCCACAGTTAGACGTGTGTACGATATTAAATTGGTTTTTAAAGTTATTTAGCACTATATTCATGAAAATAATAGTAGATTGTTAACCAAGGGTTGAAAGGCACCCATTTCTGTCGAGGTAGTTTGGCGCTCGAACGTAGTGAGAGCGCCAATAGTCCGAGACGGAAATGGTGCCTTTCACCCGAGTTAAACACTCTACTTTTCATATCGAATACGAGGAAACCAAAAAAGACAAGGCAATTTCGCAAAATCAGTAATTGAAGTACCCAATAGACCTACGGCCATGATTTTTTCCTTAGGACTTACTTGCAATCGGAGACTTTACATGTGTGAAGATTAATAACCCCTAGCGAAAAACATTTAGATTGCAATATTTACGAAAACACACATTTTTTAACAAACTGCAGTAATTTTAAAATGATTTGTTCATTATAGTATGAAAATCAGCGGGATTGCCTCTTACTTTTTAATTTTATACTTTTTCGTTCTTAAAGCCGCAACAGACTACCGGACCGCACCGCGACCTTGGTGCGCCGCACCACGTAATAACATAATAAAAGTATTTTAAATATTAAATAACAATTTAATTAATAATATAAGAAATTTTTATATTGTATTTTACTTTATTTCATGAATATAGTGCTAAATAACTTTAAAAACCAATTTAATATCGTACAAACGTTTAACTGTGGCTGTATATGTATAAGATTCTGCCTTTGCTCATTTACGCAAGTGTAAGGTTTAAAAAAATATTTTTGGTGTATTCCTTTTGGTTCCCGCCTTATGAAATCGAGTAAATAGAATTCAACGAAAGAAATCAAGAATTATTTGTTTTTAACAATTTACTTACATAATTTTTTATTAAAAAAACGATCAACGTGGGATTAGTAAAATTAAACAATTACCAATTGTTCCAGGCGAGGAAATAAAGACACTATTTTTCCATTTTGTTTCCACCCAGTTGTTCGTGGGACGGGGACGCAGAGGAGTACACCACTTTTCTGCGCTAGAGCATAAACGTATCACTTTCTTCGCACCTTTTAGAACAACAACGACCCACTTTCAGAGCATGAGATATGAAAAATAAAATACACGATAAAAATTTCTTATATTATTAATTAAATTGTTATTTAATATTTAAAATACTTTTATTATGTTATTTTATTACCTGGTGCGGCGCACCAAGGTCGCGGTGCGGTCCGGTAGTCTGTTGCGGCTTTTAGAACGAAAAAGTATAAAATTAAAAAGTAAGAGGCAATCCCGCTGATTTTCATACTATAATGAACCAATAATTTTAAAATTACTGCAGTTTGTTAAAAAATGTGTGTTTTCGTAAATATTGCAATCTAAATGATATTCGCTAGGGGTTATTAATCTTCACACATGTAAAGTCTCCGATTGCAAGTAAGTCCTAAGGAAAAAATCATGGCTGTAGGTCTATTAGGTACTTCAATGACTGATTTTGCTAAATTGTCTTGTATTGTTTGGTTTCCTCGCATTCGATATGAAAAGTAGAGTGTTTAACTCGGGTGAAAGGCACCATTTCCGTCTCGGACTATTGGCACTCTCACTGCGTTCGAGCGCCAAACTACCTCGACAGAAATGGGTGCCTTTCAACCCTTGGTTAACAATCTACTATTCCTCGACGCTTTTTAACCCCCGACGCAGAAAGAGTAGATATTATTTATATCTGTTTAGCAGTGCTTTTTAACCTTTTTCGTGACGTGTGTCTTGACCCCCTTGGCATAAGAACTTTTTTCTATAATTGCTATATATAATTGCGAAATTGCTATAAAAGAAAATTTGCAACCCCTTACCTACTAAGTATTAGTGAAATGCTTTGTTTATTTATTTTTTAACCGACTGCAAAAAAAGGCGGTTATCAATTCAACCATAATTTTTGTGTGTACGTTACCTCTTCAAATCTTGATGGATTCAGATCAAAACCTTGAAACGTACCCGAAGCGCGGACCTCTTTAGTGACATGACTGGCGCAAGTTTTGCAGAATACTTCGACATAACAAAAACTTAAAACCAAAATAGAAAAAATACAATTCTCATTAAAAAAAAAGAAAATCGACGTCAACAGGTATAAATAGAATATGATCATTTTTATATGCGCTAGCAACTGATATGTTTGAAGTCGGTGCCAAGCCAAATAGTTACAATACTAGTCAATAATGCCCCCAAACAACTAATGGACGGCCGTCTTTCCTTCTTATCGAACTGCACCATCAGGGTCGGCCTTAGCGATGGTCGCGGCTCCCTTACAAAATAGAGACAAATAAAACAGTCGTTATCTACTCATAATTTCACTTCACGCGAGCGTTGAAGAATGTCTATAAAAATATTTCATAGTTTAACGCAAAATAATTGACTGAGTATTTATATTTTAATTTTAAATATTATTTAAGTTCCATAAACCGCTCACCACATATTGTGCATATGTAATCTCGGAGAAAGTGTATCTCGTAATTTATTTAGATACATATTATTGTAAAACATATATTATTCACATGTCATGAAATATGTATGTAGTATGTATATACTCGTACATACTTATATGAGTACCAGCCAAACCTATTGTGTTCTAAATTTTTATAGGTCATATCGAAACCGACTGTGGTCGCACTCATTACCCTATGGGGTTAAAGGGAGGTTGAGGGGGTGAGGGCCGCGACTTCGTGGCGACAGGCGGGGGGGACGGGAATGTAATATCAGTAGAGTAGTGATATTGCGGTTTCCAACTCGAATGATCGTCTGCAGTTAGTATACAAGATACATCGAGATAATTGTGTGAGACAACGAAGACTTATTTTTATTGTTACTAAGCAGTCACTTTACGTTAAATAAAGCGTCGGAGTTTCAAGTTATCGGTTTATAAGTATTCATTTAACTGTATTAACTTCACTGTAACTGCTACAAAAACACGATAAGAAATAAAACTAACTATTCAAAATGTTTTCATATTTGTACAGTAAAAGTGTATAAAATTATGACGAAAATTTACTTTCCGTACTGTACAACAAAGATAGACAACAGCAGATGCAAAATACTGCGAGAGGAACACGCGGCACTTTAATTGCAATGTGCTCGTTAGCACTGATCCGATTTCCCGTCCCGTTGTGTTTTTATCCCGATATTCCGTTGAGTGACGCTTCCGATTTTGTCGGCGATCGGTCGACAATTGGCCATCTCTTATATTGGGCGATACAGACAAATGCGAAAATTTTATCTCAAAAATTTAAGAACTACTATACTTATAATTACAATTAGTAGACAAGTGCCGAAATGTGGACAACATATTGGGTGACTGTGTTTGTTAAAATCATATTTTTAGTTTTAAAATGATTTATTTTATATACAGCTACGTAATTGAACTCGTTCCTTTCTTTTTAATATTAATAAGTCACAAAATTATAATATTTATGATTCAGTTTCCTTGACGTTGTTAAAGATAAAACTCGATTTGATTTTTTATCAATCGAAAATGAAATTGTATTTAAGTGTGTGTATTGTATAATTTTATTTTTTCCCGATTAGTGACATTGCTATACCTTAAGTAGGTTGTTTAACCATAAGTGTTGAATTACATTGTACATTTTCTATATTGTATAATCTCAACCACGTTTTGTGTTAATACGATATAACCTTCTCTATTTTCGTCAGCGCTTTTATAAGTTGTATAACTATCTAGTGCGGAGAAATCATAGACACGCAGTTTGATACAGGGAACAATAATTCAGCCAACGTACCTAATCAGCAAGTAACATACCTGACATCACATAAGCCAGAGACTGCATTCATTAGGTATTCACAAACGTCATATACAGAAAAAACCGGCCAAGTGCGAGTCGGACTTGCGTACGAAGGGTTCCGTACCATTACGCAAAAAACGACAAAAAAAACACGTAATTTGTATGGGAGCCCCACTTAAATATATATAGGTAATATTCTGTTTTTAGTATTTGTTGTTATATGTCCCGTTTTTACCCTTTGGGTACGGAACCCTAAAAAGAGTGGACCATTTTCCGTAGTAGTGATTAAGCGTTGTCTAGTATTGCTTTGACGGTGTTCTCTGTTATACGAAATGTTATTATTTTGAAGTATTTTAATTAAGTTGTTTTGTGGAGGGAGATTAGGAGAAGTCGCTGACTTTGACAAGAGGAAATTTCACTGAATTTGTTTTGTCAATGTGCAGGGCGGAAACGATTGAAGAGACAATGTTATTAAACACTTTTCAATTGTAAGCTGTTAAGTCGCTGCAAGTAATAGGTAATTAGGATTTTTTAACGAAGCATATTGTTCACTGACTACACTGCACTGTACTTCCTACCTATATACGGGGCTGTGGAAAAATCTTAACAGCGCGGAGTAGCCGATAGAACAGCGACATCAATTGTGGAATTGAGCAACTATAAAAACTATACATTACTACATTCAACACATATAAAATTAACAATAAGTTGGAGAATGAGAAATATGTTATTTATTGCAGCACCTTGTCATTGTTGTTGTACTGATGTTGTACCTAAGTCAGAAAGTCTTATTTGGCGGGGAAACCACGATTAACGTAAATTACCGACTAAGATGCAGATGGTTACAATTTTTTATTATCACACTTGTTCACAAAGCATGGTGTTTCACGTAGGTTGTGTAGCTAGTGTTAGGTGTATCTAAGTCATACAAACCATCAAGAAAGAAGGTTATAAGTTATAAGTAATATTAACTTAAAATAAAGCTATAAACGAGTTTTACTTTAAATACACTGATAATTATTATTTCATTTGTAATATGATTTACACGATTTTCCTTTCATGACTGTACTGTGTGTTCTTCCCTTCTATTGACTCTCTCTGTACTATCTTTTTCATTTAGTTTGGTTTTTGATAATCGTATTGATAGTAAAGAAAAATAGTAATCAAATATTACTTGTAAGTAAATTAAGTTTAGTGAGATAAGTTGTAGCTAGAATTGAGATAGGTAGTGTCAAATGCGTGTAAGCGAGTGCAATAACAAGAAAGTGTAAGTAGTGTGACAGGCAAGGCCGCCCCGCCCGCTGCGGTGACTCGTTTCGCAGGATCATTGTTATTTATCTCGGTGCCTCCCTGCCTTTATTCGTCCGTGTCCGCCTCGCTTTATTTGTCTTCAGGTTCTGAGGGTACATTAACGTATTTTTCTTCTCTATTAGGGAGACGGTCGTCGGCTCACCTTCAAACTTTCTGGAATCCGCGGAACCCAGCCGTTGTTTTGTTTGGTTTTTATTTCAAAGATAAGTCAAATAAAAGTTGACGATTGATTGTATTGCTGAAGTCGTAATCACATGGAATGGGGAGAATTTGTGGTGCGTTAAAATCAGAGTCGCCGTTTACGATCGAATCGTGAAATTTCCGCTGTTCTTTTTTATGGATTAGCTATTCATAAGTTTATGTGATCGTGATATTCTATGGAATCTTTATAGTCTGCATAGCGATCTGTCTGTTCTAATAAAGTTCTGCTATATAATTTTTATTAGAGATCATTCAATAGATTTTATTCTTCTATGTTTTATTTTTAAATTATATGTACATAGTTACCAGTTTCGGGCATTACAAAACTTTTTTTGAGCAATAAACGTTAGAAAAAGTTATTTATAAAAGTGGGTGAGTAAATATTTTCTGCTTCTTGGTATAATGTTATCTATTCTCATTTCCCATTCCAACTATCGCAATTAATCAAGAAAATGAACGCTCCAAGAATATTTGTACGTGATATGTGTATGGTTCTATGTTGTAATGTTAAATGACAAACATCTGTACAAGTAAACGCACGGTGATTCATGCAGCAATAAATATGTGAGCACTATTTCAGGACGTCCTTCGCCGGTCGCCCGTTTAACACGGCTGGAAATTGCCCGTGATGATATTAACCTGAATAACCTGGATCAACATAATTTACATAATATCGCCGGACCGGCTACAGCTAGACGAAAACGTAGTGATATAGACGATTTAGACTTCAAACACATGATTATTTATAAATCTAGTGGATTTCTGCCAAAAAAATAATTTGTATGTAAATAATTGTAGTGGCTGTAATAAAATTATATTAAAATCATATTTATTACGTTTTTGCATTGAAAATTCAACGGAGATTATCAAACTACACAACGGGACTTAATCGCGTATTTAAGTTTTAAGATTTACCTCCGACGTTTCGAGGACGGCGTTGTCCCCGTGGTCTCGGAGAATACTGGCTCAAGTTGACATCAACATCTTCTAGCCGCGCGAGTTTTTCGAACTACCCGCACTTGGTCTTGTTTATCAGTTTGAACGTTTTGCGCACTAGGGATGTTACTCTGTCGACACACAACACTAACGATATTCGATTTATCGACTGTCAATACTCGTTTCCGCTTACATTTGCTAATGACTGGATTCTATGTGGATGAGATCTTAAAACCCTTGTTGTGTAGTTTGATAATGTTTAATAATTGTGAAAGTTTAAATCAGTGTAATTCAACGGAGTGTAGAAAGATCACCAAAATAAAGTAAATTAATATTAATATTAGGTCATTACCTCCCAACTAGCAAATCTATGTGCTATAAAAGTTGAGAGCACGTTTTTATTTTCGCTTTTTGGTGCTATAAAAGGTGTAAAAACAGTCGAATAAAAGTCCTGTAAGCGTTTACTCAACGCGAAAAGGCGCACTTATACAGACTAAAAGTGTTATAAAAATCGAGTAAGCGCTGTATAAGAAGCAAATCGATGCTGCAAAAGTTGAGTAAAAGTGGATAAAAGCGCTTCTAGTGTTTTAATAGCAACGATAGTGCTTTTATTCGACTATTTGTTCTATAAACATTAGCAATTTACTATTACTCAGTGAAAGTGTTCTATAAAAGCAGCCGCACTGCTTTTTCTAAGCAAAAATGTTTCGTAAAAGTAGCCGAATTGCTTTTACTCGGCATTTTAAATGTGTAAGAGTGCAGTAAATGCTTTTATTCAACTAATATGTGCTAAAAACGATCTCAGGTAAGCGATTATATTACAATTATTTTATTATGTTTGAGGCCTAATCGTCTTCACGTGTCTAATAAAACAAAAAGGTACTTAAGTATTTTTTTACTGCTGTCATCCATGACATTTATTTTTACCGTGATTGTGTACATAAGTTTTTACTGTCTGTAAGTACACGTAATAAAGTAAAACCTAGCGCGAAAAATACTTTATCGATAAAACCAAAGGCACTGGTTCATATATATTCATGGGCCGTCTATTTTCTTAAATTTCAATAAAAAAATATTAATTAAAATAAGTAAAAATTTGCTTACACGATCTAGTTTCTCTTATATCTCATTAATTCGACTATAAGTCGAGTAACTGCGTTTACTGCTACACTTATAGCACATGATGTCGCCATGTTTATGGATTTATAGTCCGGTGGCCGACTGCATGAAACCCTACCTGATAAAAAAATAGAAAAATCCTACTCTGTAGGGGTAGCTGACTTTTAGCAGCTTCAACTGCTCTTGGACGGCCGTGGCTTAACTTGGCAAATTTTGCGCAAGTGGCAAAAAAGTGGTACAAATATTCATCAAAAAACAAAAGTGGTCAGCTACATCCTGTGTTGGCTGGTTCCTGTGTCCGACCGAATTTGTGGTACCAAGTGAGCTACAATTTACCTCATCGAAAAATAGAATGTCACTTGTATGGTAGGATAGCTGCCATTGACATTTTTTTTAATGCGGACGGACTGCAAAAGCTGCCAGGCTAAGGTGAGACCGACCAAGACATACGTCAACAAATTTAATGTAGGTATTACAATCAGTTTTTTTCATTCTATTTTTCGATGAGGTAAATTGTAGCTGTCACGTTGTACCACAAATTCGGTAGGACACAGGAACCTGCCAACACAGGATGTAGCTGACCACTTTTGTTTTGCTGTCCTCAATTCTATTATACGATGGGGTTTTTTTTGATGAATTTTTGTGCCACTATTTTGCCATTTGCGCAAAATTTGCCAAATTAAGCCGCGGCCGACCAAGAGCAGTTGATGCTACTAAAAGTCAGCTACCCCTACAGAGTAGGATTTTTCTATTTTTTTATCAGGTAGGGTTTCATGCAGTTGGCCACCGGACTATATTGAAACGACAACATGGCTGACTTGTGCTGTTAATGTAGTTCAAAACTCTTTAAAAGTACTCTAAGCTGAATATATTTTGAATAAAACCTGTAAATACACTTCAGCTCCTATAACAGCGGTTTGAACCCCATTACCCGAATTATGATATAAGCGCGCTGTTACAGCAGCATTGTTGCCAAATGGTTATTGGATTGCTTTTAATAAGCTTTTATAGCAACAGAGAAGAGAATTGAGTAACAGTTGTATTAAAGCGCCTTATTCAGACAATTAGCTATTCTATAGCTGTTATATGATTTTAATAGAACAATTATGCTGAATAAAAGTGATTTAGTAGCGCTAACTCAGCATTTATTAAAAGGTGGAATAAAAGTGCTAAAAGATAGTGCTATAAACGTTTATACGACATGATTATAGCACTAATTAGCGAAAATTGCTAAATAGTCGAGTTAACCGCTATTATACGATATATTGGTGTTTCAACAACCGTAACTCGGCTGTTATACGATTACAGGCTGAGTAAATCAATTCTTATACGACTATTTTGCTAGTTGGGCTATGAAATTGGCGTTTTGTTCGGAGAATTTCAACGAAACACGAATTTCCATACAATTAATTTTGCGGATATTTTTTTGATGGCTAATTCAAACCAAACAAAATTTTTCCAGTAATTTTTGACACCTTTAAGGTATGTTTTCAATATCTCCATTTCTTGAAAATTGGTACCATTAGAAAAATATAAGTAATTTTAATACTCGAACCGACAGCACATGAAAAGACCTATTTTCAAGGCTTAATTCTGAACACTTAACAATAAAAAATAACAATTAATTGTATGTAAAATCGTTGTTTATTGAGTGCACTGTAGTTTTATTCTAATTGTGTATGTACTTTTGTAAAAAAAAAAAAAACTAGGATCAGACTTATATCTATGAACAAAAACGCCAATTTCATAGGTAAGGACCTAATATCTAGTATTTCTCTCAAATTATGTAGTTGAAAATCATTTGGGTTGAGCCAGGGTAACTGAACTTCTCACAAACGCGACAAAAACACTGCTTAGGGACCAAGATACAGTCAAATTAGTCACAAAAGCTCCATTAACGTTGAGGCAATCTCAAAATTAAATTATCTCCTACAATAGCACAGTGGGGTATTACGAGCAAATTGCCAGAAAGAATCCATTCTCGTGGATCGGTTGCATGAAAATTGCAACAGCCGGCCAAAGCGGCAGCGAAGCGCACAATTATAACGAGTACGAATAAATCAGAATGAGTTGTGGCATGTTATTAGGGCTATTCCAGCACAAAATAGGAAGACGACGGGCAGCTCGATGGGAAGCGAAAATGCCTTAATGGCATGATCTTCGTATTTGATGACTACTGACATTTTGACTAGACAGACTAGATTCTTTCAAGATTTATCTAACCGATTATAGTGGCAGTACCTAGGCGTTGGTGGTTTTCCTTTATTGGTATTAAAACTAGTAGTTCGCCCCGAACTGAGAACTCGCAGTTAACCAAAAATTATTATAGAGCGATTGACTTTGTTGCACCTACTTAGGTATCGTATAGTGCGACATAAAATAGTAGAAAATAAATGAGAGCACCACTTTCTAAGTAACTGTCACATTTTTGACGTAAAATGCTTACACATGGCAACAATTTAGTATGGACATTTTGAGTTCCATTTTATTCAATTTCTACTATTTCATGTCGCACTATAGGCGGCAATAAGGCGGCAATGGATCAAAAATCGCCTGGATTTATTGCAAGGTCTGTGGAGCCCTTGACTGATAGATTTAAGCAAAGAGTAGTATGTATAATGTATAGGACAAAGAGAGCCCTCTCGTGGAACTTTTTTGCATCCATTTTGAAGTGCCATCTGTAATTCTTAACCAGACATATCAACGTCAATATCAGGGGGGGGGGGGGGGGGGGAGAGGCATAAATAGCGTCTAAGTATGTTGCGAACGTAAAAAACTTTAAAGAAAGGCTTCAGGATATTTATTAATACACGGAAACAGATTAGATACTTTTAAATTGACTGTTGATGTAAATAAATTACCTATCATACACGGCTGGAATAACACACAATTGACCACGAAACACAATTACACGCAGCAGGTTGTGAATCTACCCGCCATAATATTTCTAATTTTTTGGTAATAAAGTTCTCAGCAACTGTGATGGCGTATGAAAACTTTGTTTCTTTTAACATTGTAAAACTGAAAGTATTTTTATTTATCTGAATTATGTCGCAATAGGTACAGACAATAAATGGAGTGCTATAATATTTTGAGTTTTATTTGACAAAGTTGTTTTTTTGTGACAACGACGATGGCCATAAATAAACTGTTCTAACAGATGTTTTTTTGTTTGATCCATACCTTAGATACAAGACTTTTAAGACGTTCTGACGAAATAAAGTGAAGCCATATTTAAAAAAAAAAGTTTAGCGTTAAGTAATATAGATGTCGCTATTTTTTCGAATAAAGTGCTTTATGTTTATATACGACTGTCCCTCTCCTAGATTTAAGTCATCATAGAAATCATAGAGATTAAAATAAAATGTATCTGTTCTAAGCAATGACCTTTTATTTATGTAGACGTGTGACGTTCATAGTTGACAAAATTAAAATTTGATCCAACGATTTTGACAACTTGACAGGTTCGCGTCACCCAATTAACCCATACGACTAACTAAATATAGGTTCCGGAACCTATATTTAATGGCTCACGATCGTGCGCCTGGTACCATATCTACCTCATTTTACTTACATCTATGGTTCTAAGCCGAAATATTTCCTGTCAAATGTCAAATACCTATATTATGTTTATATTATTTTATTTTTATCTTGTTAATTATTTCAAAAAGGTAAATTTAAAAACGATATTATAAAAGTGCAAACCGAGCACTTTCATTTGATACTAAATTCGACCATGTTTTTTGCAAATAAAATGACCAGAATAGGCCCCTCACAAACAGCTTTTTGGCCTTCTAAGCTCTTCTACCTCAATAATCCCTTAATCGAGCCTGCTCATAATTTAATGACTAAAATATAATGCCCTCAACTACACGTTTACCCAATTTCATTTAAATTAGAACAAATTTACTTAAGTTCTTGAACTATCTTCTGACAGTTCAGCTTAAAAACATCGAAATGCCGGGACGTGCCGCTAGCCAGCCACGTGATCCAAGTCGAATGTAAGAACTTCGCTTCGCTTCGCTCGCTCGTTCGATAATTGGTGAGTAGGTAAATTGGTAAATACGTATTTAAATTCGTTTAAAAGTTTTTAACTGAATACCACTAAAATATGAGATAACTAACCTCAACATAACTAAGTATTTGTTCCCATTTTAATGCCGATGAGTTCACAAACAAACAAAATAAGCGGCCATGTTTATCCACACAGTTAAACGATAGATACCTACATTCTACAAAGTAAACAGCAAATTCATCTGACAACTAGTTTTCTTATAGCGTTATCGATACTATTCGTATATCTAGAAAACACGATTTTAAGTACCAATGAAATTACCCGAGATCCTCTCAGGAGATCTCATGCCCGTGAATACAAATAGATGCTTAAGGGACGTACCTTTTCGCAAATTATCTCCTGGCTACAGCACGGCAACGTAACCTGAAACGAGGATTATGTAGGTAAGTCGTTATCCTAAAACAACGTTACTTATTATTATGTGCTTATTTTAGATGGAGAAATGCACATGAAAATGTATGTCTGAAAACATGTCAAGCATTTTGTACCTACTCGTACTGTTTATTATTTTATACATAATATTTTAAATAAAATATTTAATGAAATCATTTGTATTAAATTATCAATATGATATTTCGCATATTCACGACCAAACATCTGACCAAAATGTATAGAAGTTTTAAGAGACGCAGATCTCTCAGAAAATAGGGATACTTACAAGTTGCAAGACGATAACGTCAAAAATTACAAAAATACTAAATTAAGGATTCTATGATGTATTCATCATACACATGTTACTAATTTGCAATACTTTTTTCAAATTGTCCAATTTATTGAAAACAATTTTCTAAACGAAGTACCTAATTATAACAACTAATTGATCTGCTAACAAATGAATCACTTTTACTGTGAAGCTGACGACTATGTAATGTAGTCGTAATTATTGCAAGTTCCTAACTTTTTTCACTAATTAGAATAAAGGTGACGTACGAATTGCGACTGTGGCAGCATTACTGTTACCGCTCTGACGCGGGTTGCATCACTGTCAATCGCCTGGATAAAATAAATGACGTAGGTATTTAACTTTCTAATCACAACAGCAAAGCCACCACGATTTTTTTTTATTAGCCTACTTTGGTGTCCCGCTGCTGGGCATCATTGGGGCACCATTTGGGGTAGAATGCGTCCAAGTCGTCCCGCGATCTCCTTTTCGGTCTGCCTGAACCCCGGCCTGCACCGTCTATTGTGTTCCGAGGGTCCCACTCAGTAACCATTTTGGCTCACCTTTCTGGGTGCAAGCTTAAGTGGGACTGGGCTGGACATGTCTGCCGCATCGCATGCCACCACGATATTAATGAAAAATATTTAGAACTTACGATAAATTAATTAAGTAGGTATGTTACGTTGTAGAAACACGTCAGTGATAATGCCGCTGCCTCCTGCGACACGTAGCTTAAATTACCACGAAATACTGACAGATTAATTTCAATGGATATAAATCAATTTAACAATTTGCATTGAGTAACAAAATCCATTACGTTAATTCAGCTTCGTATAGGAATGCAGTAACAAGGGCGGCGGCATGACAACTAGCTAATGGACGAATAACAGTTCATTTTAAAATAGGTACTCGTATCCTATCTATTCGTCGCGTTGTTTTTACTTACTAAGCAACGGTGAAAGGCTGTGTCTGTGTTTCTGAATAAATAATTGATCCCATTTTTCTACAAAACGGATTAACCGATATACGGCGAGATTCGGGAAATGAATTAGAGATTCACTAGATACATATATGAAATAGTAAAGATATGTGACGTCGCATAGCGCCGCAATAATATTATTGCAGAATGCAGCGCCATAAGGTACCTTTTGCCGTAGAACGTCACATATATTTACTATTTCATATCTAGTGAATCTGAATTAGAGATTTTCCCGAATCGCGCCGTTAGTTGCGGTTTTCCGTAAAGCATTTGTGTGAGCAGTGGAATTCAACATTTTATATAGGTAACACAGTTATAGGTACGTAACACTCACAATCATAATTTTTTAAACAGCAAAGTTTGTTATCAATAAAACGCATGATAAAGGAAATTAATGGTTCCTGGCTTACATGGATTATGCATATTTTTTTTACTAATAGTTTTAACTAACAAAAGAGTAATTCATATACATAAGTCCTTTCTTCATGATATCAAACATAATTGAGGGCATTATAAATGTGTAATTACAAAAATCGGGAATTTTATTAAAATTAATAAAACTTCTCTTTAGCCTTAGGTCCAGAAGCTTAAGGTTTGTTTTTGAATTTGGAATCTTGTCTTATTTAATAAAAGTTAATAAGTATTAAAATTTGGAATAAAGCCTTTATAAGGGCCTCTGTGACTCAGGAGGCTATAGGAGTATAGACTTAATATTTGAAGATACACACCAGGTATGTGGACAAACATTGTGCATATTGAATCTGCAAGTATATAACGAAGTAAATTTATCTATATCTGCAAGTTATTTCATAGTAATAATAAATTATGATAATCATCAGACTACGTGATCCAGACAAAATCCTTTTTATTTGTATTTACGAGCGGGTAGGGCCTTGACCCCGCTCCAATCGAAACGAGGCCTGGTGACGTCATCTGAGAAAAATAACTTCCCTCGAGTAAATAGGGCACTACTATCGTGATTTACCAACGGGGATAGATAGTCTAGAGCAAACAGGGGCGGTTTCATTACTCCTAATTTGTTTGGTGTGTTACACGATAGTCTCTTAAGTCTTATTTAATCTCGTAGACCTGAATCTTCAGGCGTTATTCCCGGAGAAATTTATTGTTGCTAAAACCATGCATATACATGAACACTATATTATAAACACTAAAAGTTGCTAATGTGATTTAAAAACTAAAACATACGCACATTTTATTCGTTCAAAACCTTATTCTATATGTTTAGAAAGACTGTATTTTTCGTAAAGGTATATAAAAAAGTCTATTTTCCGTGATACGATGGTTTGATTGATGTGTTTCATAGGGATAAAAGATTAAATGGGGAAAGAAGATTAATCTCGATAAAAAATCTTAATGAAGCAGAAATAATGTTACAAGGAAGTTTATCGAGACAATTAATTATAATTCGGCAGACTAAGAGGGGGAGTAGAAACTTTCCTTGTCATATTTAGTATGAGGTACGGAAAAACTTGTAAATCCTGTGAAAAACCCTACAGTATAAAGTGGAATATTTTAGTTTTAATGTGTTCTATATAATAAATAACTATTTTATTTAATGTACTTACTTGGAATTTTAACCGGAAAGCGTACTTTATTTAATAAAAGCATTAAGTGAATGTGGCTGAGTATTGGTTGGATTGGATTGCGATGCGGACGTAGTGCCGGTCGCCGGCCGGTCGCCGCGCGGTACGGTGCCGGTAAACAACGCTCGTTCGGGCGGCAGCTGCGCGCCTGCATCCGACGCGCAATATCCCTCTTACAAAATAAAGGAATTCCCCGCGACGACAATTGTTCGCTTTCCTTACCCCTACCCGAGAAATACAAACGCACGCCTCCGAATGACTTTACAAAAATTTGCATGGCACCACTTTTTTCTCTATATTTTCACGTTCAGAAAAGCAATTTTTGTACGTCGCTCGCGATACGGAACGCGGGAAATTGCACTCGTTCCTCGGTGAACGGAGAAAACAGTGCGAATGGAGTGGCGCATTGTGACGCTTCGAGGCGGCTCATTGCTTTTCGGTGACTCCATTGCCTCTGTTGTGTTTAAGACAGTTCAATAATGGTAAACGATTGAACTACTTTACAGTGCATAGCATAGATACTTATATGTGTGGGTGCAAATAAATTATAGTTCTGAAAATTTGGCGAGAAGTATACCGAAGTGGGTGAACACATCTGGAATGTTCAATCAAAGAACTTGAAATCTTTAATGGTCTAACTGACTTTCTGTTTTAATCTAACTTTCATTTTTTTATATACAAACCTCTGACAATAAGTATCAGCCAACTAGGCAAAGTATACAGTGCCATTAAGTTGATTTACAAAAAAAGTTGCGCTGCAAGCGGAGTTATTCACCAATGTTGGATTGAATTAGTGCGAGCGCAGCCGCCCGCCGCCGCCCGCGCGGCAAATTATCTTCGTTACCGGGGACAACACGGTAATTGTTAATTACTTTAAGATACAAACTCTCCTCTTTTCCCTGCAATCTGATACTTGTTACAATAGGGACGCTACTTTAATCATTACCTACTTCACAGACTGGACCAATGATCGCTTCACGAGGCATGCTTATGAGCTGTTTTACAACGACGACAAGTGTATTAAAATTATTTTATAACAGCTTTCAGAAATAAATTAAACACTTTTAGCGCGTTTGACTATAAATGACTAAATATAATCGTCCTACGGAGATATTTCGTAACACACAGATATTTACTTGCTACGGGCTTCCGAATGCTACGCCGCGCCGTAGCGTCGTACAAGGGCGTGACCTACCTATTTATTTTTAGGGCTTCACAATTCAAAACATTGAAAGAGTTTTTTTTGTAATTTGATCCTATATAATGTTTCACGTAAATATTATGAGAAATGCTGTATTATTTTCTATTATTATCTGCGTTGTGTAGGTATTGGCTGTGAGAAACAACACGTTTGTCTAATTCTGTCCTCCTACGCATAGATTCTGATTTAGCCATTAAAAGTAAAAAAAAAAAATATAAAACCGGGCAAGTGCGAGTCGGACTCGCGCACGAAGGGTTCCGTACCATAATGCAAAAAAAAAAAACAAAAAAAAGCAAAAAAAAAACGGTCACCCATCCAAATACTGACCACTCCCGACGTTGCTTAACTTTGGTCAAAAATCACGTTTGTTGTATGGGAGCCCCATTTAAATCTTTATTTTATTCTGTTTTAGTATTTGTTGTTATAGCGGCAACAGAAATACATCATCTGTGAAAATTTCAACTGTCTAGCTATCACGGTTCGTGAGATACAGCCTGGTGACAGATGGACGGACGGACGGACGGACGGACGGACGGACAGCGAAGTCTTAGTAATAGGGTCCCGTTTTACCCTTTGGGTACGGAACCCTAAAAACATCCGTTCTGCAGCTCGAACGTGGGTGCTTTGATGCTTAAAAACAGTAAAATTTGATTATGCTCACTGAGTAAGACAAAGCATTTCAAAGTGCGGAATATATGGGTGAATATGTTTGGGTTGGCTGAATGGGTGTTTGAATATATGGGTAAATTGGTGTTTGGGTCAGTGCCGTCAGTGGGTATTTGGGTGAATGTGTGTTCGGGTGAATGGGCGTTTGGTGAACGGGTGTATGGGTGAATGGGTGTATATTTTCCTTACCTATATTATGCTCTTACTCGTATTGCTGAGGTAAAAAAATTACTTATGTAAGTACCAAAGCTTTTTTGTACTTAGTGCCTTAGAGCCCTTCGCTACGCTCAAGATTCTACATTAAAATCCTCGGGACTCAACATTACCACTTTGCACAAATAACATTTAAGTAAAAATAAAAACTTTAAAGTTTCTAAAAATAATTTTACTAAGTTAAGTCCAAGAAAATAGTTTCGAACATATTCGGTAGTTCTTCTTTTTTTTTTTAATTACGAATGTGTCACGAAGGTACGCCCTTTTCGACAATCACTCACGTCACTCTGATTTGTGCACGCTAAATGTTCTGGGGAGTAGTGTCATTAGGTATTTTGCAAGCATTTAACGGTGCACGTGAGATGCACTGCGAGTCGTATCAGTATTTGAGTCGCATAACTCATGTATATTGTATATAGGCTAGATTTTCCATCATTCCGATGCGCAATGAAATTATAATTTAGGTACGAGGAAACTTGGCCGCCACACTTCGTGTCCCACGAACTTCACTGACAAACAACGATCGTAAAATATTTTATTGATTTTTGCACTAATTATAGATTTATTTTATTGTAGCTTTACAATCAAACATTTATGACTCTTAAAATGGTTATGACAACGTTTTCAGCAATCCGCCGTAATTAATTTAATAGCTGGACACGCAATGCCGTCAAATTGTGTGTCGATTAATTTTGCATGCAAAAGTGAACAATTTACGCTTATTATCGGACAGATAAATAGTCTTGTGTTTTTCATACGTTCACTTTAAAACGAGATTCAATAATGCAGTAATGCATATTTCATGATAAACCAATCCTGGTCCCGCGTGCCCAATTACAATAATTAATATACAGGGTGACCTTAGCCATTGGCCAAACCCTGAAATCCCACGTAGGGTTACTTCTCAGAAATGCTCTAATGATAATATTTTTTTTATAAGAACAAAAGATAAAAAAATAAATTTTCAAACAAAAGTTATTTCCAATAATCGACAACAAAAAGAAACATACTGTATTAATCATTGGCAGTGCTAATTTGACAATTTGTTTGAAAATGTGCGGCAATGATGACATTTGTCAAAAGTCAGAATCTTATTAATGATATAAATAAAAAAAATAATCAAAACGGTCGAAGAAGGTTTCATACTATTTATTACCTCAGGAGCTACTTACACATACAGGTTGCTCCAAAGTAAAAAAATCGTAATTTGTTAATTTCTTCGTAACCGCTACACCGATTGTTATGATACTTTGTATACTGGTTCTAAATACCCTAATGCATATGTACATTTCGGCTTTGTCCAATGGCTAGGGACATCCTGTATATCCTGAAACTTAGCATGTCGTGTTTGTCCCTTATAATGATTCGCGTCAGTCAATTTGACCGCCATTATATTTAAAAACATGCTGTTAGGTTAAACGTACGTTAACGTTAAAAAGAATATTTAAACTAACTTTTATTTGCAATGTGATGGCCCAACTCACTACTGTAAATTTCACCGGCTCTCAAATATTTATTAGCAGGTAGTACTTGAACATACAATTATTGTTTACAAAATCAATGTTCGGTGTAATTAAATAACAAGCCACGATAACCTTCCATATCGATACAAAGTCTGTTAAAATTTTAAACTGATTAAATAGTTTAAATACTTACATTTATACCTATACCTACTATGTTACATTATTTGCTGAAAGACGAAGTGTTCACAAGCCCGTTGAAACCAATTTACTACTCTTGTTAACGCAACATGTGAGCCGAAGTAGTTAATTGGAATCGGTGTTTGCAGAAGGAAAATCAAACCTGAATTAAACAGCTATCACACAAATTATTCAACAGTCAAATCGCGGCTGTAGTATCTCCAATTCCGTTTTACAAATATTTTAAATGGTGAAGATTGATCCTTTACACCAGGTGTAAGTTACTAATAAACGATTTCTTCATAACAATCTGGATTTAGATTGCTCGCGATCAGAGATGAGCGGAGCTCGGCGAGTGGCCAGTTAGGCGACCTAATTTCTACACGTTTACCATTAGCCGTGTAACCGTGGAGTACCTGTGTCAATTGCCTACACGTTTAACTGAGAGGCTCGTGCCAAAATTGGGAAAAAACACGTGACCATGAGCCAAATAATACAAAACTGAAAGTAGGCTACCGTTTTAATAGCAAATGAAAACGTATCAAAATCACAAATCAGTTATCTATTTCTGCTGGGATGGGCTCGCTTTCGGCTGGGGTTTTATAAAAATTGTGACTGGTATTTAGTTTAGTTTTATATGAGTATTCATGTGACCAGCTTTAAACGTCGTTGAAAATTACTTTTTTTCTCTTGTGGCATAGGTACGTAAGGTAAGTACCCCTATTAACGACCCCATTAAAATTGGCATTCATTACCGCGGTATGTATAAAATAGCGTTTAATAAAAAAGCTTATTAACTTTCTTTGAATCTAAGAATACAGAAATAAAGCTTTATCTTTTGACTGTCGAATAAGTATAACACTAGTACGAAAACATCACGCAAAAAAGTCGAAAATCGTAAACTAGCGCATCAGGAGCGCAAGATTTGGTTGCTCCATACTAACACGCAACACCTCAAGTAAGCAAACGCGTATTATATTTAGTGATTAGCGTAATAATGGTAAATATTCTGAAAAGACTAAGACTTGAGATTGATTCTTAGTTATTATCTTTATGATTCCCAAATACTTTATTTGCGATATTTGCTCGCCAATAGGAAAAAAATAGGAAATTAAAAACATCGGTGTTAGGTTCCATTTTCTTTGTGTGACACCTAATTTCGAGGTATACCTCGGTAATAACGGAAACGGTATTTTAGATTCGAGCGATGTTATATTTATATATAAATGCACATTTCCTTGACTTTAAATGTTATTGAAATATTTAGCCACCTATAAAGCTAAAGAGCTATTAACGAGGTATGAAATCTATGCAAGAACTCTTAATATTTATTACAATTTTAGACACCTTCTCAGACGTTTTCTTAGAAACCCTTATATGAGAAACTTGTTTAAGTATTGATATATAAACAAAAGTATGGTTATTAAAAGGAGTTTGTGTTGACTAGAATAACCCCTTTGTTTTTTAACATTTGGGTTTCTTGCGCGTTCCAGGGTTAGCCAACTAACTCGGAGTTAACCGTGTATACAGGCCTAAACTCTACTGTATAAACCGAGTCCGAGTTAGTTGGCTAACCCTGGAACATGCAAGTGGGCCTTTTTGTATTATGTCCACGACTATATGACGCGCATATGCGTCATCTCTGCTAAATTGGAAAATACACACACATACCGGGGCTGTTTCATAATAAGAAAGATGATGAATAAAGAGAAAATAATAAACTTCAATCGTGAAAAGATTTTGTATTAAGAAAATGCTTTCCTTTATTTTTTCTTGTATATTTACATCACTAGCTGTAGTAATTTAGAATCATTCTCTAACGACATTGCTAAATGGTTCGCTATAATTTATTTACTTTTCCGAGATATTATAATAAATAGGTCGTCGAGCAAATCTTTCAAATGCAGCAGTTCTAAAAGTTACAGCAGGATCATGTCAGTTTTCATTGAAATCTTACTAGAAGTAGATAAAGAATTACGCAAATGGATAACACAGTATTCATTTTTGTTTTTAGTATAGATATGGATATCGACGCTGGAAAGGAGAAATTGGATAAGCGACACGCAGCTAACTTTACGGGGGAGCCAAAAAACCGAAACCCTTTCTAAAAAAAAAAATCATTAAAATTCATTATGATGACGAATTTCTTAAATGAGAAACTTTATATGGTTATAGTGATGTATTCTACATTATCCTATTATTATTTTACCTTCAAATGAGTTATTTTAGAATTTAGTGTCGCTTAAGCAAAATGATCGTATAAATAAATTTTGGTAAAATTATCTTACCAACATGTTTCATAAGAAATTAGTAAGGTAAAAAAGTCCAAGCTTAATTTGTCGTCATAATTGGTCGAGTAAAAACTATCTTATTGCAAAATATGCTTATTTTATAGTCAAGCAAAAAAGTATATACGTAAAATTTGACATGAAACAAATCAAGATAAATTATCTAATCACTTTTTAAGAAGCAATTTCAAACTCGATAAGTTGCTTATGCGACACATTCAACCTATGATACATCTAGATTCTATGAGTTTTATAGTTATCGACCACAAGGAAAGGGTTGTCATACCTACGCATATTAAAAAATATCCTTTAAGGAATTTGTATATATAGCTTTATTTCAAATAAGAAGTTATGTAAAGAGTCTTTTAAGATAACAAGTGTCAACTTTATTACAGTAAGAATGGGAACTTTGTATTTGAAACCAAAATAGGAAAAAAATATTATCTCGTGTATAGCTTAGATTAAAATATGTAATGTTATTTTGTCTTTATTTATTTCCCTAACTTGGCATTTTCTGATAGTATGAAAAATAATAACAAAAAGAAAGTAAGTTAAAAATTTACTAGGTAACTTCCAACAAAATTTAGGTAAAATGGAATAAACGACAAAAGTTTTATATCTGAAATTAGGTAAATGATCATAAACGCCAATAGTTCACATTTGACAGTCAAGTAAATTTATCTATATGACATTAAAACCTATTATTCGGCCAAGTAAAAATAGTTAACCGACAGTGAAAGGTTAGTTGTCATAAGGCAAAATTATCCAAGTTAAGGTTAAGCTGAACTGGCAAATATAAGGTTCATTACATTGAATAACTTTTCATCTAATCTCCACTTTTCAAAAATTTGTTGAAAACAAAGTCGTTTAGTAACTTAAATGTACCAGTGATTCTCCAAATCACCGACGGGATAAGCGACACTAAAGTCGTCAGATGTGTACGAAACCTAGTCCATTAGATGCAGAAAAATCTGGCGATTCCAACGATGTATATAACTCAATATCTCTGAAAATGTCGCTTATCCAATTTCTCCTTTCCAGCGTCGATATATTTATAAATTTTTCATCACACTTGCTCGAAAAAGATCTTATTTCATGCACATGTAGGTACTAAAGGACAAAGGCCTATATTATTCGCGCGGGAGTTATGGTTTGTGAAAAAAAGCTATAACTCACTAGGGAGGAAATAGTAACGGTTTATTAATAAATTCCAAAATAAATAATTTTAACTTATGTCAAGTTTGACACATTGAATTGAAGTAATTTTCAATTAGGTGTTACTGTAAGTAGTTAAACATGGACGAATTTATGTGTTTGTTTCTGATTATTAACACAATAAAATACACAGTTTTTGCTGAAACGGTTTACATGGAATTAAAAAGTGACATAATAGACAGACAGACAAGTTGACAACAATGTGATCCTATAAAGGCGGGCACACCAGTGTGCGGCACAAGCATATTCAATACATATGTATTAAAAGGAACTCAGGTGGGATTCCCTCTATATAGGGGGAAGCCCACCTGAGTTCCTTTTGTCCCTTTTTGAGGACCTTAACCCTAAAATTGATAAGTAATCATTTCAAATGGCATTCACCTGCCATGATGCTGACCTGCTGTGGTTGTGTCACGATGCGAGGGAGGTGACGAGATAGGCCCGAAGTCGCAATTAGTCGCGATTTACGACCGAGTCTCGCGGCTATTGCGCAACTATACTTCTCACATACGATGATTACTATTTGGGATCTGTCATGATTAATATATTGTATGTTTTTAAACTAATATTCCTATTCATATTTACTTGGAAAACTGGCTTGCGACTTTAACTATACCTTCGAATTTTTTTAATAAGTACTATTAGAGTTTTTTTTATGTAGTATTTTTAATATGTACCTACTTGACTGACTAAATTATACCTATGTATACAATTTTGGTATCTGTAAGTTTGTATCTGAAATGAGACAGACGAAATAACCAAATGTACCTATATTTAGTAAAAAAAAACTTAACTTTTAACTAACAATTAAATCTGTTTAAATGCGAATTCATTAATACTTTATTAACCGCTAACGCGGTCTAAAATGCTTCATTCGATTTGTGGTCAGTTACTATTGCTTAATACTTAGTTATCTTTATAAAATATATTAAATGTAGTATTATAAATTTAATTTGTTTTCTTATGAAAACATTTTCAGAAGAACCAATATCTACTAGAGTTTCCTATTTCAACACTAGTATCTAAATATGCAAACTTACTCGTTTATTAACGCAAAAACAAATCAAAACGTTTTCTTTTTTACAACTATTGACATTTTTACAAACAAACAATAATAACCTCAACTAACTGTTGTTGACTTGTTTGCTGGCCTATAATGGCTATAATCCTTTAAGTTCGCGATATCGGCCGTCTGGCGTCAAGCTTCTCCACTATTAATTCTGGCTTGTCTTAATTGGCCCTCATACCTCTAGTTTTCGTGAGCTTTTTCCGATAAACAAAATGATTGTTCTATTCCTCGAGTATGAGGGAGAAGGGTATATAAACCGAGCGTGGATCGCCGGCAATAACTCGGTCCATTGTTTGTTGGCGGCTGACTTAATAAGTTCCCCGAATTTATTATGATTTGTAGGCTCCCTTGTCGTCTTATTACGCGGCGCTTAGCCATACTCCACGGATGGCATTCTCATTGCGAATTATACGGAGCTATTTTTTCATATTTATGACCATACTTCAGCAGGTACCTCACGTACATAATATATAAACTAAAATATATTTAGACCAAAGAGTACAATTTTAAAACAAATAATAAAATAAGATACGTATAATATGAACCTAATGTAAGCGAGTTGTGATGTGTTAATTTATGGAGCGTCATGTGTTATTTGCTTCCTACTGACTGGAGCTCTCTTGCCGACATATTAATAATTATTCATTCCGAGACTGAATCGTTCAGACACCAGTTCAGAACAGCTAGACAAAATAAAGACGACTCCGTGTTACGACATACATATTAGTTGTTAATTAAATTATTATATTGATATGATATTGTTATTTTATGAGAACTCTTTTTTCCACTTTATTTCCATTTTATCAGTATGAGTAATGTTCCTTAAAAAAAGCCTAATGCTACTTATTATTACAAATTGTAAATGAATACTAATAAAAGTATAAAACCAACATATTACACTCTTATAAAATTAATTCAATGTCCCTGTGCCTTATATTCACGTGAGGTCGAGACGTACGCGAGTCGTAATTTATCTGTGTACGAAAAATTTGCGAGGGCGACACATTTCACGGCCCACTACCACGCACATCTCTAATTAATGCCAGCCACACTTGCTACATGAACACTAGTAAATATTTTGTTGCAACAAATACGTTATGCTTTTATTGTACGTTAGTAAAATATGATTCGGACGTACCATTATCCTAAGCGCAAGAAAATCGGTACCAATCTTACGAAATAGCAGCAATTACAATCCGAATTAGACGATATGGGATCTAACGGCCGTCCTTCGATATATAAATAGGAATCTCGGTAACGGCTCGCCGAATAATACTCCAAATATCGTTCAATAATGTTACGAGTCCGGCGGAAAGTGAGGGGCAAACAATAATGGGCAAAGACAGCGGCGGCACGTACAGATCGAGACTTGGAATTAATCAGTTAGTCACACTTGCGTCGAACTATGGAAGAGTCGATTAGGACGGCACCTTGAGGATTATTGAGACATCGGCGAGGATGCCAGCTGCGGCCAGGAACTTGCCGATATTGCCGCCGCGGCCAGGGCTGGCCCGAACTTGTTTACGACTGCCCAAGAATTTCCAGTTTCGACGTGAAACTCCGCCGTTCGATCATCCTTATTGGAAAAAGGGTTCTCGTTTTCTCTGAGTGTTACTCTCCTTGTAAGTGCGAGTATCCAAGTTATTTGAGCAGTTACATTTTGGAATGATGCCATACGTTTCTTTTATTGGACCGAATAATTTATAGCATGGCAAGTCAAACGGATAGGTATTTGTTTAACTTGTATTAACGAACGTTTCTTATCAGCATGATAAGCGAGTCGGGAATACTCGATCTAACATGAATGAATATTACTGGCCCCCAAGTAAAAAGTATTTTTTGTATTTTTGTTATAAAATGTGGTTTTCAATAAAATGATTCATTACATTAATAATAAAAAAAAACAATAATTATATATACCTATGTAATATTTTCAACAAAAACTTTTATTGTCTAGTAGTAACTAGTTATAAAATGTGGTTTTCAATAAAATGATTCATTACATTAATAATAAAAAAAAAACAATAATTATATATACCTATGTAATATTTTCAACAAAAACTTTTATCGTCTAGTAGTAACTAGAAAGTTATACATATTAGAACTATTTCAAAAAATGAAAATAGTCTGGAGATTCGCCTAATGTTTTTGTTCCGAATGTCTGCAATACTTTGAAAGAGCGAAATACACAGTCGGCTCAAACTGGATTCGCTGTGATTGCGATTTTTATTCGATAGCGTCGCAGCTAGCTTGTAAAATAACTCGGATATATTTTAGGGTGATACGTCATAACATCAATCTTGTCAAATAATAACACTGAAAAAATTTCGAGGTTTTGTTTATATTTTACACGAAAACTAAACTATATTTGGTCAGTGTTTCAGTGAAATAAGTTATGATATGGAGTCCATCACTATCACACTCGAACTCCACAAGTCGTTTGATATCTATTTTTAAATGTATCTAATAAATTTATACCCAATATAAATATAATTGAGAAAATAAACTCTACGATTAAACCAGTTAATTTAATTATGTTTCATTTTTCAAAACAAAGGATCTAGCCGTAAGCGATATCTATGTATGCTTGATACATTGTTTAAATTTTATTTGTTTTGGATTTATGTAAGTAAATTTGAATAATGTACCTTTTTAGGTACATAATAAAAAAGTCTGTTAATTCACTAAAATTCCTGACATTTTCGTATTCCGGCCGCATTCATGACAAACAGGCAAAATTCCTGACATCTAGTAACCCCACGCGCGACTAACATTATTAATGTTAATTATGTTCATATCATTTTGGTGTCACAATATAAGTTTGAATTGGCCTCTCTGTATTTAAAACTCTTGCTTCCTCTTCGAAACCTTAGTGCAAAATTTCACACAACAAACTATTGATCGCATGTACAATCAGCATTATATAAATATATATGTATATTAGGTAAGTAGGTACGTACGGTATATAGCCGACCGACCGTACGACCGGTCTGGCCTAGTGGGTAGTGACCCTGCCTGCGAAGCCGATGGTCCTAAGTTAGAATCCCGGTAAGGGCATTTATTTGTGTAATGAACACAAATATTTGTTCCTGAGTCATGGTTGTTTTCTATGTATATAAGTATGTATTTATCTATATAAGTATGTATATCGTCGCCTAGCGCCTAACACACAGGGCTAGGGGGCTGTCCATAAATTACGTCATCTATTTTTGACGATTTTTGACCCCCCCCTTAAATCATCCAAAAATCATGCTTCGAATGACCCCGTTTTCTCCTACGTCATGCCCCCCCCCCGCACTAATTTGAAATGACGTAAGTTATAATAGCCCCTAGGTTGATCTGTGTAAGATGTCCCCCTAATTTTTATTTATTTATTTATAGTACCTGCTGACAACAAAAACACTCCTTTTTAACCGACTTCTATTTCATAGAAGGAGGAGGTTCTGTATTCGGTTGTGGCTATGTTTTTTTTTTTTTATGTATGTTCATCGATTACTCCGAGACCCGTGGGCCGATTTGAGTAATTATTTTTTTATAACACTTTAAACTCTCGCGTTTTGTACACATATTTAATTACACAAACGGGTCTACCGCGATATAATTGACTGATTGACACTTGGGGACCAGTGATTCAAATGTTGAAACCAGCGGATATATCTTCGGACCAGTGTACGGATACTGTGAGTGTTGCGTGTCGTGCCGTGGACAATAAACATTAAACTTTAACGGGTAGCTGCAATTTCTTTGTCTACCCCGAACATTTTTATAAACTAATTTCGGGTAGTTTAGTGGTGTTTTATTAATATCTCCGTTGACATTTGTTGGGACGTCAGTCTTTCCGTGACCACAGCTGGTGCAACTCAGCTGAAACGTCGGAATTAAAGGTAAAAACAATGAAATTATATCGCGGTAGACCCGTTTGTGTAATTAATTATTTTTTTGTTCGAAAGGAGGTACTTCCAAGGTGGTCCCACATTAATCTGGTGCTATTCTGATGATGGGATCCATGAGGAATTGAGGGAACTCCTTAATTTTTAAATGCACATGTAGGGTGATTTGGGTGTTTTCTTAAGCAACTCGAGCATTTTCTCTCGAAAACCACCAATTTGATGAAGTGGACCTGATGACGATGATAATCATGACGATTTCTTAAAATGTACGACGTTCAGCGCTTATTCCGAGACCCGTAGTCCGATTTGAGCAATTCTTTTTTTGTTTGAAGGGAACTGCCTTCAAGAGCGTCCCACATTAATCTGGTGCTGTTCTGATGATGCGATCCGTGAAGAATTGAGGGAACTCCTCAATTTTTAAAGGCACATGTATAGTGATTTGGGTATTGTCTTAAGCAAATCAAGCATTTCCTGTTAAAAACCACTAATTTGATGAAGTGGACCTGATGATGATGATTGTTGATGATAAATGATGATGATTTTATAAGTGTAGATTACTCCGGAACCCGTGGTCCGATTTGAGTAATTATTTTTTTGTTTGAACGAAGTTACCTCCAAGGTGTTCCCATAATATTGTTGGTTATAATCTGGTGACGGAATTCATAAGGAAATGAGGGAACTCCTGAATTTTTAAAGGTACGAGTATGGCGACATCCTTGTTTTTTATAGTAACTCAAACGTTTCCTCCCGTTAATAACCCATTTGATGAAGTACAACTGTAGCCTTACCACGAGTTTGACACTACATCTTCGCTATCGTCTTCGTAACTTACTTTCTATACATCTCGCTCGCACTAATAGGATGCCAGTACGAGCGAGACGCATAGAAAGTAAGTTACGCACACGCTAGCGAATGTTTCAGTGTTAGACTTATGGTAAGGCTACTGAGGAGTCGGGAAATGGCGGTTGAAGGGTTGGTGGTTCAGGCTTCAGGGTCGAGGGGTTCCGTGATCAGGGGTTGATGTGCTGTGAGGTTGAGTAATCTGGGGGTTGAGGGATTGGGTCAGTGGCGGGGCGGAGGATGGATTTTGTGTTTGTGCACTGTAGTGACAGGAATGATTACGAATTTAGTGATACGCATCATTATTATTAGGTCATTACCTATGAAATTGGCGTTTTGTTCGGAGAATTTCAACGAAACACGAATTTCCATACAATTAATTTTGCGGATATTTTTTTGATGGCTAATTCAAACCAAACAAAATTTTTCCAGTAATTTTTGACACCTTTAAGGTATGTTTTCAATATCTCCATTTCTTGAAAATTGGTACCATTAGAAAAATATAAGTAATTTTAATACTCGAACCGACAGCAGATGAAAAGACCTATTTTCAAGGCTTAATTCTGAACACTTAACAATAAAAAATAACAATTAATTGTATGTAAAATCGTTGTTTATTGAGTGCACTGTAGTTTTATTGTAATTGTGTATGTACTTTTGTAAAAAAAAAAAACTAGGATCAGACTTATATCTATGAACAAAAACGCCAATTTCATAGGTAAGGACCTAATATTTTCATTCATGCGTCACGCGTCACTCATAAGCTGTTAACAATGCCTTACAATTAAAAATGGAAAAATACAAACTTTTACAAAAGAAAAGAAAACCGACTTCAAAAAGGATAAAATAAAATATAATCCGTTTTTAAGTATATGCGTTACTAACTGATATGTTTATTATTAGATGCTGACTATACTATAACACTGCACACTATGGACATCTCAACCCTTGTCGCTTGCTATAATTTAACGCAGTGTGTTCTTGCGGGCACTAACTAGTGCCGCAGCTGGGCGGTGTTTGGACGTGGTCGCCGCATCCGCTATCCGGTTTGACCCGACACCGGATAATTTACACACGTGGTTCATTATCTACAAGAACAGCGCTACGACAAACTATCATAGTACTCCTACGAAATAATGTTAACGTTCGTATTGAACGTTACTACCATTACATATGTATTATGTACATTAGGTACAAGCAGGAGCTGGAGCAACTACTCCGATATCTAAATTCAATTCATCCGAAGACGAAGTTTACGTATGAATTAGAATCACAGCGCAGTTTGACGTTTTTGGACTCACACTGTTTATAGGAAACCCACACACACTGACAGTTATTTGAACGCCCTTTCTCATTAAGTACATTTTACGGTAATTTACAAACGCATTAAGCCTAATATTCTAGTTTTGCATAGTTCATTGAAGAGTTAGCCTTGAACGCTCCAAAACGAGGAGCATTCAAAAATACCTTTAACTATAGAAAACAAAATGACCTATTAACTATGATTAAATTTTTAACGTCCATTGTTAATTACATTTTGTCGAAACTGCTCTCCGTTATCCCGTAATATTAAATCAGATTTTAATTAATAAAATGTAAATATCCACATCATTACATCCAAAACAATTTCTCATTAGTCATTTGTATCGATCGACAGTTATTCACTTGGAATTGCCTTTTTTGTTTCTGTACAGATTGAGATAGATTGCAGATATCAAGCCCACAAGGGCAGTTTTTTTGCCTTCCCAGCCATGGAAATGTAATCACATCAGCTATCCAGACACCATCAGATCCTCTTAAATAATAGTATGAATTATTAACATAATGTGCCTATTTCGAACAACATAGATGCAGCGAACTTGCGAATGTTTTGTTTTGAACCAACGAAACTCGTACCTGAAGATGTTTTCGGCGTTAAATTATGCAGAAATCAATTCCTTTTGGAACGCGCCCGTTGCCTTCTGATACATAATACATCTGTAATTGCTACTCGTTGGACTCGCAAACATCTGAATAGGTGCAGGTGTGATAGGTAGAAGTAGAAAAATAGCTTAGGAATTGCTAAGCTGGTGTGGATAAGTATTAATTTCAAATTGCCCTAATTTTCTCCTTTCCTCAATACTAGTCGACAGAGCAGAGAGGCGCATTATCAATATTATTATTTATTATTATGTTTTATGTGGGCCTTTGACTGTCGCTTCGACCAAGCTGTGATCTATTGTGACGGCCCTTTAAAGTTCATTACTAATGCCCGTTGAATCCAGGAAATTCCAGATTCTTTGGGCCGTAATGCTCTGTACCTCATAGGGTTCCAGTATATGTCGCCCTAGGTAGGTACTTCTTTTGGACATTAGTGGTCCGCTGCTCCTGCGGACCACTGGAACCCTATGAGGTACAGAGCATTACCAATAGGTACCTACACTTAGATTTTTTTTCTAGTAAACTAGTTATTGACTAAATAATACCTATTGTCGATAGGCGTTTTAAATCATAGTGAAATAAATAACAGAAGGTAGCAAGTAGTCAGCGTTTTCTCATATTAATTTATCTATAATTCTTCTCTGTTTTCTAATATCACATCTAAATAGAAAGACAGAGATTACAACTACGTACAATATCCTAGTGTCATAGAAAACTGTTAATATGTTAAAGAAGACAGGCGATGCGGCCTGTCTTTTACCGCAGCTATCTTCTTTAATAATACCTATTTAATATTTTTGTATAAGGTGAAAGCACTCATAAAGTATCCGTTTTTGCCAGGAAAATGTATAGGTCCAATTATCAATGTGACGTTTGCTTAGCTGCACTTAAAAGTTTAACTTCCTGTGTGCGAGAAGACCCGAAGTTTTTAAAGTTTAGTAAGTAGGTACCTATGTAACTTTAGAAGAAGGACATAACATAGGTATATGAAACGAAATCTTAACACAAACAGTTGTATGACTTGTTCACGTAGCTGGATAATGTGCGCTTACGGGCATTATCGTTGAACTTGCCGTCAATATATCACGCTAAGCCAGTAATGATCTAGAGCACTTAGTACCCGCCGTTATTGATAGTATGACGTGACGTCGGCCTATACGCCGATACCATACCACACGATACGCAAAGGCAACGGGGTGTCTAACGGCCCGATTCGAACTTTAAGATACGACAGTTAATAGATCTAGAAACGATATGGATTAGATATGTCAGGGTCAAATGTGCCGTTTCTTCAAACAATAACGTCACTTATAACACTGACACAAATAATCCATATCGTTTCTAGATCTGTTAATTGACTCTTAAAGTTCGAATCGGGCAGTCTATAGGTCTATAGAGTCAATGGGATTAAAACGATTCCAACATAGACGATAACAGAAACTTCGTTAGAATTCAATGATTTATTTGGTAAATTTTAAACAATTTATGCCGTTCAACGCAATATGTTCCACTTGAATAAAACGCGAAGTGACGTCATCGTTGATGCCAATATCGAAATTCAATCAACGGTTTGTGATTGACATTCAAAGGTGTCTGCCCAATCTTCCGGACGTATGCAAGCGACGGCGAAATTCCTGTCTTTATAATAAAAATATTGGGGAAATAAATTCAATTAATAGTTAATAATGTAAAACATGGAAGATATTTCGATTAGTTAAAATTAACCCGCAGTCGAAATTGCCCCGCTGCACCTTAATTACGTACCGTAAACTGGGGTGACTTTGGAAAATTTGGGGTTACTTTGATAGATTTAAAACGGCCATAGAATTACCATTATACATTATTTACTGAAAATGTTCCTGTAACTAGTTAGATTACTATATATTCATATTCACCTACGTAAAAAATCTCGCATAAATATATATTATGGCTTAAAAACTAGAATTTTAAAGTCGCCCCTGCATTTAAAAGTCACCCCGGTCAATGGTACATAATTATATTCTACGACTCTTCTCTTTCCGCACAGACTCTATGTGTGTAAATAAATTTATAAAAACGGTATCATGCGTTAGATAACCTCCCTTCACCGAGAAAATAACCACAGTCTGCGACACCCAAGCCGAGCCGAGTCTAATATTGAGCCAATTTTCGATTATTTGGGACGTGACCCTGCTGGGGTTAGTGCTTTCGAATGGTGCAGAATATAGTTTTACTTTATTACGCAATACTAAATATGGTTTTAGAAGCACCGTAATACTTAAAATCGTCTCAAGTTAACAAAGCGATCAAGTCACGTTCCGTGTTTAGTACCTATTAACGAGTTTTCAAAGTTTTGGAATTCTAACTTGTGTCAAGTCATCATATGCTTTTCGCATGTTTAGCGATGAACATTTGTGACACTACCTATATATACTTGCTGCAGTAGTGAAATGCAAAGGCCTATATAATAAACTACAAGTGTATTTTTTTCTTAAGTCGTATAAGCAATCAAAGTCGGTTGTAAATCACGCAGTAATTTGTTCTTAGCCAGATAGACTTTGCAAATTGTGCATGATTTGGCTGGCTAGCTAGCGCAGTAATTATCGGAATAACTTATGCTTTTTAACATTATTATTCAATTTTATTAATGTAATTAATCACCAATCATATCTCTATACCTACCTATGGATCTTACCTGGAATTTGGTAGGTAGGGTAGGATATTCCTAATTCGAGTTATCAAGTCATCCACCTCGGCCGCCTTTGGGCCACTAATAATTTCGCCTTCGTTATAAGTATTAAAGCTAACTGCATTCTTGTTACTCGAATATTTCGTTTAAATAGTCATACGAGTAAATACCTAATAAAAATCGGTAGGTGTTTAATTAAAAATACTGCAATTGGTATCAACATAATTAACAAATTAAAACTTTTTTTTCTCGTCAAGGACATTATGGCGCCATTTCTTTTAAACCGGAGAGAAATTAATCAAACGTCAAAGTCGTCAAACTTTAACAGCTCTTTGACTATTGTTTATGGTAAAATGTTGCCAGTGTTTAAAAATTTATGTTGAGTATTTATTTAATAAAATTTTACTACGGTAATTGTGGTTTACGTCTCATTATTCGTGCCTCGTCCATTACAGGGGTGTTCACCATATGTAACAGTTAATAAAATATACTGAGGTAGGTACCCAGTGTAATCATATTACTTAAGCGTATAATATAAAGTCCCTACTAGAGGCCAAGCCTTTTGAATACGGGCATGTTTTGAATAAGTAGGAATATTAGAGAACATTGCACTTCCCCGTGCAATATTGGATGGAGAGCATATTGGCGGACATTGTCACCGCTCTCGCTTGTTTCGTTGGCTGCAGGTAATCGCTTCGCGCTCACGTATCTGATGGAGTTTCCAAGCTTCTAAACTAGTTGGGCTACTGTCGGAAACTTTCGACGCCGCTCGGTGCAAGGTGCATGTTCCGACTTGTTCCCGATAAGGAGCAGGATTCGGCCCTAAATCCAACACGCGCGCCGTCCATGTCCAGGAACACACTCACACTTACGAGCCAATTAAAACTTTTCCTCTAGAATATTTCTTGAACTGTGTGACGCTTTACGTTATTGCGATTGGAATTAAAAAATTGGTAACAAAAGCGTGTGGGAAAGCAGCTTTCGATGTCAAGGTCGATGTCTATTTATGGGGTTTATTTGCTAATGTGTAAGAAAGACTATTAAGTACCTAATTGAAGGCTGGATCACGTTGTTTGCGATGCCGGTCACGAGAGGGCGTGAACTTGTCGCGCGGCGGGGGCGCGGGAGGAGGCAAGACATCGCGTGATGGGGAGCGCCAGCATCCCGAACGTTGTCGCGGCCATGAGACTTATGAGGATTACGAAAAAATGTGTATTCGATGACATTTTTCGGGCCCGACCGGAGAAAAAGATGAAAATAAGGAATTCTAAACGTGACTCGAATATCTGATAAACCGTCACCTATTACCGGTCTATGTGCGTTCTTTTCGCGGTCGGGCGAGCGAAAGGCGCTGAAACCGAGCGTGACGTTCCATTCCTGATATAAAAATGTAAGTATGAAAAAGCTTTGTTAAACGCGTCTTGGCTTCGGCGAAGTGGCAAAGTTTGAAGTGGAAAACTTTTCATGGAAAAATCTTTGCGGAGAACGATTAAATTTTATGGATATTTGTACTGTTTAAAGTGTTTTCATGCAGTAAGTGTCTTTAACTCCAATATATAAGTAAATAAGCGTTTCATGTAACCTCGCCTGGTGACTAGCTTTTAGTATAATATTGCAAGTGATGCATTACGTAGTTAAATTTATAAAGAGCCGGAGTTGGTTGTGTTATATTCAATTATATAACACTCGTGTCTCTATTATCAAATAGAGTGCAGAGTGCAGACCACGCAGTCTTTGTGGAAGATTATTTTAATGAAATAATTAAATTAGTGGGAGTACGGTGGACAGAGACGCCACCAGAATATTGAACGGGAAATGTCCCCGTTTTGTGATTTCATTTGGAACTCCTAGAATGAACAAGTTTAACTCGTAGTTTTCAACACAGACTGAATTAAGCTTCTGCCAAAAACTTAACTTTCGATATAAGGTTTTATTGCAGTTTTTAAATTTTTTGTACTATTGACAACTAATTAAAAGCTCTAACTTGTTCGATCTTTTCGCTATAACATCGCCAAATGTTTATAGCAATCTTAGGATCTACGAGGGGTGTTCAAAATATTCTCGGTATGAGAATGAAAACAAACAAGTACGAAAAGTTTGATATTTTTATTTTTCAATATACTCCCCCCCTATGTTAATCCCCTTAAAAGATCGATCAATTATTTTTTTTAATCCCTCATAAAAATATTTTTTATCTTTGGTGTAAAAATGCTCCTCCACTGCAGCCTTCAATGCTTCATCGTCAGAAAAAAAAATCCACGCAGATCCTTTTTAAGATTGGGGAACAAAAAGAAGTCGCTGGGGGCTAAGTCCGGACTATACGGTGGGTGAGTAACAGTTTCAAACCCACATTCAACAATAGCTGCCTTGGCAATATGAGCAGTATGGACGGGGGCGTTGTCACACAGAAGCAGAACACCTTTGGTTAACTTTCCTCGCCTCTTTTCTTTGATTGCATCCTTTAATTGACGTAGAATGTTAGCGTAGTACTGTCGTGTGATATTTACACCTTTTTCTTTATAATCGATTAGTAATATTCCTTTACAATCCCAAAATATCGTGGCCATGACCTTGCCAGCTGAAGGGACGACCTTGAACTTTTTGGGATGAGCTGAACCCTTAATGTGCCACTGCATGGACTCTTGTTTACTCTCTGGGTCATAATGATGAACCCAGGTTTCATCTCCAGTAACTATTCTTTGCAGCACCTCATTAGGATTTTCACCGCACAGGTCAATAACATCGGAACAACACGCTACACGCATGTCTTTTTGAAGCCGAGTCAGCATTCGCGGAACCCATCTTGCACTTACTTTTGACATATTAAGATGGTCATGGATAATATCATGTACGATACCAATAGAAAGATTGGTTACTTGAGCTATAGATTTTACCTTCACTCGACCATCTTCCAATATAAGTTTTTCCACTTTATCAATATTTTCTTGTGAAGTAGCTACTACAGGCCGACCAGGTCTAGGGTCATCTTCAATACTCTCCCTTCCACGTTTAAATTCGCTTGACCACTTTTGAATGGTAGATAAAGAAGGAGCAGACTCACGGTAAACACAATCCATTTCCTCTTTTATGGTTTTTTGATTTTTACCCTGTTTTGTCGAGAATCTTATGACGCATTGATGTTCTAATTTAGTTAACATGGTCAATTCGCACATGATGTTCATGTTTGTTCAGCAATTGCAGAAAAACAAAAGAACATCTCGGTTCCAATTATATTTTTTTTTAATGTCAATGAATAAACCTTAGCGGCCAGTAACGAAAGAAATTTAAGAAGAGGTTGTAAGATATCAATACCGAGAATATTTTGAACGCCCCTCGTATTATTAGACAAAGTTTCAGTTATGAGTACCGAAGTAGGTTAGCCGAATTTCAGCTTGATCGAATATGTAAGTATGTAATGTAACATACAAAAAGTATTGAATCAGCAGAGTGTCCACTGTCCACGTCCCGAATTCGAAAATACAAGTTGCTAGTAAGACTCTTTTTCCTAATTAGATTCTTAGGGCCATCAACTGCCAATAGTACGCGCAGCAGAGTTAAATAATGAAGGAAAGGAGCATTTCTACATAGTGATAAGGAAAAAAACCGTGTTTGTCGGCCGCAAAGGCTCCCAGGGAACATTTAGTGCGGACTCGGACCCTCGTTACAATCAGCGCTGAATTATTTACCACCGCCCAGCTAGCCGCCCCGAATTGATTTCTGCATAATTTACAAAGAAGAAACTGCAAGGGCCTCAACATAAAAACCGGCAATAAAACCGACGCTGATTACCTAAAAGAATTGCTACGAAAATTACATCTCAAAGTTAAGCGTTGTATACGATTAGGGTGGGCAGGGCCTGTGGCTGCGTAGCTATTTTAGCGGCGTTAGCGAAATCGCTGGACGTCTGTAGATAACTATTAGATAGTTGAATCAAGAATGAGGGAGGCAAAAATAAAATCAGTACAGTATTAGGATTCGGTGCACGTACCGTATCGGAGGTTTCGGTCGGGGCTGCGGTGCCGCAGTGCGCCGCTCCGGCGGCAGCTATTCGTACCTGTTCTAAGACAATTACCGCTACGTAAGCGGAAAATTGTTCGAGAGCTCTCTCAAACGTGTTTTCTAATCTTCGGAGAGCGGAATTGAGGGGAAATTGATGCCGTTTTTACGTTTTAACCCTTGAATAAGAATTATTTCTATAGCAATCAAGAGAAATTTAACAACTTAGTACGTACGAGTATAATAGCGTCTAATGGATATGTCGTAGGCCGATCGTACGATCAGGCAGATCGTAATATTCCTGTGTAATGTTTTGACGATAGTCATATAAAACCAATATATAGGATCGGTTCGTTAGGTTGCTTCAGATGCCCGAAGGGCAAACTGCCCAGAAATAGGAGCCCCGCGTAGCGGGGCTCCGTCGACTCAGGGAACGAGTCAAAGATTTTCACGTTTCACGATATGCCTAGGAATTTCACGATGTGCCTGATCTTACGATCGGCCGCCGACAGATAGACGTCTAAGATATTATGTGAATACCTATGCCTTTTAAGGTTATCGAATATGTGATAAATAAAGGGTCAAAGGTTACTTTGTACACATATTTCCATAAACTTGATTTAATTATTATTGAATCTACATTTATTAATTACTATATATTGGATAATTATTCATTCATTCGTTATTTTGAGATGATAGACCATTGTATCCTGGGTATTCCACGCACGTATTTTTAATGTATATTTGCACCGCTATTCCTCATACAAAACATACCGAACAATCCACATTCAAATGCAGGAGATCCCCTCGTGAGCATCGCTAACAATTAGTATCCAACAAAATATTTTCACAAAGTTCCTCCGGAAACTGCATCCTGCGCAATTTGAAACAAAGCGAGTTGTCTCGGCGAACTATTTCACGGGTAATAAACTGAGAGGGAACCGAAATTATTCATTTTCTCATCGATATTCCACTTTGAATAATTTCACATATATTTTTGAATAAAATACTATTTCAAATTATTTCCTACGTATTAAAGTCGACTTTTTACTTCAACTCTGCTGCCCGTACGAAATATCATGAAGCCGGCAAGAGTACAGCCAGGTATGTCATACCCGTAATGAAGTTCTGTGTTTATTTTCCAAACTGGAACTATAAGTTAACGGAAGGGGACAGTGTTATTGCAGTTTTTAAGGCACCGTACCAAAAAGGTAAAATGGTTATGAAACTGTTAATGTTGTGTAAAATAGGATAACATAACAGTTTCATAAATATTACAAGGAAAAAATATAGTCATGTTTATAGATATATACATGAAGTATGTTTAAAAATGAGATTAGAAAACTAAAAAAAAAGTAAGATAATGAAATCGTCAATAAACAATTTTGGATAGGATGATATGATATACGTGAGCCTATAGTCCAAACTAAACCCACCTATTATGAAACATGACTATCTTGTGATCACTATAAGGCTTATACGATAACACCCATTAGGGCCTAAAACAGTTCCAATAAATTTCGCTATTACAGACTTGTTGTTTGTGTAGTAAGGCTAAGGAATTCATCGCGTTTAACGCCCGGCCATGGGCCATTAACAATAAATCCTCTTGTTTGCCACTCCTCCCTCTCGCTCCTCCTCCGACTGACGTTAATCAGCTTGCTCTTAGATCTAGTCTAGATTATATAACTCTAGCTAGATAAAATACATTTCCCCTTTCGTTTTACTCAGTCGAGGTCAGTGCAATTGCAGTTTGAACGTTAATTTATTAGATTGAGTGCGCAGTTGATTCGGTAATTCGTCTTTTAATAGAACAAGAACTTTAACTTTGAATTAAGTATCATAATGGCTTATAATAAGATTTTTAGTTTAGTTCCCTAGATTTTTAAATAGCGACATTTATTGTAAAGGTCGAAAATAGACCAAAGGTGTGTCGGAATACGCACAGCCCCGTTCCGTACCTTTTATTTATGGGTCAATTTCACCAAACGAGCATTTTTGTCTAATTCTCATGGTATTTAGAAATACCAACATTACAAAAAAAAATATGCTGATAATTTGATAAAAATTTAATTAACATTAATTTTCTTATGGGATAAAAATATTCATAAAACTATGAAAGTGATTTCAATTTAAACTTTTGATCAGGGCACGGGAATTAGTGTGTCCATGGGAATTAGATTTTACTAGGACGCAAATTAGAACATGGCACGGGAATTGTTTTCTTAACTTATTTTGGTAGGTAGTTAAAACTATTATTTATGTAGGTATATTTTAATCTACAATAATATACTGCAACCATACTGAAGTGGCATCGAACATATTTACCTTCTTTAATTTTAGTTTCGGACGACAAATCTACGAAAGTATGATACACTAAAAACTAAGTATCTGACTAATCGTTTCCTTTATTGTAATGGCAACTAATCTCTCTTTCTTAGTAAAATGTACATATTTCAAAACAATACTTTGAGTAGTTTCGTAAACTTGTCCGCCTTACATACAAAACTATTCATTAAAAAGTGTCATTATGTATCTGCATGTAGATAGGTACAAGGTGTATGATCTGGTATATGGCCGTACTTATAGGAAATGATACTAAGAAATAAATAGGGGCACAGTGAGAAGAAGTTATTGTGTAAGTTAATCTGAAGAAATCGAATATGCTGCCTTCATAAATTCATAACACAAGTAAGGCGTAAGGTGGGGTAAGACTATCACCGGGGTAAGACTATCACTTGTATGGAATCCTCATACTGTTAGTCTTGCCCTGATCAAAATAAACTAAGTTAGTCTTACCCCGCCTTACTTTACACATAGGTATACGGGGTGCCCTCCGGGAAAATCTTCAAATTGGTTAAGTAATTTCTCAAAAATATCATAATCTTCCTAAACAAAACTTCCAAAAAAATACCCCCTGGCACTGACTAAAATAACCGACTTGGTTTCACATTACATCTCAAAACTTTTTTGTAGTAGAAGAACTGCGTTGCGAGACTTTCATCTTTTTTATAACTTGAAAAGAAATTTAAAACAACAAAATACAAATTATTAATAATATGATAATATTATTTTGATTGATAATGATAAGTCATATATGGCATAAGTCACTCGTATATTAGGCTATAGACTAAGGTTGAGGTTGACAGCACTTTTTATTTTACTTCGTGTAAAAAAACGCCGAAATAACTGTATACCAACATGACAAACATAATTTCGGTTAGTTTAACTTACGAATAATTTGGTCTAGTCTGTAGCACTACCAAAACGAAACTAACCGAGAGTTGCCGACAAACGGCCGATCGTCGTAAAATAAGTAAAATAAAGATTGCTATGAAAATTTCTTTTGCTTATTGTAAATTAAATACGTATCGAAAGCGATAGTTTTTATGCTCTAGTTCTATTCCCATATTTAAATAATAGATTGAAACAGTTTTTTCTTATCATACGTGCGTCGTATTTGAGAAACGTGTCAAAAACTTTTTTAGAAATTTGTAAGGCGCCATCTCGCTTCTTCCCTCGTTTTTTATCCCGTTCTGGTTTTTCGATTTTATATATATGATATATACATACAGCAAGCGACCAAAACTTCTCTGACAAAGAGCACAAACACAAATTTAAAACTTAACTACCTACGTTAAAATTTGAAAATATCTTCTAAAAGATCATGGAAACATTTCAAGTATAGATCTTTTTGACCTCTTCTTCCGTATAAGTATTATTAAGTATATTTGCTGCTGACTGATCCTTTTCTGAAAAGGCAACGCTTTAAAGTAATAAACGTTAATGCGCAAAGCGCTTTACGCGACTTAACCTCCACAAAAATAACAAACCTCTCCTATTTTACTTACATAAACCCCCGACCCCGAAATACACAGACGGCCACAGGCTAAATTCGAGTTGTTTCATGAAAAAACCAGCTGAACTACGAAAGCAAAACGTAAACTTAGTTTCGTAACCGGGAATCTCCGGGGAGTCCTGTTTTTAAGCTGCACAATACATAAATTTTACTGCTCGTTAAAGTTTAGCTCATTATTTCATTATCTCCTACTGAAATAGCGTTCCTTGTGATTGCTTGAATAAAAACAAACAAGATTAAAGTGACTTACATACATTAAAAAAATACAAACTGACCATCAGTTGGTGATTTTTATAGTTTAATAGTTTCCTGAAGCTGTATCTTTTACTGATGTGTGCAATAAAGAGTATTCTATCTCCTCCACTGACTCCACTCCACACCACTGTAATTGATATCCTTGCTTGACCATCCAGCGATGGGATGGAGAAATCGGACTTTATTCAGGCACATCATTGTAAATGTAGATTTTCGAAAATATATCCAATTTAATACGGTATGACTCAGTCAGTAGGCTTTTTTAAATTTAAAAATTTCAACTTGATTAAATTTGTTATTGATATGATACGAACTTCATACGTGCGCGCGGGATGCACTGCGTGACGTTGTTGACGGGGGGCACTGTGCGGCACAAGCATATACAGTACAAAAATGCGGTGGAATTTACATGACGGTTTGAATATGATGCAAAAGTGACTCGACTTAGATGTTAGGGGCTCTCTGTGATTTAGACGCTAAATATTTTCCATAAAGTTAATTTTAAGCTGTCATAAAATAAGCCTGAGCAATTTATTCAGCTAAATACACATATAGCGACATTTATGGCGCTGATTGAATTCTCCGAGTAAAACCAGAACAGCCTGTTTACTAGCTGAAGTGTTTTATTTTGGGCTTTAACATTTTTCAGAGCAGTGGGATTCAAAGCCTCTGTTACTTTAACGTCACGTCTTTAATTAGCCGACGAGCAGTATGTGTTACGAATTGGAGTTTTTTGCTCTTTATCTCTTTATCTCGGTGGAACAGATGATCTGTCAAGTGCATATTTGAGAATGGTGAAAAAGGCTTTTGTTAAAATACAACACTAAGAGCTGTTTCCCACTGACGTCCAGTTTTTTTGCAGGTACGGTTTTTTGCAGGATCCCGTTTTAGTAATATAGGTGCTAATATAGTAACTTTCACACGAGGATTCTGTTTGCGGGATTCTGCATGCATTACATACAGAAAACTGGATCCTGCAAAAAACCGTACCCGCAAAAAACTGGACGTCAGTGGGAAACAGCTTTAAAGGTCGAAATATAGCTGTTAGTATGTAGGTAATTTCTATGAAACACCTGAACAGACTGACCTATTGACCATATTATTGACTATATTCAACTATATTGAGTGGGCATTCGTTTTGTGGTTGTTTTTGACGAAGCTTGTTATTGACCTCTCAGGTTATGGCATTTATTATGGCTAAATAAAGAGACATACAAAATAATCCTGTACAATTCTGGTTAGAACATTATCTCATTACTTTTTGAGTATTTCCGGGAATCGTTGCACAACAAGAATTAGAAAATAAATTACACGACACGACAAAGGCACGCGCGTCCAAGAAATCTCCGGGGTAACGACGTCGTCTCGTTACATGGTTATAATAACGCGTATTTCCATAAAAGCACAACGGTTTACATATACACATCGCGCAATGTCACAAACCCGTATCATTGTATGGAGCCTCTTGACATTCCGGTCACGTTTAATATTTCTTATTTCCTTTGTCTCATTTCTCCTCAAGCCAGGATGACATCAAGCCTGCTATCATTGTGTTTTTTTGCTCCGATTCCGCGACTCAGGGATTTTTGTACTTACTTTATAAGTTCGTCGGATTTCTTTGATCTTGTATAAAAGGGAGTAGTGTTCATTTATCACATTTGGCTCGGACGAGGCTTATATGGATAACTTTGTCTTGTTTCTGTAAACGGTTTATGCTCCTTTAAAAGCAGTCGTAATATAATTGGGCATGCATGAATTCCAGGCGATGATTCACAAGGGGTGACTCATAAGCATACCCCGGGGTTTTGGGTGTAGGAATCTCTTACACTAGTTAAAATTGCTAAAAACTGTAAAAACAAGTTCATGTACACATATTTATGCTAAATTGGTCGATCCACGATATCTTGGATTTTAATCGTTTTACTAAAAATACCTATTTATTTATAAGATTCAAAGTAACAAAAATTTCAGAAAATTTAATTTAACTTACTAAAGATTAAAATTTTTGGTGTCCAAAGTTATTTATTTATTTTATTTATGAATAACATCGGACAAACGTTAGAACAACAACTAATGTTGTAAAATATGTCAACTATATTACGAGTAGGCATGTACACGAGGCGAGTACGAATGAATTGTATTCATAAAGTGGGTATACAATTTTTCAGCTTGCTGTACCTTGTGAAAGTAACGGCCCGATTCGAATTTTAGTAAACCTCAAAAATTAGATCTCTATACGATATGGCTCGGATCTGTCAGTGTCGAAATGACGTTTTTGTTTGATGAAACGTCACTTTTGACACTGGCAAATCCGAGCCATATCGTAGCGAGACAAATTTTTTGACGTTTATTAAAATTAGAATCAGGCCGTAAGTCTCCGATTGACCTAGCGATTCGTAGGCACACACGGAGGCAATACTAGTAAACGTTTTGTACATTTCGCCGGTATAGCTTCCATTTGATATTGGATAGCAATTTATTTATCATACATATTGCGGATACGAACGAGTACCGACTCGCTGCAAAAGATTCTTCCTTACCAAAGAAAATCAAGGATACGTGCGGTGAATACCTGGCTCTCCTGTCCGCGTCTGCCTCGTCGCTTAAAATGTTTAAAGGTTACTTGAAAAGTCACATTAGACGCGGGTCCACAGAGTTTTATACTACCTGTTTTATTAGTTTTAAGAAATATCAGTTTGTTTGTAAATTGACGTTTCAATCAATTTCATATTTTTTTACCATTATTTATATTGCATTTGCATAAATGCCTCGTAAGATAGTCACTTGACACGCACCACGATAATGCACCAATTTTGAGTCTACCATCCTTCCCCTTCAGAACCCGGACTCCCTAGATTCAAACAGCTTCAGTTTTAATCGCTCCTCGGACAATTTATTAAAATTCACAAAAGTTTTTAATCCCAACTGTCAAAGTTTGTTGACAATTCATGAAATCGATAGTTGCTGTCAACATAAAACTTCGAAGCAATATAGGTGAGGAAAAGCGTCGAACCTAATAATTTAAAGAGTTGCAGTCGGGTGTGTCGGTAAAAGTTGGTAAAAAGCGTTCCCAGGGAACTCCGCACATATCTAGACGGGAGTTTGTGGGTTTAAGTTGAAATTTATGCTGTGCGAGTATTCAGTGTGTTAAGCAAGAAGGAGAACACATGAGTTAGCGCCGCATACATCACGCGGGACGTGGCATATCGCTGCGACACCGCATATGCAGCCGTGCCGCGCCACGCCCGCTCGCACCTCCTCACAAACACCCTGTACATACTCGTATTATAATAACTTATGACCCGGCAAATAGACGACTTAAGGCTGCATGGTAAAAAGGACAACGCTTTGCACATTTTTTACAGTAATTAAAATAACAGCTTTAGTGCTAAGCGCGCTTTTTAGACAAAAGGGGACTACTTTATACAGGATGGAATTTTCTAATACCACCTGGAGCGAAAGTACTACTGTAAATAATGGAGACTACAGCAAATTTCACTTAAAAGAAACATTCATTTATTTTCAAAAAGAAACAAAACTGCATTTAAAGATTTAAATCGAACGGGAATCGAACCGGCTAAACTTAAAAAAAAAAACAACACCCTGTAATTTAATGGCATGTATCAATAAACTAAGTAGCGACTCACAAAATACACCTACGTTCCAAATTTCATTAAATATATCTTATAATATCCGAGTAAAATGGCTGTGGCATACCTATAGGCAGACAGGCGGACATGACGAAACTATAAGGGTTCCGTTTTGGCTACGGAACCCTAAAAACGGAGTATAATGCAAGAATAACGAAGTATTATTTTTCATACTTGTTTTGTAATACGCACATAATATCAAGGTTGGGCTGGATGAGGGATGATGGAAAGTCTATCAATCAAATACTCTGTAGAGGTACTAACAACATTGTTTGTAACGGCCAACATGAAATACGGTGGTACCTACTACTGAGAGAAACATATAACCGAATTGAGAAAATTGAAATCTTGAAATCTTGAAGTCGGTTAAAATTAAGATATATACGACCTACCTATAGCCTTATTGTGCTATAGTTTATTCTATACCAAATTATTGTTCGTATGGTGTGTGTTATCATTTCTTTTTCCGCGGTGTAAAATTACTCGCTAATAAAACAACAAATATAAAGGCATAGACGGGACGGCGACGTCGCCTAAATAGACGGAATACGATCGTAGAAGGCGGTTTTGGCGCGCACTTTGTAATAAAAACTTTTGTAATTACACTCATTTGGGGCAAGGACCACGGCGTTAACGCGATGTCGTGCCAAAAACGGCTATTATTTTTATAACAGCAGCTCGCTAACTTCTTTGAAGTCAGTGCACTGTCGCCAACGCGACATACATATTGTATGTACCGATTTAACGAAGCAGCTGCCTTTAATTCGTGAAACATGGGTCTGGAGTAGTAATATGCCTTACTGTCTACTTTAGGTTTTAACATCGTGTACGGGAAAATAATTTAGGTATGTTTAATATACGTTAAGAAGAATGGCACTACGACAATGTGTTACTTAGATATAATTAAAATCATATCAACTATTTATACATTGTCAGAAAATGCTTCAATCTCTTGTTTGCCTCCGTCATAAAGGGAAGATCCAAGAGCTGTCGTCCCATTTATAATTTAATAAACGTCAAATAATAATTAACAGTAAAATCATAAAGATGTCAGAGATAACATCAAGGAAGTTCGGTACAATTTGTGAATAATTCGTTGAGTAAAATTATAAATCCGCGCCCGGACACAGGGAGCCGTGTCAGCCCGTGACAGCGAGGACTTGCGGCCCGCTTGTAAAAACTTTTCTAATTATGTACATTTTGTAGCGAAGACGCGGCGGCGCGGGCGCTACTTCACCCGCAATATATTTTCTAGTTAATTTCGTGGATCCAATGTCAACACAACGGGGGACAGCTTAGAACTTGTTCACTGGAACAGAAGAACGAGTCTGACTCTTGTCAATTACAAACATGTTTTGTTTTGTTGTTGTATCTGGAAAAAAAGTAAAATTAAGCGCAATACTATTAGCGTTACAGTTACAACAGAAGGCGTATAGTGGCATTTGAAACTTCCGGCATCCGATAAAGTATTAAATAAGTTTACAAACAACTTTTTAGAAAGTTCAGACACAGTGTCATAATAGTTATTTACGATACAAGTGCGGAAAAGAGGAAATTCGACACGAGTTGCGAATTACCTATTCGCACGTGTATCGTACAACGTTTTACAGTACATATGGCCCTTTAAACTTTTGACATACGCACGAAAAGTGCTATTTTACGCACTAGTGTAAAATTCATTAATCCCCTCTCCCCCAATTTTGAATGGCCGAAATGGCCACGCAGTGAATAGTCTAAGGGCCCGATTCGGATTTTGAAATAGACATCCATTAGATATCTTTTAGACATCACCAAGATACGATAACGATATGTTTAAGATCTAACCTGTCAAATATAACATTTGCGCGATTCTGGAGATACTCTTGAACGATTTCCTCAGGATATGACTTAGAGATCCAATTCACATCTAATAGATATCTTACGCTATCTAACGTAAAAGTGACATTGGTTGCCCGAATTGCGCTGCAAAAGAGAACTAGTTGATATCTAAACTATAACGTATCTAGAATGGATCTAGTATACGTGTCGTCTCTTGTGAATATCTTGAAGTTCGAATACGGCAGTAAATGCCTTGTGACAGAATTCCATTTACACTGCATTGACACCGTTTAAAAAGGTGGCGACATACGTTCTAAAGTAAACGCGCCCTATCAACTATTTTTGACATTATTCGCCCATGCATCTTGTTCGTACTTATGTATTGAAGTAAGTACATACGCTAGCGGTACAAGATTATAGGTAAAATATCATTATCAAATTTATAACAATTTTTTAAAGCTAGAATGCCGCTTTTACAAACTTTAATGGAAAGCGAGTTGCCTCGTAGCGTGCGTAAACCAGAGCTTTAATCACATGTACCTATCTATACTTGCCTACTTCCGAGTTTCAAACTTTTGCTCCGATTTCTTTCAGCACGTCGACATCTAATAAATTAGTAGATTACCAGGGAAACGAGTGCGCATTCGTAAGTAAACAAAATTGATTTAGTACCTACTAGCCGGCAGCAGTATACCTATAGGTACTACTTAGCTAGTATTTTGTACCTGGCTACGGTAACGGTTATAATCTTAGCAGTATGTGTACATATGTTTGTATCCTTATCACATGTATTGTGATTCGCAATGGCGTCAAAACTGCTAAACAGATCTTAATGAAAGATGGATCAATCAATTCGTTTTGACAGTTAGGTTATATTTTAAGCCGACTTTTATAAAGGTGGCGGTGGTCGTAGTCGGGTTTAAGTTTTATAACGTCTTATTGTTTGTTAAGAAAACATTTCCATAAGGACTATCTCAATACCTGATTTAAGTATGGAAATCGATGCGTCTTTACGGGGTCTCTATTGTTTCCCAAATAGTTTTAAGTCATAATGTATTGTTTGTCCGAATTTTCGTTAGTCATAATTGGTTTTTCTCAGAAACGCGTAACTTTTCAGGATTGCCATAAAACAAACCTAACCTAACCTAACCTATCTACAGAATAACCTTACGAAAATCCTGAAAAGTTAACGGTTTCAGTTTTATGACTAACGATAATATAACAAACAATACATTATGACTTAAAACTTTATGGGAAACAAAGGGACCCCGTCTTTACGCCTATGGATACAATTAACAAGTTATGTGCAATTATGTAAGTAATGTTTTTTATCACACAGAAAATTCTTATATGCATTTATGTGAATAAGGGTTCAATCAGAAAATTAACCTTACAGCCCATAACGGCCGTAACTTTGGCCATGTTCCAATTGTCCATAGGACGGACATGAACCTGATTGGTCTGTATGACCTATTCTCCTCGATAAATAAAATATATGGAATGAGACATGGTTTTTGCACTTAGAACATATATGTATATGTACCTACATCATTATTGATCAAATCATTCGTACTCGTATACTATAATGGTTATAATCCCTGATTACAATACTTACCCTTGTAAGGGCACTTCACTTTAATTTACGAATTAAGGGTATATTTCCCCCAATTACCATATAAAACAATTTTATGGCCCACATATACGTCCAGTATGCTTCCCCGGAGCCTGTAGAGGTCCCGTAACACCGTCCGCCGTAAACAAGAGAGTGGTCTGTTACTTTTTACGCGGCACTTGTTTCCTTCTCCTCGCCATTCTTGAGAATATTTTCTGAGGCGGTCTAAAACGTAGGAGGGAGCGATGCTAGCAGAGCGTTCAGCGAATAGTATAGTGAGTCATTTTTGTTCAGATAGGTGGTTGATGTAATAAGAAGTTAAGGAATATAAAGCGGAGCTCGGGGTTCAGGAAAACGAGAGGCAGGGCCGGCTAAGGGCAGAAAATGTACTATCGATTAAAACTAGTACTTGCAATAAGAATGTGAATAACCTATGATAGCACCATTGGTACAAGCTGTATCTGCGTAGGTACACCACTATTAAAATAAGTACTACGGAGCAAAAACATCTGTAGGTAGTCAAGTCCTTCAAGCCTTATGGGCTTTGCAGCTGTAACAAATTTATCTCACGATCAGTTAATTCAGTAAAGCGAATTAGCCTGTAGTAAACTTTATGATTTTATAATGTTTTTAATTTGAATTACTACTCTAAACAGCAAATTTTCAGCTTCTCTAATATTCTTAAATGTCCCAGTTTTAGTGTTCCCGCTAAAACTCGTAACTTGAGTCGTTGGCCGTGCGAATACTTTACAGCGGCCGAACGAGACGACCCATCTAGTCCAACGACGCTGCGTCTGCATGATACAGCTCCACGTGTCTCGGGATTATGAAACTCTCGTAAACTTAAGCTGGGACTTTGTACAAATATGTACGGGTTTTGGTGAGCATGTAGGTACATAAGAAGAGAGAATAAGTCATTCATATGTCAGTATGGGACGGAAGTAAATAAATATGTTATCTATGATTTTTTTACTGTATATTATTTCAGTTGTATATGAAACTTTGTAGCGTTTGTTACAAAAATACGCATTTACATTGAACTGGTAGATAATATTTTCGTGGTCTTTCATTATTTTTCTAAATCATATATTTTAAAAAGAATATTTGTCCAAGATAGCTACGCCTTAACTCCATTACAATTTCATAGCAGCATAAGATGCGCTCAAGAAACTAAGCGACGGGCGCGGATAAATCTCGGCTTAAACAATTCATTCATGGCTCCTGAAAAATGGAACACCATTAAAACTTGTTTATGCGCTTTGCATAAATACAAATGAATGGCACAGCATCCCAGTTAAGACCGTAGTCGGAAACTTTTGTAATTATTGCTATTACGACTCGACCGAGCATCTACTCCACCCGACACAATGTCATATTTTCTACTTAATCGCACAGAGTTTGCAAACATTATCTATTTATAGGCAACTTTTGTTCTACGCTCGACATAAATTATTCGAATTAAGTTGCATCGTTAAACGTAATTAACGAGCTAACAGCGTACATCAGTTAGCGTCGGTAATTTAATCTGCACATTTTAAAACTCGTCCATAAATGTGCACTCAATGTATTAAATTCTGACAATGAGTCACGACCGTCCCGCGCAAACACGCCGCGAATCGGGAAATGAATTAGAGATTAACTAGATACAATATAGTAAAGATATGTGACGTCCCACGGGTAAAGGTACCTTTTGGCGGTTGGTGCTTACCTACGCTATTATTAACGCCGCTCCAATATTGTTGCGGCGCTATGCGACGTAAGCGCCAGCCGCCATAAGGTATCTTTGCCGTGTAACGTCACATATCTTTACTATTTCATATCTAGTGAATATCTAATTCATTTCCCGAATCGAGCCGATAGAGTAGAGGAGAGTACTTATTGTAAAAAAGCGACATTTAAATCTCCCCCTGTAATATGAGTAACAGCTTATTTGGGTATAAATCGTGGGCGCGCGCTCGTTCGTCAAACGACTCAATGAGCGAGGCAATCGGTTAGAGTGTGTTCCGCTCTTAACAGGTCCGTAACCGTGTTTGCAGGCCCCGCTCAGCCGAAGATTGCCGTCATTATACATCCCTTTCAATCTAGGAACGATCATCTAGCTAGATAATTCTATTACTCACTAAAATATTGCTAATTTGGTTCTATCACCTTAGAGAGTTGAATAGATTGCCTATTGCAGAAGATAATCTTTTTTTAATTTAATTGCTGTTGGGTTCGAAGGTCAGATGGCAGTCGCTTTCGTAAAAACTAGTGCCTACGTCAAATCATGGGCTAACTCGATTGTAGCCGTTGTAGGTACTGTTCCAGATCATAGTCTGTTTCTACTTGATATACCTTAAATTTAAATATTATAGTGCTTAATGGAAACCAATGCGTTGGTCAGACCTAGTCAAAAGTGCATTCAATGAACCACTCCATGAATGTACAAGAAGGGCTACAGTACGGGAGGAATGGCGACGGATTGTGAAGCTTGCCACCGGCCCTGACATGACGACCACGACCATTCTGACAAGAGTGTGACGACAAAGAAGAAAGAAGAAGAAGAATGGAAATATTTACTTCCATGTTAGACAACGGTAGTGAAGCTACTGTATGACGTAGTTGGTAGATTATACTAAGTACTACCTACTTACGTAGTATAGTGTACGCTACAACAACGAATTTGCGAATAGAGGCACAACACCGTTGTCTAATTAATACTTTGTTTCACCTGACGTCGACACAGGCATTCCTGTGTGTACGCTGGTAATTATTTACCTAGCTAACAAATAGATTAGCGCTATCCACAGGGCCGTTGAGATATTTTGTTTCACAGATTGATCCTATGCCATCAATCTTGATTCGACTGATAGCCTGGTAGCAGTTATTTATGCAGTACTGAAAACATAATTTTGCCCAGTTAGTTCAGTGGAATTATTTAAGCCTGTGATCCAGATGGCTTAATTATAGGACTTCGAAGGTGCGATGGTATAAACAAGTGCTTACGCCGAATATTAGGATTAAGAGGCCGAGCGGCATAGTATGCTTTTAGAGTGGCATCGGCGAAAAATTACAATATTAATTGTTCGATTTTGAAGAAAACAGTGGCTGTGGTAGGTACCTACTATTAAAAATTAGTAATATACCCTTTTTCAAATTGATCTTCTTTGCACTTTAAAAGAAGGGTTTAAATTTCAAAAAGCTTATAAAAGCTAAAACATCATCTAAATAATGAGTAATTTCAACCTCAAGCTTCAACCCTTTAGTTGAAAAGTGCCCGCTCCCACCGCGAAGGGGTTCATGCGCTTTTCAGCGGATTTTTCCACAATATCAACGAGTTTTCCACAATCCACTAATTAATCACTGCGATGATTAATCAGGGCCGTGGGCGCATTTAAAGCCGACTAATGATCCGTTTGACGGACCCGCAGTGTACACAAGAACAGCAAGTTTGTTCATCAAAATTGTTAAACAAAACTTTAATGCAAGTGCATTGCTATGGAAATTAAAAAGGACACTAAACCAAGTTGACATTCAAGGGTCTGAGTAGCTTTCTATTCCTTACTTTCTACCTAGTTATACAGGGTGGAAAGGCACGACGATCCTTTCCGGAAATGGGAGATAGTTTAGCCTAAGCTCTATATTTTCTCCATAGAAACTATGTTAATATGGGCAACCGTTTCTAAATTATGACCTTTTAAACATCCACGCAAAAAACTACTTTGTTCTAACCCTAACAGGTGACAGGGTCAATGAACTTACTTGTAAACAATCAGTATTCGACAGGAAATTATGCTAATTTGTTGCAATCTAACCATTTTTAGGTCTGCTTACAGCACGGTAAGAATCATTGCAGGATTTTCGCTTTCTTAGTGGTTCCACTTGTTCAATACTTGAATGAAATAGTTATGTTATTCCTTAATATTAATAATACTAACCACAACATTGTTTACAACGACAGTTCAAATGGTGACATTGACAACCACTCAAAAGTACGCAATCGTCTTATAAATATCTCTGGTTTCCTTGACTGATAAAAAGGTTTTAGTTTCTTAACACGTTTCACAAAATTATTTTCGAATAATTGGAAACTATCTAAAATAATTAAAAATAACAAGTAGGTTGTGTTAGTTGCACCAAATGAACTTGCAAAAATTAAATACTAAGAATAAATCAAGAATAAATACTTCTTAAATACCTAACTAACAAACCTTCTTGCGTGGTAGGAAATAGACAGACCGTCTGATGTTTGAAATTAAATGTGCCACAAATTGCAAATTACGCGATAAAACCTAGTTCCAAAATGCCCTTGGGAGCCCGCGATTACCTAAATTTGCTTATGTTATACGGGGAGTGTAATTATAATGCCGCCGAGACGTTACGACGCTACAGACAAAGATATCCTCCACCACACCCAACTAGCCGTATGTCAATTTTACGGGCCATTGATCGCGTGGCAAATAATGAGCCCATAGTACCACGAACGGGCCAAAACGACCAACGGGGAGGAGGTGTAGTTCACATTGCACCAAGACTTGAAGAGCGAGTGCTGCGGTATTTGGAGCAAAATCCAAGGGCTAGTTCGAGGCAGGCAGCCCGACATTTCCGCCTAACTCATACCGCAGTACTCAAAATCTTGAAACGTGCACGTCTTCACCCTTACAGCATTCAGCGAGTTCAAGCTCTGCTGCCCAGGGACTGCCCTGTACGAGCAGCATACTGCCGTTGGCTTTTAAATAAACTGGAGGAAGATCGCCTGTTCATCCGCCGCATTATTTGGAGCGATGAAAGTTTGTTTTCCCGTAACGGCATGTGGAATAGGCGAAATGAACATATGTATGCAGTAGAAAATCCGTTCGAATACCGACATTCGGGTCACCAATATCGGTGGTCCGTTAACGTCTGGGCTGCAATACACGGGGATACACTGATTGGACCTGTTTTTTTGCCTCCAACTTTGAACAGAGCTGGATACTTGGAACTGTTGAATACGGAGTTGCAGAATTACCTTGACGATTTACCAGTGGCCGAGCGTAGAGAAGTATGGTTCCAGCAAGATGGTGCACCGGCCCATTCTGTTAACGAAGTGCGGCTAGCCCTGAACGACGAATTCGGAGATAGATGGATCGGCCGGTTCGGACCGCATCGTTGGCCACCACGATCTCCGGATCTGACGCCTCTAGACTTTTTTCTTTGGGGGACTATCAAGGATATAGTGTACAAAACGGAGTGTGACAACGCCGAAGAAATGAGGCAAAGGTTAACCATTGCTTTCGCCAGCCTGCGCCGTAGAAACGTTCGAGAGACAATATTAGCAAAGGTACACCGACATACTCGCGCACGGGCTGCAGCCTGCATTATTATGCACGGAGGCCACTTTGAACATAGAATGTGAATTTATTCAGTTGTAAATAAAGTAGTTATGATACTAACAACAACAACAACCTCTTTCATAATAAATATCTCTGGTTTCCTTGACTGATAAAAAGGTTTTAGTTTCTTAACACGTTTCACAAAATTATTTTCGAATAATTGGAAACTATTTAAAATAATAAAAAATTACATGTAGGTTGTGTTAGTTGCACCAAATGAACTTGCAAAAATGAAATACTAAGAATAAATCAAGAATAAATACTTCTTCAATACCAAACTAACAAACCTTCTTGCGTGGTAGGAAATAGACAAGACGTCTGATGTTTGAAATTAAATTTTCATTGAACTATACTTATTGAATGTCATATTCTTCAAATAAAAATGTTAGATGCTCGTGGCTATTTAAATTTGTGGGGCTGTGTAAAAGATATGGTGTACCAAACCAAACGGAATGTGAAACTGCGGACGAAATGAGACAAAGGCTAATTGGTGCTTTCTGCGGAGGATAAATGACGAAGAGTATACACTATATCGCATGTGCATCGACATACTCGGGTACGGGCTGCGGCGGCGTTGTAATACACGGAGGTACATTTGAACACCGTATGTGAAAAGAAGATAGTATTAAATATTGGAAAAAAATAAAAATAATTATCTAAGAAAGTAATAAAATTGTTTGTAATATTTTTGCATGCATTTGATTTATTTGACATTTATGCGTCATTCATACATCATTGCGATACTGTCAACGATCGGAAAAAAGTGTAAAGTCCCGAGCTTTCCCGACGGAGATCCTTAATCTAGCCGTCATGTGCACATGCTATAGGGTTATATCACCACAGTTAAAAAGTAGTATTTTTGCAATTTTTATTTTTTACTCAATTAACGATTCTTACCATTACCAATAGTCTCTGTATCACTTAAACGACCTAATACTTCCGGGAAGGATCGTCGTGCCTTTCCTAAGTTTTGTTGAAACTTGTTCCCCCAAAATCAACTAGTTTTCTATAATCTACAAATTAATTATGGGCCGCCATCTAAAACAGACTAAAGGAATTAATTATCCGTCTCCATCTGCAATGGCTACATGTTAAAAAGAGGAATATTTAGGAATTTCGTAAAATACTGTTTAGTTAATTTTCCTAAATGACTCTCGGGCATCGCATAGTTATTAGATAGCTATACAGTTTCAGCAATCCACATCATCGGGTTTAATAAAGTTAAACAAGCTGAAGTGTGCAAAATAATTTTCATCAGCTTTTGGATTTATATTTATCCCATAAAACCCATACAATCATGTTTACGGGTTTGCTTGTTAAATATGTTTAACTGCACTTTTGTATTTATTATATTCGGATGCAGCGGCGGTATGTCTTTCTAGCATGTATCGTGGACGGGGTCATGCAGTCAGTTACCATTCGTAATTTACGATGTCAATGAAAGTTTAGTAGCGGTGTTAATCGATGCACGTCGTTTTGTTCATAAATCGTCAGCGGATTTTACATTCATCCAACTAAAATGTAAATTGCTGAAGCAGTAAATTGTTTAGCTCAGGCTTGCGAGTTTCGCTTTAAAATGTAAACTGTATGAATGCTATTAATGTTGCTTGCACCGATAAATCAGAATTATCTACCTGGACGTTTATTAATTTATTGAGATTGTTGGTAATTAACGCTTCCTGACTATGGAGGTGCGATATGAATATATCCAGTGGCAAAATTAAATCATCTCGGGGTTTCTCTTTTGTTTATCAACGAGTTTCATATCAATAAAACTGAAATTATATGAAATGCAATATTTCATCAATGAGAAGGGGATTCAGATAAAAAACGTACCTAAATCATTGTTATTTTTCATTTCAAAAAATTAAACGGTATATAACAACATATAAATTAATCATCATTTTGATAATACCTAATATATGTCATATTTATCATAAGTTGTATTGTTTTACGTGAGTTTGGCTAGTTTTGTGAGTTTATCTGACACAGTGTAAAAATAAGAGAGATTATACACTTACGGCGATATTTACCGAGGCACGGCAAAATCGGCTTGAGAATACCGCTACTTAAATGGACAGACAACATTTGAGTCGCTTGACTTCTAATTCAAGTAAATCCATCTGTCAGATTATGCGATTTTGGTATTAACAAATTTGCTGAGAGGGTCGAATGGATTTACCCGAGTATGAAGTTAAGCGACACATTTGTCAATCAATTATGACACAATTTACCTTCTTTTTTCTCCTAAAGTTAACCCGTTATGAAGAAATTACCTGTAACAAAGAACTTCATTAGGCACAATGTGTCATTATGTGTATCACTTTATTAATAAGTATTCAGCACGAATAACGCCATTCAAACTGTGATGAAAGAAAAACATGGGGGAGCTCTTTATCGGAACCAATCTCGCCACTTGCCGGTCGACTGCGCTGAATGCGCTTAATTGTCGACTCATTCAGGATTCTGTGCCTCTTTGTGGATGTTTGACTGGCATAGAGTACTTTTAGACATTAAGTTTGAAATTTGTTTATTGGGCGATTAAGAATTAATACCTAATTCTAGGAGACGTTCATTCGTTCAAGGCACCAAAACGTTATATCTCCGAATTTTACAAAAGCACTTGAAGATCATTAACAATAAGAGTGCTTCCTCATCAAACGAACCTCTTCACTAGCATTAAGTAATTATTTGGTTCTGTTTTCCAAACCAATAAAACTTTAATTTGTAAAGCAATAACACGCTAACTTGCGGACTTAATTAGAAATTAGTTCAAAACTAAAATATTTGCGTAAAGGCCATAGTCGGTTTTCCATAGTAAGTTGGCCCTTAAGTCAATTTGATTCAGGTTTTTTTTGTGAGTACCTCTTATGGTGAAGGATATTTTTGCTGAGTATCAATATCCTACTAGTGACAGTTTTTGACCTATGATTTTATTTATTTTTCTTTAATGTATTGTTTTTCGGGATGTATTCAAGCGATTTGCTTCAATTTTTAAAATAGTGTTCTTTATTTAGGTATGCATCGATACTCAAAAAACGAATACCAGTTGTCATATAAAAAAAAGGAAAAATAAATAAAACAAAAATAAAACATTTTTTTTAATGTCGTTGTGAAGTAGTGACACCTCTAATATTTTTTTCTAGTTCTAGGCCAGACATTGGCCTACTACTTGCCTAAATATCAAATTTTCCAAACGGTACTTCCTGTCAAAAATTAGCAATGTGTGTGGTCAAGTTCTGTTCTCAATCGGTGTTTTTCAATGTAGTATACAAACTCTTCGATTCTGTTTGCGATTTCTTATCAGGATGTCGTATTTAAGAGTAAAATGCCAATGACAACTTAATGTTTGTATACTACATTGAAAAACACCGATGGAGTACAGAACTTGACCACACACATTGCTAATTTTTGACAGGAAGTACCGTTTGGAAAATTTTAATATTTAGGCAAGTAGTAGGCCAATGTCTGACCTACAACTAAAAAAAAAAATTAGAGGTGTCACTACTTCACAACAACATAAAAAAAAATGTTTTATTTTTGTTTTATTTATTTTTCCTTTTTTTATATGACAACTGGTATTCGTTTTTTGAGTATCGATGCATACCTAAATAAAGAACACTATTTAAAAAATTGAAGCAAATCGCTTGAATACATCCCGAAAAACAATACATTAAAGAAAAAAAAATATAAAATCATAAGTCAAAAACTGTCACTAGTAGGATGTTGATACTCAGCAAAAATATCCTTCACCATAAGAGGTACTCACAAAAAAAAAAACCCGAATCAAATTGACTTAAGGGCCAACTTACTATGGAAAACCGACTATGGCCTTTGGCCTAGAAAAATATTACTCGAGAAAAACAACATAACGCATGTCTTGTTGACTGTACTTGTAGGTGCTCGCTTTGTGCGCGGTCTTACGTCGGCTGACATGTCCCATTGTCCTCTGAGCCCGCTTTCATGTCGGCAACAAGTTTCGACTTACGGGACCCTTTTTCATAACTTTTACAGGCGAAAAGAACAAATGAAGCATTCGTAATATCGGTCTAGAGTAATTAGAGCTTTTGTTTTGCAATAACTCTTGGGCATTGACGTATGAGATGGAATCAGTCAAACAAAAGGGTGAACTCTTTAAAGTGGGGAGGGGTGTGACATGGAGTAAGCTTTGCCGTTTTGCCAAATAGGTGAAACAGCTAGGTATTTTTGCTTATTATGTCTTGTGTCAATGTAATGTAACTTTCCTGTAGAAAAGTAAATCTTCTTATAAATTAAAAAAGAGTAAGTAGTTTCAAGAATGTTTAAAGTATTTTGAAAGTACTAAAACGAATAAGCTTAAAGTAAACCGTTTATAACTCATTGAAGTATCAGTCTCGATTAGTTTTGCTTAACTATTGTAAAAATTTATTTAGCAACTATTCTAAACTAATAAATGTAATTTTTATATTTCGTCATAAATATCTTATTCCAGTTAAGAAAATATATTAATTACGTAATTAACTGACGACGTTGCGCCGGCGTTTTAATTTTGATGAAAGAGCTGTAAACTTACCTCATTTATTAAAAAAAATCAATTGTTCCTAATTCCTGATGAAAAAACATTGTGTTGTAATAAATAACAAATGATTTTTACTAATTATATTTAAATAAGTGCGAAAAATAGGAAATTGGAAATGAGTGGCGATAAATTAAACCACTACCAAAGGGAAATTATATTATAGGGAAGGGCAGTTTATATTGATAATTTCTAGTTACTACGTACATACCTAAATACATAATATTACAATTTAGAAACCACGTTTTATTTGTTTTTGCGATTGTAAGTATATTTTAATACAATCAAAACAATTATTTTTCAAGATGAGGAAAACTGACTTGGCAAAATGAATTTTCCTGGCTCAGCGTAATCGTTACAAGTGGCTACTTAAAGGCAAAATGTACCACTAGCGCTTGGTTTATTTGCATTCCGTTTCCGTTTCGGTCGTACATATTTTCGTTTTCATTCCGAAAAATTGCAAGAAAGTGAACACTCAGTGAAAAAAGACAAAATGAAAGAACTCTGTGTTTTAATGGGTTAATTAGCCGACGATCCTCCGGTCGGAGCTTTAATTAAAATGAAAAATTTTCGTGCCTACACCGAGGGAAATAATTGCCGCTTGCCTTCCGCGTGGAACTATTCAGGTGAGAGGAGAGTAAATAGAGTAACACTGCCGGCAGAATTAAGCGTCATTTAATTTATCTCTGACGTGCCGTGAATAAATGAAATTTGAATTGAATATTTCATATATATAATACTTACATCATTCATATGTTATATAAAACCCGCTGGTTAGAATAAACTGAGATTGCTTCTAGTTAAGCTCAAAAAATAATGCATTAAATCAAGTGGTTTTTAATCACATCCAGGTCGAGACTGTGCACTGTCTCAGTCGGGAATTAGCGCTGAGACTTTGCACGCCCTCCTAATGGACGCATTAAAAATGTAATCGTACCCTATCTGGGTGATTAAATTTCTCAATCAAAGCTCTAATGATAGATTAAACTGAACGACACAACAGTACGATCAATATAATGTTAGAATCAATTAAAGAAGCTCGTTAACAGGGCAAAAACATAAGGTCCTTTAAACTTTGTTGCTTATATTTGGTGTACCTAGTCACAATTTTATTCACGTCACAATATTATTACATCGTTTATTTTCTATACGCCCACATATTATAAGGGTAAAGGCCCTAATGAAGTGACTCAGTGAATTTTTCCCTCATAAAATAATTAGGAAAGCCAGTATTTCTGCTATGTTCGCGCGCGTAAAACTGACGTGACTGTTGTGGTTAATACCTATATTCAAAAGTTTCAAAAAAACGTTTTCATCTCACTAAAACTTACGCCTTGTTTCAATTTTTCAATTTGTGGATGTATTAAAACTGGAGGTACACGTTTAGTTTTTTTTATTTGGAAAATGACTTAAAAATATTTAGCGGTTATTAAAAAAATATGATCAGAAATGTGACTCACGACCAGATTTTATGTTATATTTCGCCACGTACATACACTGTATAATTTTATTTTTTCTCCTTTTTGTTAATTTATTGAATAGTTGGTTCAGTTTTCCATCGGGAAGGTAAGTTTCCGAGGTGTGTCGAGGTATTATTTACCCAATGATACGATCTTGTCCTACATTTTCCTGATAAAGGAACTGCTGCCATTCTGTCATCATGCTGGTAGGTATATATCAATGACATCAAAATTTAAGGAAAGGCCCTTTATGCTACCTACTCAATATTTAGAATGAGAGTCAAAAATTAACTAGTACTCACAAGTAGAATCTTGTTCTGAATCCCAAACGCGCATAAAATACCCATAACTCACGGCACACACGTTAGCGTTCATCGTTTCAACTGATTGCGTTCTTAAACTGCAATAAACTATGTAAATTCTAAATTTGAATTACAAACAACAATGCGACAAGCAGGAATGGAAAATGGCTGGCAGTCATTGGAGGTGGGCGGTGGCTAAAAGTGGCGTTTTCAGTTGGTCGGTAGCGGCAGTGGAGCGATAGCGGTGTCGTGTCGTGCGGTGTGAGTTATGTGTCGCAGCGAGCGTTAATCGTCTCCAACGCTCGTACTTCACCTGTCTTATAGTACTACTTGAGAAAAAATTGAGCGATACGCAACTGCTGCTAGTGCTGCGCGATACGATGAAAATAGTAGTATTAACCCTTCGAGTGGCATTGTCCTCCTCGAGGTCTCTACGGTAAGTGGCGGTGGCCGCGAGACGGACAGACATAACAAGCCGGTTGAGTGGCGCAGCCATTTTGGAAAAATATACGTCAAGTGGCGGGGCCTCAACGGGTGATCATCGCGAATTTGGCGCGTGTTAGAAATATGACCGTTTCCCAAAAAAAATCTATGAATGATATATACAAACTATATATCACTGAATTCAGCATAAAATGGGTTATTTGATTGTATACCAATGAATTCTATTCTATTTATGTGAATTATGCTACACTTGTTCTAATCTCATATTACCAATTTTATTCTACTTTCATGTAAAAATACGTACAGTTACGAAATAAAACAATTGATTGTAGAAAAAGCAGTCTTTATGACAAAACAATACATTTAACACGATTCACACAGTTTATTTCACTTTTTATCAGTGCGTATTCCATTTGAATGTTCGCGGCTCGACGACGGTCGGCGCGTAATGGGCGAGGTAGGCAGGAACATCACGTCATTTCTAACAAACTTTGTTTTACGCGGGAATTCGACCGTTAGGGAATACCATCCTTGTTTATTGACGAATGCATCTTGCAAGAGTGAGCAAGCAAGGCATAGTTTTAACGGTTTTATTTTAGGCGCGAAATGCAGCGTCGCACAGAGGCCGCGAGACGGTCTCTGCCAATTACGGGCTTGTTATGACCGAACCTTCTCGCGGCCTCTGCCACGCCGAGGCATATTTAAAAAAATGGCCGCGCCATTTGTCCTACCGTTCAACCGGAGGTGCTGCCACCCGAAGGGTTAATAGTCTAACGACTCTAACGTGTATCGTAACAAAATTTCATTACCTAGCACACTTTAGGATCGCAGCAAATGTTGACATAATATTAGTGATATTGATATCATAAAAGAAAATAGTGCAAACAAAGCAGGCACATCAGTATTACCCTCTTTTCTCGAAGCTATTTACCTCGTCAGCTTCGAGTACCTATAGTTCAGTTTTTTCTCTTCGATAAACTTACACCAGCTGGTGTCAAAAAGCTGTGCTCAGCTTTACACGTTTGCAGATCGGCGCGACTACAATATATGAAGTTGTGTGAATCGTTGGAAGATATTGTAGCTATACATAGTAGATATTCAGATTTGTTCGTGCAGAATCCTCTATAAGCACTAAACTGCCGTGATTTTAACAATGTGGCACATTTAACGTTTCATGAGGTAAACGCATAGTACAGTCAACCAATTTGATTATCTTCTATGACCAAGTTTATATTGTATGATAGTGCTTAATGAGTCATGTGTGTCAGGTTCGTGTATATAGAGTCGGACCAAAATAAGTCTGCAGTATATGAACTTATGACGTTTAAAATAAGCCTTCCAAGCTCTGTGATATGAAACTCGCTGCAGACTTATCTTGGTCCGACTCTAGTAGTCAAAGCGAGAAGGTTCTATATTAACCTAAGATCAGATACGGTTGATAGTCCAACGACGTATTGTACTCAGTCAGTAACGTTAACGGAAATATGATTGTCATTGTATTACCATGCAAAGTTTTCTACTCTTCTAGAATACTTTGGATAACTTAATTGTGTATTGAATAATTTTGCAAATTTACATTTGTTGTGTGTGATTATTAATTTAATTCTTAATAATATCTCTTGCTTTAAATGGAATCGAGGGATTCCAGTTTATATTAAGTAACCTCGTAATATTAAACCCAAACGATTTAATTGCTTGCAGAATTTGAAGACAAAACGGGCAACTGTCGCGTCGCGGGTTAGATTAAAACAATTTGTTTCCCGGGCACACCGCGCACGGCCGTGCTACCACAATAAACATTACTCAATTATTCACCTATGTCATCATAAAAGTACTAACTAACCGAATTTTTAAGTGTTTAATGATCTTGAAATAAGAGATGGTAATAGTGGTCCACGAAGTAGATGTTCATATGTTATAATAAGTAGTTTATAATTTCTTATCCAATCTATTTTATCCATTGAAACATAATTAATTACTTAAAAGCATGGTCGTAATTGTTACAAATCTTTTGTTTATTGTATACAATATACGTAAGATCTATTAACTTACAAACAAAAGTACTTAGTAACAATTTCAAATAAAATATGTAAGTTTTATACTTAATACGTAAATGCAATAAGAGTTGACTAATAGTGTGCTGTGCTTTGAGTATATCGCAGTTTGGCGACATGCTCGCAAGACCCGACCTTTTCACAATGCGCCCGTTAAGTTATGCGGATCGCAACAAGTTTAGAACAATATTATTAGCAGCTTGCAGTGGCAGTGGCGCATGCAAGTCGCTTCCAAACTTCATGCCACAATAGGTACCCCAGTGTTCACAGCGTTGTTTTGGAAGCATTAACTAACTTGAGAGTACGCCAAAAACGGAAACATTTTAACGTTCTCTGCCGACCGCCGTATTGTCGCCGCTCCGCCTATTACACGCCAAAAAAGTTACGCAGTTACGCCTACAATAAACCTCGCTACATTCAACCCAGATTATGTGCCCATAAAAACAAATCGTACAAATATTTAACATGAAAGCTGGAGGTTATATATGCCTGTTTCATCAGTCGGTAGAGTGTATAGATCTTTTCCCCAAAATCGTTAATTCCGCGTAGCAAATTTTCCATTCGCATTTTTTCCCACCCGAATTTCTACCCATACCCTTTTTTGTCATTCGCTTATATCTCTATTATCAAATATGACCTACTGACATTTATCACAACATTTTTATTTCTTAGGTTAAAATTTTCTCATAATTAATACTTTCCCAGTCCTTTATTCGCATTCTTTTTATTTTTTAGGCGATAATATTACCATGGTCCCACCGCACTGTTTCTTTTCAAAAAACATTTAGTTTGCAACTTAGCTAGACGGAGCCCCGCTTCGCGAGGCTCCTATTTCTGGGCGGTTTGCCCTTCGGGCATCTGAGGCTACCTAACGAACCTAACCTACCTACACTTTTTTTCCCAAAGTATAATGTTTTCATGGACGTCACACTAAATTAATAGGTTATTAACGATTTTGGCGAAAAGCCGGTACCGGATACACTCAGTCGGTATGTTTGAAATTAAAAAATAATTTCTCATCACTAGCGCAAATTTAGACGACGCTTAGCAACATAATGGGTGCACGAGTAAGTGAGCGCTTATATGGTCTCAGCCTCGTAACATATTGGTCCGATGGCTATCTTGTTTGCTTTTATCCTTATAGAAAATTTCGTGCAGCCCAGAGCAATGCATCGGCGAGCCTTCCAATATCATGTGGATTATCCATGGTAAAAACGTTGTAAACTTTGATGCAAACATCTGCAATGTCGACTCAAAGCTACCGGAATAGGGTATATACTTATTTATTCAGAAAAAGATTTGTATTTTACCTAAATATTGGTAACGGATTGGCGGGGCTATACGTGGTAAGATAAGAGTGCGAGTTGCATAGTGATGTATTGAATGGATTACCTGCTCTTCGATCTGCTTTGTTCTTTTCTATCAAATAAAAGGTAATGTTACTGCTTTACATGCATTGAATCAGTATACGAATATAAACATAGCACACCTGTATCGCACAGTTGCGTTCTGGGGGAGTTATGACAAAAACGAGCAGTGGTAAATATTGACAGTACAGGTATACCAAACTGGTCTGAATTCCTGTGTTTACTCGACCATATTGGAGTTCTATATGCATGGGCTGGCGGGCGCGTTAGCCACACCAGTTTGACAGCGTTGTAATGGATTGTTTGCCTCCACGCGGACTTCCGCCGCCGCCGTCGATCACTGACACCGACCTAATTACATGTAAATAAATACAGGGCCCGCCCGCATCATCTGATCCGCATCAGCTAACCCTCTCGGTTCACGCGGAGGCACGCGCGCGGGTCTACTTTTGATGGTTGACTTTATTAGAAGCTTTTGTTTAGTAACTTGACTTAGAATATGTAAGACAAGAGCAAATTTGTTTTATTTAGATCTGTTTGTAGCAATATAGTGAACAAGCTGTTATCAATGTTCAGATCGTACCCACGGCTTTACATAACGAAACAATGACAGTCATGTAAATGTTTGCGGCAAACATACCCGCTATGTACATCTGACAGTCATGTAGATATTGCACATAATTATAGCCGCTCGGCGACGTACCGGCAATGATACAGGAGCGGGCGTCCCACGGGTGTGCTAAATAGGCGGCTCGGCATACGTTGCGATATCACCTCGCGCCCCTTATTACAAATCATTCGATACCGGCCGCGCCGCGCGATTAAACTTGCTCTTTTCACACCTCTGACGCCTTTGCAAAGAATAGCATTTTGTGTTATCGAATTTTCAGGAAATTCCTTATCAAACGTACGTATGCATATTCGGGCATACGAATATGCATTTTTCGTTTGAAATGTTAATACTTTAATTTAAAACTAAATATGTTTAGTATTACTTTAGTAAACTAACGTAAGATTAATGGTTTCCTGGAATTTAAAATGTGAGTTTTTTTATAAAATTTATCATGTTAATATTATCAAAAATATAATAGTTGTTATTATTATTGTGTTGAAGTCCAAATTGAAGGATTGCCAGCGAGCAATGGAGCGCAGTATTCTAGGTGTCACAAGGACGGATCGCATCCGAAACACCACATTGCGCTCCAAAACACGCATAGCTGACGTGGGGGAGAAGACCGCCAGACTGAAGTGGGACACGTCTGCCGCATGCATCCGGATAGGTGGGCTAGTATAGCCACCAAGTGGATGCCGCAAAAGAAGCGCGGACGTGGCAGGCCCAGACGGAGATGGCGGGACGACTTGGACGCCTTCATCAGTGGCTGGCCGGAGAAGGCACTACAACGGGAGTTGTGGAAATCAGGGGGAGAGGCCTTTGCCCAGCAGTGGGACACTACAACAGGTTATTAAAAAAAGAAATATCATGTTATTACTGTATACCTACTATTGTAATGTGTACCTACTTAATCCTGATAAACTGTTCAGTAGAGGGAGAGGGTGAGAGTACTGCATTCAACAAAGCTGCTAATACACTCCATACGATTAAACTCACTAATACACTTTATAAGGTTAGTTCATAAATGCCAAATTTAACCAAAATTTCATATCTAAATTTTATTTTTAATAAGTAAGTAAACTTTTTTTTGTAAATTACTAAGTATGTATTTTAATTATTTTTTAATAATCGTACTTGCCTGATTAAACTAATATATGAAAGCTGAACAACTGAACACAAACGGCAGGTCCACTCAACAAAGTCCAAACTGAAAGTCAAAATATTATTTTATAGCTTCTGCAATGTTTTATTTGCATATGCAAGTTTGAGAAGATTTCATGTGATACACTCAAATAACATACTGCATATAAATTTAGGATCTCTATGACCGAAATACCCGAAAAACAATTTATTCAAATATTTGAATATGTAATGTTGACGAAAAATAGACAAAATATTCTCTAGAATATTCGTTTTCCCATCTTTTTGGTCAAGGTAGTCTGAAAACGTGTATGATGCGCACGATGACGCGAGCAGTAAGTATATTCTAGTTTAACATTACCTATAATATGAGTCTTGCAGATACGTCTTACAGATACCTACTGTTAGAGTTGGACCAAGAAAAGTCTGCAGCAATTTTGATAACCCACGCAGTGCAACTGTTATTTTAAAAGTCAAACTTCCATGAAATTATGACGTATAAATAACACTTGCATTGCGTGGGCTATCAAAATCGCTGCAGACTTTACTTTGTCTAACTCTAGTAACGTGTTACATTTTGGTAGGGGCCGTCAAGCCGCGAGGCACTACTGGTACTGGTCCGACACAAAATATTTCGTAAGCCGACTAAACGCGCCGCTTTAAGTTCCAATACAATATACCTAAATTGCACTTTGAAAATACCCGTACTGGAAACAGTAAGCACGCGATTTACGACTCTAATGCCGAACGTGAGAATGTATATTGGGAAAGGTAGAGTGAACGTGGAATAGTGGCATAATACCGGTAATGTGGTGTCGCCTTTCTGTGGCGAGATAAGGGTACGCGACATTGACTATTCAAAGGGTTGCGGTCTTCAAAATTTGCGCTCAATAAGTCCAAAATATCTGCGTTGTAGCTTTGACTTTATGCGCAGTTTGCTCTCAATGTTGCGGATGTTTTAGCGAAATCAAACGTCGGTATTTGAATTGCCGAATTATACTGATACTGACTGGACAAGGATACTTATACATAATTATGTAAAGTTCTTGCAAACTTATATAATATACTAGTTTAAAAGTTTAATTATACTAATGACTAGATTTATCAAAGCTGGTAAGTATTGTAAAAAATACAGACAAATTATCGCTGAGTTTATTTCTGTCTGTATTAAAAATAAAGACGAGGCGCGAGATTTACCTCGAAGAGGAAGTTTATTTATTTGCAATTTGTAGTTATCGCTTTTAAGTAGGTACCTTAATGAGGTAATAACAATAAATAAGGACCCAAAAGTTTTCTCAGCTTCACCCTCGGGTAGCGCCCCGATCCTTTGCAAGTAACCACCTTCCACATACTTATTTGAAACCGTGTAGTGTTTATACAGTGTATTATACGTGTGTATGTATTGTAGCGTTTGGTATAGCCTGTTCGATTTCTAAGATCAAGTTCGCCATAGATTTACTATGGCGTACTTGATCTTAGAAAAGCGGACAGACTATATTACCAGGGGCAATTTTAAATTGCATTTGAGACTGTTCAATGTAAACAAAAACATTTTTTCTTTTAATTTCGTTAACATCTTCCGAACAAGTAACAGTCCGACAAGAAATTGTAGAAAATAAATGAGGGCGCCACTTCCTCTGTCATTTCCTACGTAACTGTCGTGCACACTAGCGCCACTGCTAAATAATCGTGATTATTTAAATTTAACGAAAAATATTTCAAAAAGGGGGCCGCTACGTACTGTATTTTGTATATAATTAAGTACCTTTTGAATACATCAGACTAGTTTTTATGTTGTTGTTATGGCCGTTTTAACTTTGGACGCATTTTTTGGGAATTTTGTTAGTTCCATTTTATTTAATTTCTACTATTTTATGTCACACTATAAGCGATTTTAATAATTTTTATAAAAAGTCTTTTATACCTTGGCTATTTCTTTCGTTACCAAAATATGTCCAAAATTGCACTATGCACTAAAAATCTCCTGCTTTCTTATTTTTTTATCGATAAAGCTAACTATTATAAATTATAAAAATACTTATGATGAATACAAGCTATATATATGTAATTTTTTTTACCGTAGTTTTTTTTTTTAGCACGTGTGCCATGGCACGCGAGTTTCTTTACTTTTGTTTGTACTCATATGAATTAACCATTTGGTAACTTATAATTATTTCGTAGCAGTAATGCTCACGCCCCAACGTTTCCGTACAACGAGCTCGGTGCATAGAATCAATGTGCTTAGTTCAGGTGTTTCCTCGATCCCAGGGGCGCAGTAAAGTCTCGGGCTTGCGGCGCGCTCTCCAGTAACTAAGGCGCGGATACACATGTACCCGTGTACCTACTTTGTATATTTACTTGCCATTGTTTATTTAAAATGATGTTTCGATTACGACGGCCCTTTTTGGCTCGGCAGTGAATGCAATTTGTTTCTCTAATTTGACAAGGAGGCAGGTAACTAACTCGCGAAACGTTACGTCGGTAACTATATGCCAGCCTGATGGTAGTCGGATTATACACAAGTCATTTTAACGACTGCTAGTATAGCAACTTTTAGTGTACCGGATATAATGTCATGATTCTATAATATTATATACGAATTAGAATTCATCAAAATATATGCTAACCGGCACACTTGAATTGGTTTATGAATGCTTGTATTACAAACAATTTTTTTCTGTATAGTTTAGGTAAAATCTGACATTGGATGAGCATCTGTACAAAGTAATACTTATTACTATTTTGTTTCTAGCAAATTATATCTAATAAAAATCTGCACGTAATTTGTTTTTACCTCTTAATTCAAATCAATAAATAGAAAAAAAGTCAAACGAAGGGACGAACTATGGTTAATCTAAAACCTTTAAACGAGCAATTCTTGTTTATTAATATGTTTCGGGGATCTCGGAAACGGCTCTAACGATTTCGATGAAATTTGCTATATGGGGGTTTAAGGGGGCGATAAATCGATCTAGCTAGGTTTTATCTCTGGGAAAACGTGCATTTTCGAGTTTTGATGTTTTCCGAGCAAACTCGGTCTCCCAGATATTATGTAATAAATTGTGTAAAAATATTACCCATATCAACAAAATATCAACATTCAACGTATTCAAAATGTAATTTCTATTACGTGTACCATAAGCCGTAAAGAGCGCAGAGCGCATTTTTCAATGAATTCATTCACAATTTCTCAATGCAATTTCTCAGCTCACTGTACCTACAACTGTTAAAGAGCAGCATAATATAAAATACACAGGTGAAATGAAATTGACCAATAAAACATAATACTATTGTAATGTACGGGCTACTAACAAGTTGTAATGAATACTTCGAATATAAATACAGTGAAACCTGGATAAGTGAGACTTCAAGGGATGAGCAGATTTGTCTCACTTAAAGAGGTATTCCACTTACCCAGGCTCTCAGTTAGCCAGGTACAAATAAATTTCTGTCTCAATTACAGCGGGTCCCATTAATAGAGGTGAGAATAGAGGATATATCTCAGTTATAGAGGTGGTTAATAAGGTATTTTGTAATTATCTTTAAATGTTTAGGTAAAATAATCCATGTCCCTAAATATTTTTTAAGTCTGTTTAAATATTTGTTTGAATTTATTTTGAATGATTTTCCAAAGGATAGATTTTTTCAATTAAATTTGATACGGACTTCATTGCGCCTTAGAAATTTATTAAATGAAAATTTGTTTATTCTTGTCACTTATCAAGATTTCAGCTTTCGTTTCGATAGTTTTAACTACATAAAGTAACTAGATGAAACTTGAAGTCGTTTAGACACAATTAAGCAAATGCGGAATTTGTGGATAGACTAAGAGTTAGTAAGAATACGGAAATAGATCAAAGTCCAAGTTAGAGAGGTCATAGATTGACGTTATCTCAGATACAGAGGTAATTCGTATACAATTAAAAAAAAACAATTAGGAAAATGTAATCTTATAAATACAGTCTCAGTAAAAGAGGTAAAATACACTCTCTGTCTCAATTATAGAGGTATATGTGACTATAAAATCACAACAACTAATCCCAGTTATAGAGGTTCGTTTTATCTCACTAACAGAGGTAATTCAGTGCTAAAATGTCGGGACCGCACCATGAGTCCCAGCTATAGAGGTTTCAGAACACTTATCCAGGTCCCACTTAACCAGGTTTCACTGTAATAGGTAAAAAAAAGATAAGTACACATGATTGTAGTCCATTTATGCCCAAAAAAATACGTAAGATACACCTATGTTACAATTTACTAGGATATGCTATCCGGATTCAATTTGTAAAGTAGATTTATCGTATCCGGATCCAGATTTACGATTGATACGAATTGAAAATCCTAATCAAGTCTTAAATCAAAACATTGTTGCATTAAAATAAGAAATATTTAAAGTATACAAATTGCAAGCTGCACACATACTTTATTAACTATTGAGAATATTGACATTTTAGTTTAACAAAATAGCACGGCACTGACGCGACGCGTTTGACTTTAAATTAGTTCCGCTAAGTGGAAGTACTAGAAACCACAAACAAGGCTTGGGGCGGTTAACTTGCCACCTCGGGTTACCAGGGGTAACCTAGTCCGATCAAACTCCTTATAGGGAAAATAACGAAACATACATTTTACACGAGTAAGTTAAGAAACATAAAATACCTCTAGGTACGGTTTCGGTTTATAGTTTGAAACGCATACGTTGCGTTATATATAATATTAAGGCCAGGGGGCCGATTTTAGAAATTTCGAGCGCTCGATTTCGTTACTAGAAAATCTGTGGAAAACGGTGATATTCTATTTTTGAAATACAAGTAATAGCAATTGGAAATCTAGTAGTACCTATTGACCACTCGTTTTCAATTCTATTAGTAGAATTTATATGCCTAGTAGTGAAAATAGTATTGAGCGAAATACACGAAATCGAGCGGATGAAATTCAAAAATCCGCCCCTAGGAGGCCTATTCTATTTTTACAAAATGATATGGCTTTTTATCTTATTTCGATAATACATTATTTTGCGTTGCCGGACCAAGTTGCTGATAACAGCGTATTTAAGCCGCTAACGATGATTGACTATCACAATCTTCCCGTCTCATAAGACATCTCGCACGCACTTATTCGTGCGCGTAGGATGCCATGCCTGATGACATGTTTTCAAGGTCGTATTAAAATTATAAGCCTCCACGGCATGATTCGGGAAACGAATTAAAGCTTCACTAGATATGTAATAGTAAAGATATGTGACGTTCCACGGCAAAAGGTACCATTGCCCCGGCTGAATATTGGAGCGGCGTTAATAATAGCGTAAGCGCCAGCCGCCATAAGGTACCTTTTGCCGTGGAACGTCACATATCTTTACTATTTCATATCTAGTGAATCTCTAATTCATTTCCCGAATCGCGCCGCCAGTAACCGTTAGTTGCAGATTTACTCGTTAGTGGCCTACGATTTTTTTGAGCCTAAATTGTTTGCTACGTGCTACGGCGTAGAAGGTGTATGAGGTGGCCTATTCGAACTTACGGCGCGATTCGGGAAATGAATTAGAGATTCACTAGATATAAAATAGTAAATATATGTGATGTTCCACGGCAAAAGGTACCTTATGGCGCCGCAATAATATTATTGCGGCGCTATGCGACGTAAGCGCCAGCCGCCGTGGAACAACACATATCTTTACTATTTCTATCAAGTGAATCTCTAATTCATTTTCCAAATCGCGCCGTTAGAAACGTAGGTACCTAAAAAGCATTGTCTTAATTTGTTATTGATTTCGGTCGCACCAGCATACTTAGGTAGGCACTTTTATGATTAATAATGAGTATTTTTGACAAATTTCTGGAAGTTTCCTATATTATGTACAGAACATTTGTTGTTTTGTGGTTTAAGTGCAGGCGAGATGCATAGGCATATAAATATATACTTAAATAACAGATTAAGAGAAGACTTTTAAATTCTGAATTGCCTCACTCCGCATATTACTAATATTTATACCTACTCATAAAAATAATATTTCAATAATAAAAATACCTTTGCAAGAAGCCTTACGTGAAGACGAGCCCTTATTAAATGCATTTTATGCAAGAGACCAGATTAAATATTTTTCCAATTAAGGCGAGAACTTCTTCACTTTATTTCTTTGCGATTGTTTTACTCTAGGGACGTTTTTAATCGTTTCACGTTTTTGATGAACAATATGTCATTTCGAAGGTAAGGAATAGTAGAGAGCAAAAATAAAAAATAAAATAAGGACATGAACAGGAATATAAAACTAAAACTAACTACAATTAAAATAACAAAAACTAAAAATTAAAAATACCTATGAAAATTCGGTGCCCTCGGATGGATGCCCAACACGCAGGCCGCGTTCCCGCGCTGGATTGCGATGCTTGCCTTTGTACATTTTTATTGTATTCTTTCTTAGTTATGTACTTGGTTTTTTTATCAATAGTGTTTTTCTACTACTATTATATTTGATAAAAAAAATCCATGACAACATTCTCTGTGTCTGATAGTTAACCTAAATACAATTTTAATAAAATTCAGCATATTATTTATTACTGGTCCAATGTACTTATACTATATTATTCATAATGAGCAATGAGCGGCATTTAATTAGCGCCATTGTGTACCATTAAATTATGTAAATAACAGTAACACTTTCATATTATTTGGGTTGTTATTGGCATTCGCAATGCAGACCACAAAGCGTGGATACCACTGTATAAAGGTGGGAATACACACAACATTCATTATCTTTAATTTTTTAACTGCTGATTGATGCTTTAACCGTAATTGTAGGATTTAAATAAAAATTGTATCTACATGTTTAGAGCGATTTTTTTTTATTGATTATAAGTAAGTATGTAACGTTAGGATTCGTCATTGCCAGTGTGCGAGTTATATTTTAAACACTTCTTCTTAGGTTTATTTTAAATTATAAGTAATTTGTATGTTTAATTACTACAATTCTATCTGTTATTCATAATTTGTCTTTATTGTTAAATCAATTATTTGCCTTTTAAACACTTAGGTATTCGGTTATTAGATAAAAAAACTTAAGTAAAAGTCCCGCTTCTTGCATGTAGCTGTGTACAATGGAGTTTATACTGGCGATTTTTTTAAGTTCGATGCAGTTTGTTTGTGGGCACTAATCTGCGGAAGGTTATTTTCTTATTCCCAGAGAGAATATGTTGACTGATTTTCATCCTACTAAAAACCATGCACCGCTGACCTGACCTCAGTCGTAAAATTTCGGAACAGTAATGCTTTTGGATATTTGTATATTCACATGAAATTATAAAAAACTGCCTTAAAAACTTCACTGCAAACTTTATATGCGCCATCAACCAGCTCGTGTATTCTGGCTTAACATACGCTTATTGACAATATATTCCCATATTTTACTATAGCGCCCAAAAATGTAGGCTGTGGTTCATACCGATCTAACTATACATATTATTATTTATTCATAATTATTAAACCTATTAATAAAAATCTTACTTTTTATTGTGTTATTCACAACATAAGTAACACAACACACAAAATACATGAATATATAAGTTAAGGCCAGCGTCATGTTTACCGTTAGTATTAAAAGTCTTGTAGTTTTCTAATGTGACAAAAATAGTAAAATTAACATCTAACGGTATCATCTCATTTTCCAAACGATGATTACGCGTGCCCAAAGAGCTTGACACCGCAACTTGTATCTTTTTCGTAATTCATTTAAGTTTTCCACAAACTTTGTGTACCGTGTACTGTATAGTGCACATAGGTAGAGGTGGCAATGATATAGTGTCGGGCGAGCGGGCGCTCCCTCAGGAACGATAAACCCTTCCCGGTGCTTCCCGTCTACTCTTCTTTATGGCGAGGTTGGAATGGCCAGCCCAGGTGAACAGGTAGATTGCTAAAGTATTTTTAGAACATCTTGTCGTTGCTAGCATGTTATTCCTTTGTTATGTGTCAACGGCGAGGCATAATAAAAAGGAATATAGGGTGTACGCATATATTTTAATAAAAAAAGGGTGTATAATGTGTTTTTATGTATATCTGGTAAACTATTTTTCAAAGACATATTCAGAGAAGTAGGTATTTTGGATTCTTTTGAAAATGTAGATTGTAAGGTATCTAAATAAACCAAATTTTGTTATAATAAAATATAGCTCACTTAGAGCAGTCAGATATAAATCTGTTATTTAACAGAATAACAAAACCATAACGAACCCAATCATAGTGACTATCGAGCTAGAACGGAAGTTAAAATACTTCTTGATTAAAGTTATACCAAAAAAACAATACGCTGCCTGCCGGAAGGCCCTAAAGGAATACCTGTATTTATTTTACTCTGACTTACATGTAGAACTACTCATAAGGTGCAGAAAAAATTGGACACACATTTGTTATTTCCATTCCAAATAGCACACGCGGGTCTTTTATCGCATGCCGGAGTAGACGTTTGTTGTTGATATCTTCCTAGGTTTATTTGAGAATCGCGTGCTGGTTACCTACTTGTTGAATTACACTTTGGAACGAAATATATTTTCAATTGTCTTCTTATTTTATGCAATTATACTGTGTACCTACTCGCTACTAACTTTGTGACCTGTAGACCTTCTTTTAGAATTATAGTTGTAATGCATTTCTTATGTAGCTAGTGGGCCTTCCATAGATTCCATAGATACTTAGTGCACCTTTATGACTCCTCCGCCAGGAAATTGTAAAGCTCAAGTACTAGTCAAGTAGTCAAACTAAACGACTGATATCTAAACATCAAGACAAGTTTTATCGATCACACCAAACCTATTAACTTTAAAAAAATCAATGAAGTTAGATAAGTAAGATCAGTAAGAGCACTACGTTCTTACTTTTTTCGGAAACTTTAGAATAACCAGCGCGTGTTAAAAGCGGTGGAGGTTGATAGGTAAAATGCAGCGGACTCGAGCGTTCTGAAGCATGAATTGGTAATGGGAGAGCAGAGATGAACATTTTGCAGGGTGCAGTGTGTGCCTTGCTATGACCGTATATGTTACACTAATCCACCCGAGTGTAGGTACTTTTACACCGGAAACCTCGTTTTCTACCGGTTATGTATGTGAGTTGTAGAATTTACTTTATAAAACTGTAAAATGTTATTATTGGTAGGTATGGTTTCTCTTTTGAATGTTTATTGTAAAATATCACGGGTACTATGTACCTGAATCGTGTATTGTGTCCATTATTTGTGTCCGTAATCTTGTAGGCACTTCGAGTAACAGTGCCGACACGTTGAAGGCATTTCAACAATATATAGCAATCCTCGCTACCTTTATACGACTATCCAGAGACCAATGCGTTCCCGTAAATTGTGAAAAAAGGGGTCAGGAACATTCTTTTGATAAAATCCTATTATCCCTTTTCACAATAAAATTAAACTGGGATACATTTGCTTTATGAAAATCACCGCGATTTCAGGATAGCATCCTAATTACTATGCAAATTGATCGTTGTGAAAATCACAGCAATTATAAAACAGGTTTGATCAAAATAATGCATACGGGATGGGTCACGTTACACTGACCCGATGCTGCCACTGATTACGCATCTGACAATTACTACTGTATATTAAATGAATATTTTAACTAGAATATAAATGCAAGTGTACGTAAGATTTTAAGGGTAAAGAAAAACAGTAGGGTAACTGCAATAGTTATTGGCCACTCACTTGCTGTAGTCATGTCTTTTATTCTTGACTTGACGTCCTGCTGGATTGGCACATCCTATCCGCTTTAACCTTTGAGTCTTACAGTGGGTCGGGGACGTCTAGAAGAATTTCAAATAGCTGCGTCCATCCCGCTAATACCATTATTGGCCTTGCGGCAGGTTAGTGAATAGCCAGCTTAAGAAGGGTCCCTTACGGCTCGGCCACGACATTGCGCGACTTGCGACGGCAGCAGCGATAACCATAGGTTGGAGCAAGACACAGCGATCGGACCTTTCGTTCCCATCTATGGTTGTCGCTGCCGCCGTCGCCAGTCGCGTAATGTCGTGGCCGAGCCGTAAGATGGGTCTCTAAGACGATTGACACTGATTAATTAGACTTCCAAATAATTACAATACGAAAATTAACCACCTGAATTGCGTAAGTATACAGAAAAGTAAGCAAGTTAACCTAATCTACTCCTATGTGACTACCTTGCGTCACGCGGTTATTAAAAATGCAGCTGTCACTTAACAAGCCAGCCTTACAGCGGCTCAATGCGAGTGAAGTCGGATGTCAACATTTGCTCTGACGATTTTCCTCGGGCGGCCGGCAAATGACATGCTTTATTCCTCATCACTCTTTAGGGCCCGCAATGCAATTGCATACGAGATTTTCAAAGAATTCTGTAAAGGAATTTTACACGGAACAGCCTTTGTTTGGGTTACAAATAAATGTTATTTGACTTCATCGCGTATATACAGGGTGATTTCGGGGTCGTGGAGCAAGAGAGCCAGACATCATACAAAATCCAAAGATGAGCCTAATGATCTTGTTAATTATTGTTTATCACCAATAATGATGATTATTTTCCAGATGGCAAGTAGGAAAAAACATTTTTGCATACAATTTGGTGACCCTACTCAATGTGACGTCTTGTCGCTTTCCATACAGCGTATGTCAAAAGTCATAGGGTGACCATAATTACTTAGTATAACATTAATTTTACTTGAAAAATAAGAATAATTCAAGTAATTATCTTTTAATTAAATACTACCATATGATAATGTGGATCATTTACAGAGTCAGAAAAAGTGGTTCTGGATCACGACCCCGAAATCACCCTGTATAAAGCTAAGCTTGAAAATTTTCTCCGACGTTATTAAGTCCCGTTTGAGTTATTGATAGGTATCTATTGTGTAAAAAACGTTAAAATTTCAATAAATAAATAAACACATTTACATTCTGAATGCATTAAATCAAATCAGAATGAAGAAGACATCAACTAAATGTCAGAAAACAATATGTGGCCTGGTTACTTGTATAGATTTAGATTTAGATTTAGATATTTATTCTCATAATATTAAATTACATTATAAATTATGCTAGACTAATCTACACGAATTTATATTATGATCTATATCTATATTTATATTATATCTGTTTATTTTCGGCATGCACATGCACACCTGGCTGTTAGCCTATCCTGGTCTTCTCTGTTTGTGTTCTTCTAAGCTAATGACGATTTTCTAAAATGTGCATAAATATTACAACCTAAGCGTCAATATTTATAACTGAGTGTTAGTATACTTCAAACGAGTCAGGAGCATCGATAAACATTTAACAGCATTTAAGTTTGCGAGGCGATATGCGCGCAAACAACAACAAATTAATACGGCCAATAAAGTGCATTAAGGACGCTACTTACATTTTCTTTATAGCAGAAAACTGGAATGCACATTTTTGCGCAACGTCGAGGGCGAGGCGAATGCCCGTCACCGACGGTCGAGGGGAGAAATCACGACTGCAAACATTGACTTTAGACTTTTACTCTTTTACTCACTTAGCCTAACTCCCCTGCACTGCATCACTCCAAACGAACAGAAAGTTTTAAATTCTAAATCTTTAAATGATATTGAAAGCGTACGTTTGCATTAAGTCTTTAATTCCATTAGTTAATTTTGAAGTACCTATCTACTAAGCTTTTATACGAAGAGATAGCCATGGAAAAAGGTAAACAATTGTATAGAGCAACGAAACCTTTCTTACTGGCGTCCGTAGGTACACGACAAAAATGTGCGACTTGCGGCAAATACTGATACATTGGCAGATGATGATGATGAGCAATGTAAAGGACCCACTCTGCAAATGGAAATTTCTTTATCATCATTTGCCGTATAATAAAATATCGTCTCAGTAGTTCAAGCGTCGTAGTTCCAAACAAACGAGAAATACTTAGGTCCCTATACTCCCACGTAAATACACAATAAAGATACCTATACTTATATCAACTGCTTAATTCATAACCTTTCTTTTAACATTACTAAAATTTTGCATAGAACCTGAAGCACAGATAAACAGCTGCCAGGTGCTCGGATCTACTCATTTTATTATTAAT